>NW_020450883.1:1260185-1522685 GCF_003343035.1 Apteryx rowi | reverse complement strand
GGAGTCCAAGTATAATATACATAGAATGACTGGAAAACAAGGGTTCCAAACACATCCAAGAATCACACTGTAATGGTGCATTGTCTCTGTAAGGTTGTTGTTCTGTGTATGCTTAAGAGACCTTGTGTGAAAGTCAATATCATGGCTTTATATCGAATCACTTTATTGTAGAACTTGAAGTTCTGATAGGGTTCTGGAATAAATCACTACTGCCAAAAGCTTGCTGTGCAAGACTTAAATTCTAAATAAAGGAACACTTCCTCTCCATTTCAATCTTCCTTTTTTTTTTTTTTTTTTTTTAGTCTCTTAATGTAATAATTGGTGTTATGAAGTCTTAATTGTATTTTTTGGTGTTTGTCTTTAGCCTTACCCAAACCTCCTGGAACACCTGTGGTGACAGAAAGCACAGCAACTAGCATAACCTTGACGTGGGATTCTGGAAACCCTGAGCCAGTCTCTTACTACATAATCCAACACAAACCCAAAAACTCTGAGGAGCCATATAAAGAAATTGATGGGGTGGCCACAACACGCTATAGCGTAGCTGGCCTAAGCCCTTATTCAGAATATGAATTTCGGGTAGTTGCAGTCAATAACATTGGGCGAGGCCCTCCCAGTGAGCCTGTGTCAACCAGAACATCAGAGCAAGCACCTTCAAGTGCACCACGCAATGTGCAAGCCCGTATGCTGAGCTCTACCACCATTTTGGTACAGTGGGAAGAACCTGAGGAACCGAATGGACAAATACAAGGTTACCGAGTTTATTATACCATGGACCCCACCCAACATGTCAACAGCTGGACGAAGCACAATGTGGCCGACAGCCATATTACCACTATTGGGAACCTAGTGCCCCAGAAAACATACTCCGTGAAGGTTCTTGCCTTTACTTCTGTTGGGGATGGACCACTTTCTAGTGACATTCAAGTCATCACTCAAACAGGAGGTAAGTCAGCAGTGTACAGAATTTGAGCAAAAAACCCTAAATACATGCAGAAATTTTGTGTTTGAGTTTTCAAATGTTCAGAAATAACTCCTGTCAAGGGTAGCCACAATTTACTCAGGCTGCTTTCACAGATCACCTTTTCTCAATTCCACAGTGCAAGTTTTCATGGACAAGAGGACCTTATCCCTCCTCACACACATTTAATTTTCCAATCTTTCAGTTTTTCATCAGTCTCAAGAAGTTTAACTGCAGCAACAGTATTCTCTTGGAGATTGTCATCCTGGAGGTGTCCAAATGTTGTAGCTGCTGTTTGGCAGTGCTGTTGTGCACCAGCAATGTTTGTCAAGTAGTTTTTCATGGATTTCATTAAAGGTTTTCTACGATGTTGGTTTTTGTTTAGATTAGTTAGGGGTGGTCCCTTATGCTACCTCACTCTAGTGAATTGTGTTTTGGAAATCTAAAATATTTGTGGGCTGCATGCATATTCACATAATTGGCAAGGTTCTGAAAACACAGAAAACATAAAAGAGTAAAGATTTTTTGTGCATTTTGATTTATAGATCAAATCCTAGTTTCCCCACTAAGAGTATACAACAATTCTGGGTAGAAAACAAGGTCACCATTTCTTTATGTTTGCAGGTAGGCTGCTTTGTTTCTCTACAGGACTTTTAGGTCCATGAATTAGTTTTATTAGCAAAATGCTAGCAAGCATAGTGAAATACATTGCAGAGAATTTTTATGAAATCAAAAGCCAGAAATTCTGGTGGAGCTAAACTGCAGGAAATGTTTTATTGCAGCAGTAAGGAATAAAAGCTCCCTTTGTCTAGTGATTTAGAGAAAGGTGTGTGAAATATTACTGTAGGTCAGTGATGCCTAACAACATTATATAATGGTACTTGTAGTCAGCTGAATTTTTTAGTACTAGAATGTTCCTGTTGTAGAAGTACAGAGTCTCTCAATTTAAAAAATATATGTTGCTAAAGTATAGCTGAACATGGTTATACTGGATCCAGTCTTTACTTCTGCATGAAAATCAGTTGAGTCAAAGTGGACATCAACATGTATTTAATGAATAATAGAAATTCAACTGTTGTCCTGGAATTTTTGTAAGTGTTGTATTACACAAAGGTCTGGGTGTTGCCTTTTGTAGTATCTCAAATGAGAAGTTACTGAGTTAATTTTTTAAGAGCTCCTTGTGCAGAAGTGGTGCCTACATACGTACATGTGCATTTGTGTGTACATATGCACATGCAGATAGGTACACCGTATTTTAATTTTGGCTTTTGTATCCTTTATCAGAGACTAGTTTGACTCTCTTCATTCTGCATCCATGTGCAAAAAGCTTCTAAGATCACAGTTTAGTGAGCTCTTCATCTATGCTCAAGTTTACAACCTTGAACCTTCTCAGATTAGTAAGAGTTTGTCAGTGGCTCCTCCAGAGAAAGGTGGAGCAATTTAAAAATGATTACCGAGTGAGGCTCAGCTGGGCTGGCCCAAGATACTTGTCTTGCCCAAGTCACTGCAGAAAATCTCTGTTCATTGAAACACTTACAGAACTAGCTGATAGACATGCCCTTCTGTTTCTGGTTACTGCTATATGTATATGTATATATATATGTGTGTTTGTGTGTGTGTGTGTGTGTGTGTGTGTGTGTGTATATATATATATATAAAATAAAGTTAGCAATGCAGGAGGGATTCTCAACGCAAGTGTTTTCAACTTCCTAACAGTTTTGACTTGACATTGTTTATGTGAGATTGTGTTTAAAACAATTTAAAAAGTAGCAAACGAGGCATTTTTAAGTGCTGATAGTAAGTGCTTGAAAGAATATGAATTTTTAAAGTCATACAAGATAAAGGAAGGTAAGAAAGTGCTTCAGTTCATGGTATCTTTAAAAAACAGTGCTGAATATAAACAAAAAATTTAAATTCTCCTATCTTTTTTAAGTGGCTAAGTCTTTCAATCTGGCAGTTTCTCTTCAGTGAACACTGCAGAATAAAATACCCTGATCTTCCAGATTTGTTGTAATCTGAATCTAGATAAAATTGTTTTGGTTTAAGTCTCTCACCAATTGAAAGTCATCCAAATAAACATAGTAAATCACACATTTCAAGAAAAAATTGGAAATGGATTTAATAGAAAGATATGTAAAAGGATAAGAATAAAATGGGATGGTGATTAGGTTATGATTCATAGTTTTTTTCCTTTGGTGAGACTTAAATAGGAATAAGTGTATCACAGTAAATATGGGACACCAATGCTTGCTTTGGGGATATTAGAGTGTATATAGAATAATATGCAATACCTATATTTAATATACAATTTACCTGATTGACAGCTGTCACTTAAAGCCACTGATAGCTTAATTTCTCACTTATGTATATTCTGATCTTTGGAGGAAGAGATTATAAAAATTAAGAATTTTGCTTAAAGAAGCCTATTCATGAAAAACTGCTTTTTTTTAGTACAGCAGAATGGTTCTTTTGAAATGACCGTGTAAGTGTGATCTTCTCACTTTGCAGGTCAGCCAAAAACTGTGTTGAAAAGGAAAATTAGGTTTCTAAATAAATGTGTAGACTAGAAACATGCAATTTGGGGGGAAGGGAAGGAAGCATTTTTCAAACAACCAGACACTAAAATATACAAATTTATGTTCAGAACCTGATCCCAAGTATTCTATTTAAGCACTTTAAGGAAAAGCCGTGTCCTTTTGCCCTGCTGTTTTCAGCAGTGTTTTTCTACCATAAAAAGACAGCGTTTCAAGAAATTCGGTCATCAAAACCAGCTGTAGAGCTGAGCCTTATGGAAAAGCGAAGCGCAGTTCCACACGCTGCACTTCAGGATGCCCTGATTCTGCATGCTGCGCCAAAGGGACTGATCCTGCTGAGGGCAGAGTCAGGCACTGTGTGTTGTTTTGGAGAACTGACACGCAAACACCAGATTTTGGAATAAAGATGTATCTGTGTAAGCTTTACTGTAATATATCTTGCCACTGTACTTGGCTTCACCTGAAAACAAAAGTTTTGTTGGTCTGTATTTAGCTGCCCAGGAAACTTCTTAGGTATTTTCTCACATTTCCTTTCTTTGCTCACTATGATCACTACACGCACTCTCTAAGCAACATACTTTATCCTGTGCATGTCAGAAAAATTCTTGAGCTTTAAACTGGATGTCTGTTTTGGGATATTTTTTATTATTTTTTATTTCAATGTGCAAAGAGAGTATAGTTACTCTAGTAATTTAGAGAATCCTGTTTTTATTCTGAGCTTCCCAGATTAGACAGAAATTGGGAGAGTCAGAGATATCCCAAGCTCGATTTGGTAGTAGATTAATGGAAAGAGAGAGAGAGAGAATTCTGAAAAATACATGTATATCTGTAAATATATGCATATTTAAACAAAGAAATTACCATATAAAACACATTATTAGCTTTAAGCCAAGGACTGGTTGAGGACTGGCAATGGAGGATTATTACATTATTTTATTTTATATTGTTATAAAAGCCTAAGCTTTTGAAAGTATTAAAAAAGGACAGTAATGGGAAGATCAAGTGTCTGACTGTCTCTTAGATGAATGTAAAGGGAGAAATATTACAGCACACGTCAACAGAGCTTTAGCTTAAAGGAAATGACTTAGTGGTTTGGGGGTTCTTACTGTAAAAGAAGATTAGAAATTCAGATGAAGAGAATGTGATAGAGGCTGTGTTGTAGGGAGCTACCTACTTAGCCTGACTTTTCAACATCTTTCATGAACTCATGAACGGGGAAACCTCACATCTGAAACTCCACCGTGAGGTTCGTCTCGTAGCCAAGCATTTCATGGAAGGGGACCTCTGGATGGGAAAGGGTGAGTGCATGCAGCTAGCACAGATTTGGCGTTCGGCTACTTTGGAGTTGAGGCTGGGTGGAGGATGTTTTTCAAGTGACAGAATTCCCCTTAAAGAACCTTTCTCATCATGTAGAAAGAGTATTTTAGCTTTTGATAGCCCTCTACTCTCAAAGCACTGTTAACTTGCGTAAGTGGTCCACTCCATGTGGTTATTTCACTTAAATGCCACCATGATGTTGAGATGGTGATGTTGAGAACCTCACACAGTGATTTTCCTACCCTGTATACTTCCTCTCTTCCTTCTGGTTAGAATACAAAATAGTGTGTGGTCATGGGATTTTTTTATAGTATCTTCTTTTCTAGTCAAGTTTCAAGGTTGCTTTGTCTTCTTTAAATATAATTTTTACATTGAAAGCTTTTTAACTCACTGCTTTTTTTTCCCCCTCTCTTTTCCTTTTATTTATTTCTTCAAGTTTAAATGGGTTTTGGTTTTGAGTGAGGATAAGTGTTCGATTTACTTACTTATTTTTTCATGCCAAGACCCCTTTCCTACAGCTTTGAGTTCTCCCCCCCCAACCCACTTCACCTGTCTTTTTTGCTCGTTCACTTTCACATCTTCTTAGTCTTGTCTACCTTTTTCTTCCGTTTTATATGTTTTATTTGGTAGATTATTTTCTTTATTTTTCTTCATAGGCATTTTGTCTTCATTCTGCTTCTCTTTTCTTTGATCCAGTGAGTAAGTAGTTAAGAGAAGAAAAAAAACAGGTGACTTACTCAAAATATACCTGCCTGCAGGCACTGAATTAATAGGTGTACTGAATTCTGATTTGGAAAATATGCTGATGAGTCTAGGAAATGTGCAGCACAGATTACTTCTGACCATGAATTTGAGTATGGAAGAGGGCAGCTCATAATAAATTCAAGATAACTCCATTACTACTGTGTAGAAATAGTGGGTCACATGACCAAACTACTCTGAAGAATATTTTTTCCTCTCTTCATTATGTTCTCTAATCATTCAGATGAGAAAATGCTGATTCAGTTTTCAAGACAGACCAATACATTTATATTATATTATTTTGTAAGCCTCCTCACTGTTAGTTACACATATTATTTGAAAAAAAAACCCAAAGATTTATGGGTTTCAGGTTATTTTTGACAAAATGTGCTATGTTTTTGGACATTGTAACTGTGCTGTAGTTAATTTTTTTTTAATACTGTCATTCTGGGTTTGATACTGCAGAACTGTAAGCCTCAAGAATCTCCAGACTCATCTGAATAGGTTATTTCTGTAGTAGCCAGAAGACAGAAGGAGAGGAGTATGCACAAATAATTAATAACTTATCCAATTATATTTTTTCATTATATTTCATCTGGTATTTCAAAAAGTATGAATATCTTTTTACAAAAACAAGATGTGTAGCACATTCAATCTTCAGTTGCAAGAGCTTTTCTGTCATAACCTTGTTCCTCTCAAAGCAAGAGGGACATGACTCTGAGAGTCTATTTTATGATCCTGTTCTGTCACATGAACCAGAGATGGATATAGAGCCATTTATGTATGATGAAGTCCAGCAATCATATAGCTTTCTGCATTTGTTTCTGGTTGTGCAGCAGTAAACGCAAAGGACTAGGCAAGCAAAGGTGTAGAATTTACCATACGGGTTTGAAAAGAATAAATCTGGACTCTCTTCTGTCCCTCAATCATTGTGTATCATTGTGTGTGCTGCATAAGTTATGTCTTGTTTATAAGCATGAAATAAGAAAAAGGATACTTGCTGCACAGTGAAGCTATGGATTTTAATATATGTTTACAGAGCACACTGATCTCAAAGCAAAAAAGATAGTACTGAAATATTGTCTCTAAAGATAGTTCATGCAAAAGAATTCCATTTTGTGTTGACCATGTATATCGCTAAAATGAAAAGTAAGATGTGATTTATTTAACTTTTATGTGTAGTTAGAGCTTCAACAAGCGTATAAGGCCCACTTTCATGGATTTTCCAGTTTCCCTACATTTTTTTCTGTCTCTGAGAAAGATAAGAATCAACTCTTGCAGCTTGGCTTAGTTTCTATATGTCACTGTTGATTTTTTTCTGAACTTGAAGAGATATTATGTTTTAGTCATAAATCCTAAATTGTTTAAAAGTTATTGTTCCTTTTTCCTACCTGGTACTTGTTCTTTGGGTTAAGCCTTACACTCTTTGCTGGTGAGTTTATTACTAATACAGTTTGTTAGTTTTGTGACTTTGTGGTTTTGTTGTCTCTCTTCTCCATCTTCTCTATCTGTTTGGAGCTATGTGGATTTCTGTGCCACTTCTTTCCTCTCTCAATTCTTTCAGCTAACTGTGGGTGTAGAATATCAGGGGAGACTAGGATCTGCAGCAAGATATAATTTCAGCAAACAGTATTTGGGAAAGTCCAATTAATGGTCAGTTTGGCTTCTTATAAAATAGTAGTAAATTGCAGATCTAGGATCATAAAGCTTTTTTGGAGAGGTAATTTTTGAAGACAAGGGTCTTGCAACACAGTTTTACAGAGAGACGGGAAATACCCTTCTTTCTATGATTGGTAGTCTCCATCTGCTGTCCTCTTCATTATTATAACAAATGGTTATGAACCAAGGGTCATATGGATCACTTAACTGGCCATTTACTGCCTGATTATCTTCTACAATTCACATACCTATAGATCACATATGGATCATATACATTACGATCTATACAGGACAACTCAGGCTGGCAGGACCTCAGGAGGTCTCCAGTCTACCCCTGCCCAAAGCAGGCTCAGCTGTGAAAGCAGACCAGGTCGCTCCAGGCTTTACCCTGTCAGGGCTGGACACCCTCTGAGGATGGAGACAGCACCCGTCGCTCGGCCCGACTCAGTGGGGGAAACGCAGCTCTGCCCTCTGGATTATTCCCCCAGTTTGGTGTCACCTCCAACCTGACGAGCATTCCTGCCGTCCCTCCTCTGGGTCACTGATAGTGATGTTGAACATAAGACAGATAACATAAACTCCTGTTTGACCTTTTAGGAACCTGGGGAAGGAAAGCAAGTCAATGTGCATGCTTTATGACACATGAGAAGGCCTTACAACTCAAATTGTTTTTTAAGACACCTGTGCTGATTTTATCAAATTGATGAGACCTCTTTCTGATCTGTCACAGACTTGTGAGCTGGCATTTCATATATGGGAATTATTTTTTCTTTGTGAAGCTTGCATAGTTGACAGGAGCTTTTGCTTTTACTTTTCTGTTCTTATTTTGATAAAACCCCCAAAGAACCAGCAGATGTTACAGGCACTATCTAGATTCCAAGCAAAGGTGATGTTCTAATGCCAGCCTTGTTGCTCATCTTCTTTGCTGAAATAATTTTTTCCTTACTCCTTCATACTCATTGAAGCAAAGTATTTTTTCCACAAGTCAGTGTTATCATATCAGGTGAACCAAACAAAATCCTACAGTCCCAAGTACCCTCTTGAGTTTCATGAGACACCCGTGGAGTTGAAAAAACCTTTGGCAAAGAAAGACTTCCAAGTAGGCCTCTGTACTCCAGATTTTATTGTTAAGTTTCGGCAAGCTTGCAGTATAACTCCAAGTCTACTTTGAACTGTGTTCAATTAAAGGGAAATCTGCTGCTATGATCAGCCTCAATTTGGTTGTTTTTCAGGAGAGTTGTAAAAGCAGTTCACCTAAAAATTTGTAACGTTCAACTAATAAATCCATTTATACAACTGTATGCTATGGACTCGTGGAGTGAAAGTTTGACCTAGCAGATTTTAGAAACTGTTTCAAAGTTAGGAATTATTCAGTTATCTTTGTCTCTCCCTGTTAATTTAAAGCCATTTGATTTTAAAAGGATGAGATTAAATGTCTTTCCATTAGAATTAATTATGTTGATATTTGCTGTAATTGCTCCCTGTGCTTTTTATTGTGATCTTTTTCATTTTGGGACTTTGTAGAACACATGAAGTGATCTCTTATTACACCAGGTTGTCTTTCAGAAAAATAATCAATTACTCCTTTTTCTCTGGTGAAGAAGGAGACTTGGTTGCCTGTTCTTCTTCACTCATTCCCTCAGAAATAGGCAACATTATCCTGCATCTTTCCTTTTCTATTTTGTCCTGTTTCTGAAAAATGCAAGTGAATGGTGGAGAGCTGGCAAGCTCCACAAAGACTGAATGTTTACCTCATGTTGACAAGTTATCTGTATGTTTAAATGTTAGCTATCAAACCTCTGCCAGCATATACAAGAGTAGTGAAATACTCGAAGTGACACTGTAGAACAAAACAATCTGGGGAAGACAAGAATTAAAAAAGTGTATTATTTTTACTTTCTGCTCCCTGGTGCTTTTAAATCTGTTAGTGTACAAAAGAAGAGTACTTATATAGAATAATATTCTGCTCTGAAAAGTGACTGTGAAACAATCATTATTATCGCATCCTACTTAGGACACCTGTTCTCAGTGTGTGCTAAGAATCATATTTCATTATTTTTCTGAAAAAAATCAGGCATAGTGCATTTTATTCCTGAAAAACTAGAAGTGCTGTGGAAGACTGTTTCATACATTATCAACAGCACTATTAACTGATACTAATGTTTTAGAACTTGGGTGCCAAAACGATTCTGTGCATTCCAATGGCAGGATATATTTTCCTGTCATTTCCCAGTCAACTTCATTATTTGCAGTAGATTTGCAAAAGTAAATGAGGGTAACATTTAGTCTGGATAATTTCTGTGACCTCATTACACAAGACTTAACAACAAAGATTTTTCTTGACTGCCAGATTCGAAGTTCCATTTTCAGTTATTGCAATTAGAAAAGGTTGTTACTAGAAAGTCAGCTATATTGATAAAAATATCTGTCAGCAAAAAGATGGAAATATGCCACTTAATGAAGACATTACTGAAGAGACACTTTTGCATTTAATGCTTGTAAAACATTCAATATTTAATGCCTTCTTGAAGAGCAGGATGTGTTCAGTACCTGAATTACTTGTGAGCTGAGCAAACCATTTCTGCTTTTGGAAATACATGTAATGCTTTTAACGCCTTCTTCTTGATTATTCCATCCCATCTTATATAAACTTTCATTTCCAGCATATGCCTATATATTATATGCATTTTCCGTTTCACACATTGGTTAAACTTTCTGATATTCTTCACCAGACTTTTGTTCAGTTGCTTTCCAGTTGTATGTGCATTATTCGCAGTTTGAAAGGTTTATTTGAAATCCTTGGAAATTTGTAATGTGTAAATAAATTTTTTTTTTTCAGAGTTCAGGTTAATTTAATTCATAGTTCAATTAAATAATTTGTTATTTAATTTCAATAAGTTCAATAAAACTGGTATTGTCTGAAATATTCAGGTAATAGTTTAAGAGGTTTGAAAAATGTGTGTTGAACGAGACAAATAAACAATGGGCAACACTGTTCAACTCTTTTTCTTTAGTGCCTGGTCAGCCATTGAACTTCAAAGCAGAACCTGAGTCTGAAACAAGTATATTACTTTCCTGGACACCTCCACGTTCTGATACTATTTCCAGCTATGAACTGGTTTACAAAGACGGGGAGCACGGGGAGGAGGTAAATGTTGTACATCTATTAAATTATCTTAAATTTTTAAATGAGTTGAACTTTAAATGCTTTAGAATTGATCTCTTAGCTCCTTTCTTTAGTATGAATACCTTGATATTAAATGGTCTATTAAATGAAGCGGTCAGCCTAATGGTAGACTTTGAGTGTGTATACATCAAAAAATATCCTTGATGACCACTAGCTGGTGGAAACTTTGCTGTTGTTTGCAAAAAGTCATCTGTAGAAGCTGAGTGCAGTTTCAGATGGTAATGGTCTTGGCTCTCAAAGGCTGTTTCTCCATGAAGGTCTGGAAACAGAGATGTTTTGGAGAATGATAAAAAAAAAAAAAGGCATGATATTGCTAGGTGACCCCCACAAAAGGAAAACTGGTAGTCTCAAGAGGTAACAGGAGAGTGTCAGTGCTGTCCTGCAGTCTTGTCTTGTGGCTAATGCTTCAAATGAGCAGAGGTTTATGGCAGCTTCACACATGTGCTGTAGATGCATAGGCATATTCTGTACTGTTTGGGGGCAGGGACAGAAGATCTATGTTTCACCTCCAAATAGGAGGCAGGCCCCTGTTAATGTCTTACGCTTTGGAATAATTTGCTTCTTAAGATTTTGAACACAAATTTAACTATAGGCTAACCTTAAATCCAAGATTACTCGCATCATAAAATCCTGTATTTCACTGCCAGAAGAGGTAACTATAAATACGGCTTTGTTCATGTGTTAGTATCTGAAAAGCCTTTTATACTTTGTACAGAGCTATTACATCCTCAAAGACTCAAGCATTATTTCTGTCTATAAGTTTCACCTATTAAGCTGCCTACTTTAAAAAATTGTTTCTTAGTGTGTATTTGTCATAAGTAATGTATTCATTTTTGGTTTTATTATTGTTCTGTTGTGGTTCATTTTCTTGAATTTAAATCTAAGATTCTTGTCAATGGGGCTATCATCAGCATGTAAAAGCATTTCTTCTATAGGCAATTTATAGAATTCAGAATCATGGAATATTAATCAAGACACCTGGTTCTCTTATTGCTTAACTTATAGCAACGTGTTTCCACTGAGCCTACTACATCTTATCGCCTGCAAGGGCTGAAGCCAAACAGCTTGTACTTATTCCGCCTAGCTGCCCGTTCTCCACAAGGCCTGGGCGCTTCCACAGCAGAAATCTCAGCCAGAACCATGCAGTCAAGTAGGTGTCTTTCCTTGCTAACTTTATTCTGCTTTGTTGTCTTTGTCGAAGAGATGCCTCTCAGAAACCCAGGGGAACAACAATAGAAGAAAAGATTGAATGATGCAAAATACAGCACTCATGATGCTTAACACAGCAAAAGGGTGCTTAAGGCACATATTTTACAGATATACTGTGGTCAGCTTAATACATGAGTGACTCTTACATGTCATCAGGAAAGGACTTATTGTATAAAATGCCAGTGTCCAAGAAGACAATGCTATGCTGTCATAGTAATCTTTTATTTTTATGCCATAATAGTTTGTCACACAGTAGATGTATCAGTCATCTATCCTTAAAATTTCCCCTGCCCAGTGTGCAGATTTCCTGTAATACTAGGTTAAGCCTGCAGCAAAGCCCTGTAATACAAATATTTTGTAGGTGGGTCAATTTGAATATTTCAGATTGTACAAAAAATTTCCTCATACCTATTCCTCTGTAATGGCTAGTCCTTCTGAGTTTTAGTTACCAATTATTTTGCATAGGTTTGTTATGATGTTTGATCATTTTGGCATCAGTAGAAAAACTGTATTCTGACTGGATGCTTATGTTGAACATAAGCATATGTCAATGTATGATGAAACTCATCACATCTGCCTACAAAAATTTGTCAGGGATTCATATATGTATTTTAAAATATTTAAATTAAAACTTAATTAAAATGATCAGGTAAGCAAGGATGACATCCTGAAGAACTACTCCTATCTGATAAATTATGCTTTCTTAACAGTTTTCATTACACTACACAAGTTTAAAACTTAATTTGTTTAAAATTAAATGAACTTTTCTTAAAGTGATATTATTTAAAACAAAAATTCAGATTCTCAGTTAACATGCTGTTTTTTAGTTTGCAGTCTCTGATGGATATGATTACATCATCATTCTTTATTAGTGTTATATATTAATAATAATTCAGATAACTAGAGAAGTAGTGCTGTAGAGCTTCAGTTTAACCAAAACTAAATGGGCTTCCAAAAGCCTTTCTGTGTCATTCTGAATAAACATAAAAGACCTTATTATATAGCACAAGACTAGTTGTAGAGGCAGTGACAATGTCCCTCTTGACTTTAATTATTTAGAATCAATAATCTGATGCAAAAAAAGGTGATTATCTGCTCTGGGAATCATTTCAACTACTAAAAATATTCATTCTTTTATAACATATTTGGTGAACATTGCTCAAACTGTGCATATGAAAGAAATATTTAGGGGCCAAGTTTGTGTGTAACCATTGCCATTTTACCCTTCTGGAATGTAAGAATGTGTTATGCTTTTTTCAGCCTCGTGTCTTCAGATAGTACACAATTTTGGAAGGTTTATGTAGGAAGAGAAATCAGTCAAGCCTTTTTTAGGATCAGAGTCAGTCTTAGTTTGGGTGAAATCAAGGGCAAAATCTATTTCATTTCAGTGATATATAAGCAGACCATGTTTGCTGAAAAAAATTGCAGTAGGTTTAAAAATTGTGTATTTTAAGAATACACAGTGTTAATATACAGTTTTTTAAGAGTATACAGTGTTAATAAAACTGGTTACATATGGTGGGCTACGGAACATCCTCAGTTACATAACTGCAATATTTTTCATTTTTCAGAGCACAGTGGATTAAAAATTATTAAAATTCCATCAGTTCATTAGCAATATTCACCAGACTATTTTGTGGCCTTTCATCTTGGTTTCAGGGAAGGATACTATAAGGATTTATTTCTTCATGTGTTAGATCCTTAAGGGGTATTTCACTTATACTTTTATTTCCTGCACAGATTCATGGTAGAAGGGCACCAGCCTGTTTTGAGTACTTGATTACTAAATTAGCTTAAAAAAAAGGCCCAACTGAGAAAATTCTGTTCCGTCTCCCCAACCACCTCCTCCAGTCAGTTGAAATGCTGTTACATTCCCTCGTGTTTTCCCTTTGGAAGATCAGAGTACCATACTGAGTAGAAAGCCATTGATTCCTGCAGAAGAGCTGTGGGAAACGGAAAGATACATGTGTAAATACAATAGGTCGCAGCAGGGTCCTAGGCCTTCTCCGTTGCTTTAATTTTGTTTGATGCACCTAGAATAAATACCAGCAAATCATTTATTTCTATTTTTACCTCAAGAAATGGCAAAAAAAAAATAGACCAAGAAAGAAAGAAAGAAAGAAAGAAAGAAAGAAAAAGATTTTGCACCCAAAATGTGTATTTGCCCTATAAGAGGGAGAGCAGAAATAGGAAAGGAGTGAATGTCCACTACTTCTACCAGTGAATTTAAACTAGGGCTCCTTTTTTTTGGTGCTCCAGATGGTCTCACTTACTAATAAAGCATACGCATTGCTAAGTCCATGTGCATTTAAGCACATAAATGCATACCTAACTTCCAGCGCCTGAATTGTCTCATTGAAAGCAATGGAATGGCATACATGCTTAAATGCTCTGGAGCTTGGAAAAGGTAAATGTGCTGACGGACTCCTCTGAGTACAGATCAGCAGAGGTGAGCACTTTTGCTCTGGAAGATTGGTGCTAGTGAAAAGATATGAAGCACAAATTAAGAATCTTTCACTTTTTTGATCTGCTTTGGTTGTGGATTCTCTCTGTAAAATGAATTCCTGTTTTCTTGACACAGTATTTGGGGGCAGATTCTTTTTTTTTTTTCCTGTAGAAGTTACCTAAATTACTGGTAGGATTTAATTCTTTGCTAGCAAAGGTGTCTCCAAGAGGAGTTTAAAAAAAAAAACTGACATCTGATCTAGGGTAAGTACAAGTTACAGTCAGAATCAACAAGCCTGTCACTTTTTCCTGGTAGGTAAATCTTTGACTAAGACTTTCTTCATGTTATATTGACTGCATGCTTCCAGTATGTTGGCTACAATAAATGTTTGAATAAATGCTTTCCATTTAAACGTTATTTGCAGTTGACTTGTTCCAGGCAGACTCAGTTATAAAAAGAAAGCTGAAAAATTGATCATTTGTTTTGGGGAGCGGGGAGGCTACAAAAATATTTGGTGATTTTTGGAGTAACTTCTAGCAGTTATTGCAAGTTTTTTAGAGCTCTGTTAAAAGAAAATAAATATTCTCAAAGAGTGTAAGCCCACTTGCAAGGGGATATGTCCAAATTTGTAAATAAGTACATGTCACACATCATTTAAAATATAACTTGCACTAACTGCAGTTATTACAAGGGTAGGTCCGTAGTCATAAGTATCACGTTTTTGTTTAATTTCAAGAAGAATTTTAATTACAGGTAGGTAATATTATTTTGAGGTTTCGTTTTCATGTATTTCCCCTACATCCTTTTTCACCATTTAGTTGATTTATTCATTTTCAGTTTCCTCATGTTAATAAGCCAAGGTGCATATGATTATCTGATATTTTGCATTTTAAGTTTCTACTTTTTTGGTTTATTTTTTATTTTAATTTGGTTGCCTTCTATTTATTTTTATTTTTTCTTTTGTTCATTTTTTTTCAATCACTCCTCTCCTTTCACTCAAATCCTCCTTTAACCCACTACTGAAATTAGAGCCATCAGCTCCTCCTCAAGACATTAGTTGCACAAGCCCCAGCTCCACTAGCATTTTGGTAAGTTGGAAACCTCCACCAGTGGAAAAGCAGAACGGCATTATCACTGAATACTCCATCAAGTACATTGGGATTGATGGAGAAGATGTCAAGCCCCATGAAATTTTGGGAATTTCCTCGGACAGTACCCAATACCTTTTGGAACAGCTGGAAAAATGGACTGAGTACCGGATATCTGTGACTGCCCACACTGATGTTGGACCTGGCCCAGAGAGCTTAGCAGTATTGATTCGGACAGATGAAGATGGTATGTTGCCTCCACTACATCAGTTGCGCCTCTATCGATCTGCTGTCTTTTGTATAGGCTAACAGTATTTTTTTCTGCTCCTCATTTTTCCCAAATCACTGTTATTACCACCATTTGAGTATTTTAATCAAAGGCTTGTCCTTTGTACATCGTTTTTATATTTGGTATTTTTACTTTTTAACAGAAAATATCTTTTTGTGAATGAAGTGAATCTACTGCCCCTTTGAGCCCATACACATCCTTCTTTCTCCTACTGCTACATAAAAATAATTCTCGGGGGAAAATCTTTCTGCATTTTTCTTGATTTAACAGTTATTATTTTTAAACACTTAAGTCTATGAACTTTTCTCCAGGTTTTTTTTAACTTCTTTCTTGTTCTGTGTTCTGGTTTGTTTTTGATTTTGGGTTTTTTTTATTGAGTTTTGTTTTTAATCTTGGAAAACTGATGTTTCACACATTTTCTTTGCTTCCGTGCATGAAAGTGACAGAAGATCGCCCTATTGTCAGCCTCCTTTTTATACTACTGAAAAAAGCCCAAACAAAGAAATAGCAAACAAAAACAAAGGAAACTTTTTTGGAAATATTTTGTGTTTTTTTATTATTATTATTATTATTATTATTTCAGTGATTAAAATATCTCTTTGTACTTTAATGCTTTGAATCTCAAAGCATCTTCCTTGGCTTTTGTACATTTTTACATGTTTTTCTATTTCTCTAATACTCTTTTTTCTTCCATTTTTTGCATCAGTCATGTTTTTTGATCTTTCACTGAAAGGTAGAGCAGATTGGTTGAGCATTTTCATTTGTTGAACAATTTGTATTCTTCAAAGAAAACTTAGTAAGTCTGCCCTTTAAAAAAAAGAGCAAAAGAAAAGACTCTGCATGGGTGGGACAGGTGCCTGTAATTCTGTTTTATCCAATGATGTTGTTCCAGTTCCTAGTGGTCCTCCTCGCAAAGTCGAGGTGGAGGCTGTCAACTCTACTGCTGTTAAAGTGTCATGGCGCTCACCTGTACCCAATAAGCAGCATGGTCAGATCCGAGGATACCAGGTCCACTATGTGAGGATGGAAAATGGAGAGCCCAAGGGTCAACCCATGCTGAAGGACATCATGCTGGCTGATGCACAGGTAATAGGATCTTTTTGTGTTCTTTCATAGGTCATGCTGGAAACACTTCATTTATGAGAGCTAAATAGAATTGTCTTTTTCTTTCCGTACTTCAGCCTACCAGATATAAAATTTTATATTTACTTTAATAAGTTTTTTTTCAGAGTAATTATGCTTTGTGGTTCTTTGGCCAAATCTAGGCAACTTTTCCTGTATAGGTGCACATCAGGAAAATACCAACTAAATGCAAGGCTGTGTTGTTCTGCTGACTCCCCTAAACCTAAAGATTTCACCCTATACCTGTTCTCTGAAATGGAAAGCATCAGGAGCATCTGAGCCAGGTCACAACCAATACAGTAAAATGTACATCACCTGATCCAACCACTTGATATTCTTTGTTTTGGTGGAGAACCTAGAGTCAGATTAGAGGCCTGTATTACCCCATTATTACAGTATTTATGTCATTAGTGTGTATCCATCTCACCATACATTTCACAGGAAATGAATTTATTAGTGCAACTTCAGAAGTCACTGACATATTTATACTTTCCACTTTTCAAATCCGTATTTGTGTAATAAAATGAGAAGATTGGTATAAATAGGTTTAGGGTTACTTCTAATGCAAAATTTCTGATCTGTTTTATAAATAATGAGACATGATGGAAGCACAGGCCTGATTACATCAAGTTTAAAAAGCTTCTTAAAATAGGGTCTTTCTGTTTGGGATATACTAGTGCTCTTTCAAACTGGTGATGTTCTGAGTTCCTGGTGCTGGAGGAGCGAACCTGTGTTGAAACTATTATCATGTACAAACCTGTCACAGCTAGTTCTCAACTTATATGGGAATGACTGGAAATCATTACAAATTATCATCCTAGCATGAAGTAAATAGTTAAATTTTAACATCTTAAGTACTTTATGTGAGTATACAACTATTCTTTGCCTTTTTTTCACCTAGTCTTAGTTCTAACTTTCATCTGTGCAGATACCTTTTTTAAGAACAAATGCAAGCCTATTCTCAAACGTTATTACAGTTTCTGGACAGCCTCGTTATTTTATTTTTTATTTTTTTACCTGTCTGTCTGTCTGTCTGTCTATCTACCTACTTTAGAAAACTGTGTTTAAGGTGTTCTTACACCTTCAACAGCTGAGAGAAAGCAGGAAAAAAGGGAGGCAGAGCAGGGAAGAGAAAGGGCATGAAAAAGAAAAGTAGATGCTTCTGTGCTTTGGTTGTCCCCTTCCTTGCTTAGATTTTCACTTTCAGCCTGTATGGTAGTAATATAAAAACCATTTTAAATCCCAGATGGTCAGAAAAGGGGGGACTAGATGCGATTTTGGAGCCCAAATGCAACACAGGCAAAATCTGCCATTTTGACTTCAAATTGCCTGTTTGCCTTTGGTTCATTTTGGAAGAGTTGCCTCTGTTCTCCTCCCACTACTCCTTCTTGCCTCATTTACTTCCATGGCCCATGTGCTTGGGGCTTGGGTGCAGTGTGGAGACCGTGATGGAGAAAGACCTTAATTAGTGTGGTTAAGATTAACAAATATATACATGCCATTCTGCCATTAATTTAAATAAGGCATTGGATTAATTTGAGGAAACTAAGGTTGAAATGGAAATGCATATGGCCTAGTAACATGATTAAATAAACCAGGTAGCCCTTAATTCTGTCTCAGTGGCTTTTACTAATGCAGTCTATCATAAAATATTACTACATGGTACAAGAAGATTTATTGCCTGGGAATATGTACTACTCTCATCTTCCAAGGAAAGAGAAGTTGCTGCTTTTATGTTTTGGTGGGGAGCAGAAATGGATTTGAAAATGCCTGGCCTGTTTTCATTAATGAGATTTTCAAATTCTACATGAGTTTTCCAAATGTCTTTCATATTTATTTATCTATTTTGCTACTAAGAAGAAATGGTTGCCTCAACAAGGCTACAAATCTCTCCTTATTTCTTTTGTTTTTCTTTCCAACATTCTTTACTCTCAATCAGTGGGAATATGATGATACTACTGAACATGTGAGTAATAATTGACTGGCCAGCCAAAAAGTGGGGGGGGGGGGGGTTTTTTTTTTTGCTTRTTTGCTTGTAACCACCTTTCTTTTTTTTTGAATTTTTTTTTGTCTTTTGCACAGATGCATGTACTAACATTATAAATGTTTTTTTTCTTTATGGCACTTTTTCCCCCTCCCCAGGAGGGGCGTGTGGGAGGGTGTTGCTTGTTTTGTAGTGTGGTTTAGCATGATGCTGAAATGTACAGAACTGGTTTGTGTTTTCTTCTGTCTTGGTGGCTGTCACTAACTTTGCCTCACAAAGCAAAGAAGTTCCTTTTTAAAAGATGGTGCTAGAAAAATAAAAAGAAGGTAGTTTAAAATTGCCTAGCAATATCCACAGGTTTTTCTATAATTATTGTAAGGCTAGCTGCTTTTTGTACAGCTGAAAGCCGAAGTCAATTGAACTTTTCTTTTTTTGGTAATTTGATAAATCTATTTTGTATGCTCACCAGCGGGATCAGGAAAGCCAAATGCCCTGCAGTGTTTATGCCTAAATAATATGTGTTTGCCAGATCCAAATCATGTTTCTAAAAGACAGCACTACATACCATCATATCTTTGTTACGCTATAAAGTACTATTTTTTTTTTTTTTAGATGAAGCTAATATGCTAGTCACTATTTCAAAGGACAGTATAATTTATTTTGCCTTTTTATTATTTTATTCTGTTAACTTCAGGTACATTTTCCTTCTGAGAGATCAAAAGTTTGTCTTACTGATTTTGGCCTTTAGGCTCAATTCAGTTCTGAAACAGATTTTCAGGAGGTGGTTGTTTTGTTTTTGTTTTATATATATATATAAAAGTTTTTATTTTATTGGAGGCATTTTGCCTACTCCTGATCATTACCTTGTAATTTCGGTATTGCTAATAAAAGACTGAAAATACAATGCCAAATTCTAATCTCATCTTTACTGAGCTTATACCCACTGTCTTGAAAAATCCACTTACTCTGGATAGTCTGACCCATAATTTTTATATTAACTTTTATGGCTGTTTCATTTGAAGTGTGTGTGATTGCACATTTTCTATTTATTCTTGACACATAAATATACCATTTCTCCGGCAGCACTGAAATTTAGTGTAAATATATTCTGCCATATGAAAATGAAAAGGTGTGGTTACAGACTGGAAGCTGTGATGAATGGGAAAATTTGGGCCAGTCAGTTACTTCCCAATACCATCCTTTTATATTCCTTCATGAAACAAATATATTAGGGCAATGCTTATGTGCCAAGTCGAGGTATCAAGAATTAACTTTTTCTGGCTTGCCATAAAGGATGACATAAATTTTATTCATTTCAGGTGTCTGGCCCTTCAGCATCACGTGCGTGTGTGTGTGTGTGTGTGTGAAAAGATTCGCCCTGTTTTAGCACTTACTATTTGGTCCTGCTCCCATTGTCTTGTTCTAGCTGAAAAATTACTTGTGTAGATGCTATGGTTTGCTTGAGGGTCCTTCAGATTTATTCCCTGACCAGGTTGCTAATGCGGTTTGGGTTAGTTCTTTGAACCCTTAAAAGTGAGTTGTTTCTAAAATACTTTGAAATCTTTAGATGAATATTCCTACCAGTAATATAGAAACCATTTAAAACACTAGATGGTCAGGAAGGAGAGACTAGATATCATACAGGTTGCAATGAAAGTGTTATGAAAATAAAGAGGCTTTCTTGTTTGGCTGAACCATAATATCTTATGAGGTGTGGATACGGCTGCAACACTCTCTTATTCCTAGGGATTTCATACCTAAGTCAGTGATGTCCAGTGAATGAGTAAATCTGAGCTTCTCTTTTTTGCATATACATTCATTTCACAATATCAATAAGATTCCCTAGGCAATGTATTTCAGAAGGGTTTATTCATTGTTCACATCACTAAGCCTTTGGCCTTGTGCCTTAAACTACCTGAGGCATGCTATTTAGAAATGTGCTGTCTTTTATTGCTTAAGTAAGTGAAACGTTGTGCATTATGAAATACTTCACGCAGAAGAGTTTGTTGGTGCTCTCAAATGCTTGCTATCACTACCTGTAGCACAAAAGTATGTGCACCGTATGCAATATACAGGGGTTGACTGAAAAATTTTATACTCTCTTAGAAAATAATACATTTTTAATACGGCGTTCTTTTTTTTTAATTTCATCTTAGGAAATGATAATTTCTGGACTTCAGCCTGAAACTACATACTCCCTCACTGTGACAGCCTATACAACGAAAGGTGATGGAGCCCGCAGCAAGCCCAAACTTGTTTCTACTACTGGTGCAGGTAATATTTGCATACCCCTTCATCTTCAAATGAATCCTTAGACTTGTCGTGCTAGCTTTGTGCTCCTGCTATTTGGAAGTCTTCTGTACCATAGAAAGTGTCTGTAGGACACAGAGTTTGGTGTCATTTGGCCCTTCATTTAAACACACAAAAACAAAACCTGTTTCTTCATTTGTCCCTTCTTCAGTTCAAGAAGTGGCCAAAAAGTGCTATATAACTGAATACTTTCTAGTAGCTCTTCCACTCTGCTCAGTGTCATCTTAGAGAGGAAAAATTCAAAATTCAGAGCTAAGAAACATATAAAAAAAAAAACTTGTGAAGGGCTTTCCTGATCTGCATGAGAGAAGCAGTGTCAGGTAGAACCTGGAAAGAACTTATCTATATGTCGTTGCAACTTACCTCAGAGGAGATGTGATGATTAAACAGGAGATTAGAAAACAAGAAATGAAAGTCCAGCCTGTGAATCCAAGAACACGGAGGCAATTTGAGACATCAACTGGAGCAAAATACCACATGGCAACTGTGTTCAGTCTGCATTTGATCACGTGAGAAAAAGATTGTGTACTAGCTGGGAGTATCTGATTGCATGACCAATTCAGCTGATTCATTTGCCATTTGGTGGGATGAACTGAGTTGCTTTTATGTGAGGAACAGGGTATTTTAAGTTGGAATGGCTTGCTGTGGCACAGCTTAAACAAATGATGCCTCCATAGCCTTAGTTCCTCTGCAACTGTTCATTTCCTTGGTTTTATAACGTAGCCGTTAAGAACATACCATTGCAATCACATGGAAACCTTTGTAGCACCACTACAAGCTGTCATAATAGTAATTTATTGTTTATGTAAATGCAGAAAGTCCAAAAGACATATGTATTTTTAATTAT
Organism: Apteryx rowi; assembly: GCF_003343035.1. Taxonomy (NCBI): domain Eukaryota; kingdom Metazoa; phylum Chordata; class Aves; order Apterygiformes; family Apterygidae; genus Apteryx; species Apteryx rowi. The sequence continues at coordinate 1,500,991 of NW_020450883.1, read as the reverse complement.
ACACTTTGATGCATTTTTCAAAGCAAACTCTGAATGTAAAGCACATCTAGTAATTTCAGAAACACGTCCAATGTCCTCAGCTTCCTTGGGAAAGCTTCGATTTGGTGACTAGATTTATTACGTTGCATTTCAGATTTTATAGTACCTTCTAATCGTTATTCTTAACAGATGTTGAAAGTTTCCTTCCAACCTATCTTCATTCCCACAGTCTTATGGTTCAGAAAAAATGTAATAAATATTTCTTGCTTGTATTTGAGCTAGATTTAGGAAAAGCAACCCTTGATCCATCAATATTTTTAAAATTCAGTTCCCAATGTAAATAAACAAAGTTGTATTAATCATGATTTGATTAGTTTCTAAACATCATTATAGGCTATGCAAACCTGCTCTCAAAACTTATGTGCATCTAGTCTTTACTCACCATTTATGGTTCACTGTTCCAGAATCACTGGTGCTTCGCTGGTGCTTCTCCTTTAGAAAATCTGACTATCCCATCCCTTGTAAAACCCCAAGTAGCTGAAGAGCAATTGAGAAGCAGAGGCTTGCCTATAAATATAATGTGTTACATTTTCCTTGCTGTTTACTTCATTTTGTGGCCAAATAACGTGTCCCTGTTCTCTAGAAAAACAGCAAAGTTATCACTTTGCTCCTTTGTACACGCTACTGTGTATGAAGATCTCTCTGTCTTGCAGTTACAGCGAGCTGTGGTCAAGCTCTTTTTGTAAGGAAAATTCCAATACAGGTGTTTGATAAGGAGTCAATAAAGACAGTATCAAGACTTTCCAGCTCATTGGCTTTCCATAAGAATAGAGTGGACAGATGACAGAATGGTACATTAATACTCCTCCCAAACAAAGCACTGTGGGCTTGTAGGTCTCAGCCAGCTTTTCTCTGATTTGAAATTGAAAGGAGGAAGGGTCTATTCTAAAAAGAAGCTATTTAAATACTAAAATAAAACAAAGGAGGAATCTGACTTTCTAATCTAAATTTTGAGGTTTAAATCAGGTGAAGTTGTGTTTGAATGAGTGTGATTATATTCATATCAGATACGAAGGAGAATAAAGATCTTTCTTCTGTTTACTGATGAAGCTTACTATTCATAAGTAATGACTTAAAAGCAGTTAAATAAGCAGTTAATAAGCAGTTAAATAAATGATAAATTTCTGTGTCTCAGTAGCTGAAGAATTTTACAGCACAACAGCTTGTCCATTGTTTGAAATTTATTCTCTGTGCTGGACAGCACTCTTGAAATCAAGACATCAAGCTAAGCTTCATCCATGTTCAGCTATAGCTCTTAAATAAAAGGATCAATGCTGTAAAAATGTTTCTACCTGATTTTTTTGTGGCTAAGAGGAGAAAATTTACATCAAAACAGCTGGTATACTGTACAGCAGCTGATGGAAACAAATTACTTGGGGTAATTTGGAAAAGGCAGTTTTCATAAGCTTCTACTAACAATGTCGTGCTGTTACAACTGGTTGATGTAATGACTCCTACAAAGAAACGTTTGAGGGAAATCTCTCTAGATAGTTATGGGGATGGACTTTACTAGATCAGAGAATATATTTTTCATAAGCATATTCATTTCATTTGGTTCTTGGCAAACTTGGACACTACTTTCAGAAGAAATTTCTAGATATAGCTGTTCCATGATGCTACTATGTATATGACTTCACAGAATCATGCCCTTTGTCTTAAAAGGCTAATAGTCACAAGTGATGATACCAAAAGAAAACGTTACCTAAAAGCCATCCAGTAATATAAAAGAGAGAAATAGTCTTTCCCTATCAACAATTGCTATCTTGACAAAAAGGAAATTTGTGCACATCAAAATCACGTAGACTCCATGTGAAAAAAGTGAACATTGTTGTTTACTTTTGGACAACATAAGTACTTTTTTATCACTTTCTTTTTTAATTGGATGAGCAAGCTTTATTAGTTCCTGCTCTGATCAAGAGCAAGTAGTAATTTCTTAGTTTATTTGTAGGTACCATCAAGGTTAAAAAATAGTTTGAACTGTGAGGTCTGCCACAAGAATAAAAGCAATTTATCATATTATTTAATTTAGTGACACCTTCCAGCAGTCTCTCCTCTAAAAACCTGAAGGAGTTATTATTCTATTTCTGTGGACTCTTCTCTTTCATATGCTCCATTGGCTTTAGTAATAGTTATAATACAAAGAAAAATATGGCCTGCAAAAGGCCTTCACAGCTCTTTTTCTTTTTCTTTTTTTTTTCTTTTTTCTGTTCCATAAAGACTCATCTTTTGGGAAAAGTCAGAACTAGTCAGAGAAATATTCTTTACGCTACAGGAGATGAAGGAAAAACCTTCTTGGGAACAAAATTCTTGGGAACATATTTGCACCAAAATGCGACATTTAAAATGAAGAGTATATAGAAAAATTATGTGAAAAACTAAACTAAAATTTGTATGAAATTAGAAGCTATGTCTGGACTTGTGAAGACATAATGAGGAAAGAACTTATTAATTGTAGAATTTTCTTCAAGCCATGGCATTCCTTCCTCCATATTCCTAATTCATTTTCGAACGGTAGTCAGAAGTTCAGACGAGAATCTGATTTGTTGGGTGCCTGAGAAATAAGTATAAGTAAAGTAATAAAACTCACTGAAGTGTCTAAATATAGGAACCTGAACTCACCGTGCAGTAATTACATTTCATGTGGGAAGGTTTTGAATGTGCATGGAGCTAATTAGTCTTCATGGAATACTGTTACCATGGCACTACTGCTCCTAAAACTATGCTAGTTTCTTGACCTGTCAGGCATTGGTACACAGTGAAGACCAAATTTCTAAGTACTATTATGGATATGCTTCGTTATCAAATAATTCATTGCAATAGAAACACACGAATGAAAGAAATTGATACTGAGACCCCAAAATGTACACCATGCAAGGTGTATGATGGGACTTCACTCTAGATTAGGTTAATTTAATCCTCTGACTGAATGTCCCCACTACACTTACAGTTTAAACCTTAAACATCAATTGTTGGTTTGAACCCTTAGGTCCCAAATAACAATTTGAGTTTATCTGGTGTGCGGGTACAGCAGAGCTTCTATTTTAGGCTCCCCTAGAAGAAACTCAGTTCACATGCATCAGCAACCATTCTGGAAACTAAACCAATATGTGATAAGCAGGGATAATCAAAAGTTTGATTTAAGACTGTATTGCTGCTCCAAGCTGAAACTGCCCATGATGCTGGAGGTGATACACGTGCTTAGAGGGGAATGATAATATTCCATGGTATATAATTTCATCATTGGTGAGGAAAAGGTTGGCCTGACTATCCTTCTACCATATTTTAATTTTCAATGACAAGACTTACACTAGACAAATTTAGAAACTTGTAATTTCTCCATTATTTTTATAATTATTATTTTTTCCATTTACAGGATGGCAGAAATGTGCCTTGGATTAAGTTAATGAATACTTATGACAATACTCTTTTTTTGCAAGCAAGGATTTGTAAGTGAGACAGATCCATTCATAAAATGTCTGTTTTAATTTTGACTCCTTGACCTGTGCTCATAAGTCCTGTGCCTCTGAATGTTCTCTGTATTTAGGAATTATGGTAAGGGAAGCATACAACAAACAATAGATGGCTTTGCTCTTCAAATCCTGAATGCTGTATAACTCAGTAGTGCAGGAAGTCAGACATTATTTCTTCCATAAGATAGTAATTTGTGGAACAGAGTGAGGGAAGAGAAAAATTCATCCATATTCCTGTTAAAAGAAGTTCAAGAATTATATGTACAATTCCATTTGTATTTATCATCTTATAAATAACATTGTGCTACAGTTCCAGGCAAACCTCGGCTTGTGATTAGCCACACACAGATGAACACGGCTCTTATTCAGTGGCATCCTCCTGTCGATACCTTTGGCCCGCTGCAGGGTTACCGCCTGAAGTTTGGTCGCAAGGACATGGATGCGTTTACAACCATGGAGTTCTCAGAGAAAGAAGATCACTTCACAGCCACAGACATTCACAAGGGAGCTTCTTATGTCTTCAGGCTTTCGGCTAGAAATAAAGTGGGCTTTGGGGAGGAGATGGTTAAAGAGATCTCTGTTCCTGAAGAGGTACCCAGTGGATTTCCCCAAAACCTCCACTCGGAAGGCTCCACTTCTACATCAGTTCAATTAACTTGGCAGATGCCAGTCTTGGCAGAGAGAAATGGCATTATCACCAAATATACCATCCTGTACAGAGATATCAATGTCGCTTACCAGCCAGTTGAGCTCCCCGTTGTTCCTGCTGATACCACTATGACACTTTCTGGCTTAAAACCAGATACCACATATGATGTAAAAGTACGTGCCCATACAAGCAAAGGGCCTGGTCCATATAGTCCAAGTGTCCAGTTCAGGACACTACCCGTGGATCAAGGTAGGATTTGTCTGCTTATGACGTTGACCTTTAAAGGAATGTCGGTCTTTGGATATCAGTATTTTTGAAGCTGTAAATAAAACTGACCGGCCCATTCATAAAAATAGGTTCAACAAAAACAAAAGGTAAAGTATGTAAATCTTAATATGTTTTGGATGCCTTAGAATTCAGTTGTCCCTTGCCAAGCAAGTTCTGGCTAACATCTTCACAATTTTTTCAGGTAAGGAAAATGTATATATGAGTTGTCACTAAATAAGAGGTTTGTTAGAATGTGATATTTAAATGATATGAACAAGCAGGTAGGAGAATTGAATTTGTCTTGCATTTTTGGCCTAAATGGAAAGCTAATAATCCCAGATAGCAGTGGAAATATGTCAAGTTCTAAGCTCCAAGATGCTGTTTATATACATTGTTTCTTTTTTTCCAGCAGTGTTCGCAAAAAATTTTCATGTTAAAGCAGTAATGAAGACTTCGGTTTTGCTGTCTTGGGAAATTCCAGAAAATTACAATTCGGCCTTGCCTTTCAAAGTAAGTTGCTTTCCATTTTTACGACATCAAATATAGAACTAGATTTCATCTGGTTAAGTAGCTTTTTGAATATGTGGATTTTTTTTGCTTCTGCTGTATTTAAAAATGCAAACTAATCAGCATTATTGACCCAAGCACTTAAATTCAGTCCATTGGCAAGATGAACTTCTTACCGTTGTGGCAGCATTTCAAACTGTTTGATATTAGTTATAACCCATGATGTGAACTTTTTGCTCACTTGCAGTTCATTGCTATTTTATTTCACACTAAATAGTGAAAGAAAAGAATATATATATATTTTTTTCCCCTCATCTCTGTAGTGGCTGTAACTGATTACCATTTTCTTTTCACCTCCTCCCATTTGCAAAGACACACTTGTGGTTTATAACTCTTTTAAGCCATTAACTATAGTAGCCAGATAAAGAGACATAATGTAATTTGCAGTCTGGCCTATTGTTTCTTCTGCATCCTTCCCCATTGCTTTTGTCATCTCGGGAAAAGACCAGCAAAGAGCAGTATTTTATGAACTAAATGCTGCAGAAACCTTTCTGACTATGCAGTGTAAATGAAAAATTGAAGTTACCTTTAAGGACAAGTAAGTGGAACCCCACAGAAAGGCCTTGGGTGGGTTCAACCAAAGATACTGAATTTGAGTAAGTTGAACTGAATTTAAGTGGTGTTTACTCTACTTTAAATGAATGTGGTTGTTTTTTCCCTTAAAAACAAACAAAAAAATTGTTGCAGGAGTGAATTTAGTACTATTTTACAACCTAAAATACCTGATGTCTTTCATTTTAAATTCATAGCTAGGTTCATTCATGAATTCAGTGTTGCACTAACAGTTGCCTTCCCTCAGTAACTAAAGACACCTTGGATTTGTGTATTAAATTAGATCCTTTACGATGACGGGAAAATGGTGGTGGAGGTTGATGGACGTGCTACTCAAAAGCTGATCACTAACTTGAAGCCAGACACGTCGTATTCATTTGTGCTGACAAACAGAGGGAACAGTGCTGGAGGTCTTCAGCATAGAGTGACAGCGAAGACTGCACCAGATGTGCTGCGCACCAAGCCAGTCTTCATTGGAAAGACCAACTTAGATGGCATGATAACTGTGGAACTTCCAGAAGTACCTGCAAATGAGAATATAAAGTGAGTTAGAGTTCTGAAACTGGAGAATGACACTTCGTTGTTTTCATCTCCAGAAAAATGAATAATATTGTTGTTATTTTCCTAATCATACTTGGAGCTCTAGTGGTGGACCAGGGCTTTCTACTTCATGACAGTATAGAGAACTCTATATACTCTCCAGTAGTATTTGGACTAATAACGAGTATAAAATTGTCACTTACTTGTGTATGGGAGACTGAGCAAACCCTGAATGGACGTATGTGGAGAAGGAAGGTCCTTCTGTATAGCATAGTGGCTTCTCAGAGTAATATTACATTTTATCACTGGTTTCAAAAACTACAGAAAGATTAAGCAAGCTGGTTTTGAACATTGTACCCTCTCAAGAAAAATGAAACACCCATCTAAAGATCCAGCTACAGCACCCTGAAGTACTCAGTCTCATTCACTCCAGATTTCTGTGGAGTTTTAGATAATCATTATTTCATTAATGTTATTTCAAATGAATGAATAAATTATTTTTTTATAGAAAGCAAAATCTAAGGTGCTGTCTGCTGACCCAAGTAAGAAAATTGGAGATTTTGCTGAAAACAATGTGAGCATTTACTAGAGGTTACTTATATTTTTGGTGAAAAGATGTTGTGGAGTTTTAAGCAGCAAAAATAAGACTAAGGAGCTGACAGCACAGGGCCAGCAAGGATTAGAAGGGATAGACAATAAGGACTTGCGAAGAAAACATGAAGCACGGCACAATCAATAAGTGTTATTGCTCTGCCTATAGTGATTCTTGTTGGTCTGTAAGGTTCCCATGTGTAATGTAAAGGAAATGGGGAGGAAAATGAGCAAGTCATTAAATATTGTTGGGGATTTAGCTTGCCTTCTCCCTGGTGGATTTTTACTGATGGCTTTGTAAAAAGCTGCTCCCCTTTTTCATTACTGCCTCAGGACTTTGAGGCAGGTGAGGTCAAGAAAGAAATGGCTTTGAGACATTAAAAGGATGAAAAAGTGAAAAATGTAGCCATTATCATTAGATTGAGTAAGAAGCAGTCAGTAACAAATGCAGCTAAGGAAGACTGAAGATGGAATGAGTCAAAAAAGATTTATGAGGCAAGACTTACAGAGAGAAAAAAGCTCAGGATAGTTGGTCAAACAATAGCAGAAAATGGCACTGGAAAAAGAGACAGTGCCCTTCCTTATATGTAGTGTGAAAAACTGAAAGGCATTAAGTGACAGCAGCAAAAACATATTAAACCTAGGGGGTCCAACTGCCAATTTTGCAACTAAGTACCTCCTCTTTTATACGTATTTCTTAAGATGATGTGGTCAGGCATGAGGTGGAAAAGAAGTGGTTGCCCGGGCCTTTGGAAATAAGCACACCAACACAACTACACACCAAACAGGAAGGGTTTGCTCCTTTAGACACATAATGCTTGCTAGAATCAGTGAAATTATAGCAACTATAGTCTTTGTAAGTGAGGAAAAATTTTGTGCAATAGTTATGTTTACATTTTTACAGTTGCTGTTCAAGTATTGCTACATTATATACTCATATTTGTCTCTATCTTACTACTAAATCCTATGTACTGAGAATATTTCAGTAATATTAATTACACAGAAGGTGAAACAGTTAATGGCTCGCTCTAACAAATTATAGGTAAATACTGATGGGATTTAGGGTGATGTTATAAAAGCCTTTGTAATTTATTAAAGATTGTAGAAGTAATTTTCATTATTTGAGTGTCTGATGGTTATACAGAGTTGAAACTGCAGCAGAACCCTTCATATGCTAAGTAAAATGGATGTCTGTTGATGGTTTCATTTCAGTTGAGCAATTTCTGCATTTTCCTTACATATTTTGGTCTAATTCAAAGCAGTTTTAAGGGTAAAAGACATGGCATCTTTCTTTGAATCTCTTACATATTTTCAAAGTTGTAAGTAGAAACAGAACTTTATGCAAGAGTTTGTTCCTTATAATATTCAGTAATCCAGGCAATATCAAAAGAGACCCTCCCTTCCTCTCACTGTCCCCCACCCCTCAAAAAAAACTCAAAATGAGACAAGCAGACACATAATCAAACAAGTTTTTTAAAGGATGCTGCATTTTCTGGAGCTAGGAATGACAGAACATTGCTGTTCTTATCAATTTGTAGCACTGTAGATATAGGTGAACAGTTTCATTTTCCTACTTGCTTTTGTTGTGCTTACACTTTCAGCTTTAACACTGTTCTGTATGTGCATGCAGCAGTCTTAGTGGATGATCAGAGTTACAAGTGGAAGGCATGCCTGAAGAAAGTGAGAAAGGGATATTTACATGCCAAATATTCCTTGACTGATAAAAGTATATGAACACTTTGTTGGCTTTAAAAAGGGGCGGGGGAAAAAGAAGATAAATATGATAATGCAGTGCAGTTCACCCAGCAGATTTGTCTCAGACATACGAGAGACACATAAGAGCCAATTCTCAATTGACTTTTGTCTTAGTTCTTGGGAGTTTTAAAAAATGATGTGTAAGCTGTACTTACTGAATATATGAAAAAAATCAGCATTCACTAGGATTTGTTACTCATGTTAACATGTGTACTTCTGTTAACGTCATGTTAACATAATGTCTAACATAACGTGGTATGCCCAGATAAAGAAGGAAGCTGTCCAAAGGTTCTGTTTAAGCAAGTTAAATGAGTAAGTGTTTGCCTTTTGCAGAGAAAGGGTTATACCCCAAATCTCTTTGAAACAACAACAAAAAAAAATGAAAACAAGAAATTTTAAAATTATGCATTGACACCAGATTAGAGTACAATCCTCAGTTTGATAATTGAAGCTAGTCCATTTCACAAAGCAGAAGAAAGATTAATGTAGTAGAAGAAAGATTAATCTGTCTGACTACTTGCATGCATTGATTTTTGGAAGTGGAATTTTTTCTGTGATGCGACTAACTTGTAGCCAGTTTAAACACAGATAGGAAATGAAGAGGGATGAGAAACTAAACAGCATCTTCCTTGGAAATACTTTAGGGCATAGATATGCCTATATATACAATTACCCCAAATTCTGCTTTCTTTTACTGCATTTATAGTAGGGCTGACCTTTTGGACTACCTTCTCCTTCCTCTGATTTTGGCAACATTTAAAAATCAAGAGAAATCAAAGTTGCTATAGGTAAAGGGTAGGCAGCATCTATGAAAATCAGGGCAGGTATTTAGCTTCCTAACTTTTAGGTAACTAAGCGGTACAGTTTTATCCCTGAGCTTTTCTCTGCTGGTTTCTCCAGTTGTGGTGTTGGGGTATGTGCAGGTAGAGATTTCAAGCATCAGATTTAAATTGGTGTAATTACTAGGACGTACTCTAATTTGCACAGAATGCTCAATAAGGACAGGCATATTACTTCTGAATCCCCACTTTTTTGCAGCTTCCCTCCCTGCCAAAGTTGGTATGAAATAGCTGTGTACTACATCTGGGACATGCTAGGACAGACCGAAGAACAGCACCTGTTTATTGACTGGAAACAGACACTTAATTTGAAAATGTCATCAACTATCCTTTCTTCAGGGGCTGATTATTTTTGATAGAATATGTTTCAGCCACCAAGTCCAGTAAATCCACTCCTAAACCGCTGAAGTATTTAGCTTGTCATCTTACAACTTCTGAGAAATTTTTAGTTTATTTCTGTTCAGCTTGATAAGTTATGCTTTCTGGAAGTGGTTACAGAGTTGTGAAGGAGGACAAGTCCTTAGTCCCTCTCTTGGGAGAAGGCAGGCGGGGTGTAGAATTGTCAGGGGTCTTCCCAGGGTGTAAAAGTCATGGTTTGCTGCCACTCAGAAAGTCATCAAGCCAAAAGCAAGGAACCTCCTGAGGAAAAAAACACAATCAGCAAAGGAGAATTACTTATAAGTTTTTCTATTTCTAGTCCATCTTACCTCATCACTCTTGGAGTTTTCTCTCTTAAAGAATTTTTAGTATTCTAATTCATAGTCTAATTAAAAATGTTTTTATTTTTAATGTAATAATCTTTTTGTTCTTCTTGGGGAGCTCACTAGAGGAGAAGGTTTATGCAGATGCTTGCAGCTGTGACTGAGAGGCCTGTCACATGTGTCTTTTATTTAAAAGGAAAAATTCTGTTTTAAGTTGAATTTTAATTCTCACATAGGTAAAAATATTATATATCTGAAAGACTAGCTGGTTGTTATGAAGCTGAGAAAGTATTTGGATACTTTACTTTTTTTTTTTAATAAAACCATCAAAAATCCTGTAACATTTAAGAAAAAAGATAAAGGACTTTATAAAATATATACTTAGCTTTAAAATCTGTGTGCAACAAGCCTTGCTAGTTTTGAAGAAGAACATCCACATACAAAATGATTTATCACATTGTTACTGTAAAGAATGCACACTACAAATTTTCTTTAAATATTGGGAATACTAGATGTAGAAATCTCTGACACTTAGAATTGTTGAGTACCTACACATCCTGTTGCCAGTATCTTTTGTTGGAGCTTAGCATTTCCAAAAAGAAATTTCCTGAATTTCATAAAGCAAGAATTAACACATTTATACATTAGGAACAGCAGCAAAATCTAAAGATTTTGTTACGTTTATTTTATAGGAAGGAGCTTTAATTAAGAAGAGGCCATTAAAATGGACCAATGCCATATGCTGGTATGAGGAAAATATAGTTTTATAGGGTTGGTTTAGATGGAGCTAATTTTTGATCAATTGTAAGGCGAGTCCTTTTCTGTAGGCTGTTTTTCATTAATTACTTCAGGGTTTTTTTCAGCTGTGTTCCTTGGGTGGTTGCTTTGCACTGCAAAAGGTGGAACAGGCGGTATAAAATGGCAGGCTAGAAGACGTGAAAAAGGTCCATGAGAATTATCCTCTGTGGTGGAGAGCCAGAAACACCCTCACAATGAGCTCTGTTGTTACTAGCAACAAAAGAGGGCATCTTCTTCCCCTCTTCTCTGAGATGGAGGGTGCTTGACTTTTTGACAAGTGTGTTTATCGAGCAGATGTGTATAATACCATACTGGATGCCCTGCTGTTGTCATTCTGCTACTTCTTTCCTCACACTAATGTGAAATAATGGTTCTGCTTGACATATATGCAGGGTCTGTGAAGGAAATGAGGAAAATACTCATATCTTAAGCCGTAAGGATCCATATCTCTGTTATACGGAGAAGTATAATTTACTAGTCTCCATGGGAGGGAGTAGGAAGATATTTTCAGAAAACTGTATGGGAGAAAAACTGAGGATATATGTAATTTGCAGGTCCTAACTGTGCATACAGCAAGCCCTCATCTACTACTGTGAGCAGAATTCTTAAGTGGATAAAGAACTGGTTTGGCTGATGGGGATTGATACTGAAAAGCAGAGGATAGAGGTGGACAGTACAATATGTCATCTTTATTATCTGTTTATAATAGCAGAAGCATCAACAAACACATTATGTTAACCTACTATTCTGATTATACAAGAAAATGGTGGAAGATGGGGTGATAATTGAGCTTTAAAAATATCGTAATATGCTTCAGGTTTTGGGGTGTTTTATCCAATCAGATGATGGCAGCGCATAAGTGCCCCATGACTTTTGTATTTCAAATGAGATAATAAAACTGCAGTCAACCATGCAGGCATTTTAGAACGTTGTAATTAAAGTTTCCTATACATATTTATATGTTTACATGAAAGCGCAGGTAATTAGTGCCATTTGTTTGTCAAACATTTTACACTGCGATACATTTATTTATTTTCAAAAGACTGTGAACCTTTGTGACTATATTTGGAAGACTGCAATGACATACTATGCAAAAAAGTTTGCCTTCAACATATCCTGTGTTCTATCTATTAAAAAAGTTCCTCTAAAGAGGCACATATTCCATCCATTTACCTATTCCCTTTCTTTTCACTTCATTCTTGTCCTACTATTTCCCTTACAGAGGTTATTACATTGTTATTGTGCCTTTGAAGAGGTCTCGCGGAAAGTTTATCAAGCCATGGGAAAGCCCAGATGAAATGGAACTAGATGAGGTACAGTACATTTTTGGTTTTCTTCTTCTCCTTTGTTAAAGAAACAATCTTACTAGTGGTATGTGATTAACCCACCAGTTTCAGAATTTTTGGTTGTCAGGATATTTTATATTTATATTTGAGCTGGCCTCTGGGGGACTGAAACAAAGTTCAAATTACTTAAATTAGAATACATTAAAGACATTAAGTTGCAATAAAGCACACAAAATGCCTGATCTTTGTTGGCATTAATATTTTATTCTTTGCCTATTGTAAAGTGCAATGCAAAAGTGCAGAAGGTGAAATGAGTTGTCAGCAAAAGCTTAATCACCAATGATATGAACTCTAATAAAGGTCTGGTTCATTAGTGGGGTGTTTGCTAAGCCTGAAACAAATGCTAAATTGCAATTTGCACTGCAATTTAACATTTGACCTTCCTCGTGGTATCTTTACCTGATTCTCACATACTATAATGCTGCTGATGAGAAAACTTTTACACTATTCTCTATTCCACTGACAGTTTGTATTCAGAAATAAATGAATGAAGTAGGAAAGACCAACCTTGCATCATTATTTTGGGGGCTGACCCACTGAAAAGTAACTCTGCAGAGAAGGACCTGGGAGTCCTGGTGGACACCAAGTTGACCATGAGGCAGCAATGGGCCCTTGTGGCCAAGAAGGCCAATGGTATCCTGGGGTGCATCAGGAAGAGTGTTGCCAGCAGGTCAAGGGAGGTGATCCTCCCCCTCTACTCAGCCCTGGTGAGGCCACATCTGGAGTGCTGGGTCCAGTTCTGGGTTCCCCGAAACAAGAGAGACGTGGAGCTACTGGAGTGAGTCCAGCGAACGGTCACTAAAATGATGAAGGGACTGGAGCATCTCTCCTATGAGGAAAGGCTGAGAGAGCTAGGACTCTTCAGCCTAGAGAAGAAAAGACTGAGGGGGGATCTTTCCAATGTGTATAAATATCTGAAGGGAGGGTGTAAAGAGGATGGGGCCAAAGTCTTCTCAGTAGTGCCCAGTGACAGGGCGAGAGGCAATGTGCACAAACTGAAACACAGGAAGGTCTGTTTGAACATGAGGAAAAACTGCTTTACTGTGAGGGTAACTGAGCACTGGAACAGGTTGTAGAATATCCTTTCTTGGAGGTATTCAACAGCCATCTGGGCAAGGTCCTGGGCAACCTGGTATAGGTGACCGTCTCCAGAGGTCCCTTCCAATCTCAACCATTCCATGATTCTGTGATTTGACACTATAAAGGACATTTCCCAAAGAGCAAAGTGTCTCCATTTCAGGGACCAACCCAATAATAATAAAAGTCAATTTATTATGTTATTAATATGATATTAATTCTAGGAAGTCTAGTGTCATTCACTCTGGTCTTGTGTTTTACTAAAGGACGATATAGCTCAGTCTAATTTGTCTTTCTTCTTTCAACCCGTAAATCTGCAATAATATTAAGATTTATCTTCGTAGCTCTTTGAGAGTCCTATATGAAAGCCCCATACAGGAACAGGGCTTATATATTATTATAATAAATAATAATAATAAATTATTGTTATTATTATTAGGCTAGGATTATAGATCCCATTCAGATACCACGGTATTTTGTGCGTATGTCTCTATAATTCACAGCAAATAAACAGAGATCAAAGACAATGTCTTTACTCCTAATTTAATGATCTTTGTATTGGATCATATCTGTTTTTCTAATTTCTTTGGTCAATTCAGGGATCTCTTATAGAAATGCCACTGCTTCCTGTAAAAGGATCACTGGGAAGTGATAATTATCGTGCAAACAATCGCCTGCCTTTTTTCCCTTCTCCCATTTATCAAATGGATATTATGTTCAATGTTTGCACCAAAATGTGAGGAAAATGAAGATCTTCCCAAAACCAAGACTGCTATAGAAAGCTTTCAAAACAAAGCTCCTTCAGTAATCCTGCTTAATAAATGTGGCAGTCTGCAGTTTCTTTACTGATCAGAAAAGGCAAAAAGGAAAATCTACCACCCAAAGAGAATCCTTAATTAGATGTAAACACAGAACTGCACAAAGAAGAGCACAGTTTTGTTGCTGCTGGCCAATTGATTGAAGCCTGTATTTACTCTTGACCAGTTTCCTCTCTGTTGTCATCACGTTGATTCAAATGCAGTGACCACTTGCTTTGATCCATTAACTTCTTCACTTTAAAAGAGTTGGATTGTAAATGCCATGCACCAGCACATGATTGTAGTCCTAAGCAACATCAAATGAGGTTATACAGTAAAATTCTCCTGACAAGATCCATACAGTAATGGAAAACTGATTTACTATTACCAACCACTTTTAACCTCCAGAAACTACAGGCAAATTCAGCAGCATTAACAGATTAAAGGATAGGTGCCAGATGACATTGAACTTTTTTGCAATTAAATTTTACGGGTCTGTGCTGCTGATTCCCATAACAAAGGGTCATTTTAATCGTCCTGCAAGTTGTGGTGCATTAATCTGTATAATAGTTTGATAAAGAACATTTATTAATTCAGAAATATTTGGGTCAGGATGGGTTGTTTCCCACTTTTACTGATATAATTGAGGCCACATTGTAGAATTAATGGTGGAAGAAATAAGATATGCATTGACTGGAAAATGAAAATTATTTCTGATAAAGAACTAAGCCCTTGATATATCTTTTACAATTGCCACCAATGCATATAGTAACTACTGAGGAGGGGGAAAAAATTCAGAAGCAGGCAGTGACTGTACTTCATGCTCACTCATCCAGTTTCTCATACTTAAAAGACTGTTTTTCTTCCTGCCTTAGAAAATAAGAACTGCATATTGTTAGTAGGTGTACTCTTCCTGCCAAACACGTGCAAGCAGTTGAACAATAAACAAATTGGGGGAAAAAAATCAAAAACTAACCACACTACTGCCTAAACAAATAGTTTCTGATGGTGAATAAAAGAAACTTGTGCATATCTTCTTTTGGTACAGGTTCAGATGTCTGGTTAGTATCACATAGGGCTGGGCAATAGATTTTCCAAGGGAGTCTATTCCAAATGCTTTGCCTAGATAGCCTGAAGAAGAGTCTTTGCTGAAAACACAACTCTGGAGTGGTAAATCCATAAATGACTTGTCAAAAGGACTGTCTGGCCTTATTGTGGCTACTGATTCTTCCTGGTTCCTTGAATCTTTCTGTTCTGAAAGAAGCCAAGAGATGCAGAATCTTAAAAGAGCAGATAATGTACTTGATATTAGAGGTACAATCCTTTTTTATTAACTCAAAATTTCACATTATTTTCATTATGAGGTCTAATGACTTCAATCAAATATGTCATATGAGTAGCTGAAAAATAAAATATTATGATTTGCAGTAAGTATTAATAGAATACTTCTTTATAATCAATAGGATCTAAGTAAAAGCCTGACTGTAAAGTCTTAAAACTTAAAAATTTAAGTGAAGTCCTGGTATAAAGTACTGCTGCAGATATATGTGAAGGTAATGATATCTGGCAACAACCTCATCTACATGTGAAATATGAATGAAGCCAGAGGTTCACTTGAGGTCTGTTCAGTCATGTGTAGTCAATGTCACAAACCAAATTTCCATCTATACACAGAAAGATACGCCTAAGTTTATCTGGCCCTAGGGGACCAGCAACCACCTTTGAAAAAGTTGCCTGTTGTACACAGTTTGTTTGACTCAGGCTAGTTGACTTATTACACTGCCAGCCAAAAGGACAGCTTCTAAAAACTTCCCCCACTGTAGCAGAGGACTTCAGCATTTCCATCTGTTAATATATACATTTTTGTTACTAATTAAAGCTGACTGTCTGCTGCTCCACCACTCCACTAACAGGTGCCACCTTGTGAAAACAAACTCCCCAAACTCCCCTACCCTCAGCAAAGCTTTTAAGGGCTGTGGTAAGCTCAGTTAGACTTTGTTTTGCCACTGCCTCGTGTTGCATCATTAATAACTCTACCAGTGACATAGGAAGCTACTAACAGATATGAAAGCGGTTTTCCTTAAAGCAACTGAAAAAAAATCTTAATATAGAATTCTCTACTGTCCTCATTTTTATATCATGCCAATTTACTCTAGCTGCTCATTAAAATGTTTAAGAAAAGCAAAGGAGAAATATGGACTGCTGATTGTAATAGAGGTCTTTAATGATGAACGACAAATAACAATTTTGAGTCTCAAGTTTTGGAAGGTAGTTATTCGCTCGGGGGAGCTATTCCAGCCTACCAGCTTTTGTAGTGGAGCATGGAAGTTGATAGAGTCAAATGAGCATAAAACCTTTGGGGCAGAGAATGAGCAGGGGCACAGTGTTACAGCTGGAAAGCAACTGACTGCATGTATCTGTGATGAGACAGCTTCCAAGCACCCTCCACCGCTGGAGAAGTTTGAGTCCAAGTGGTGCAGCTTGGTTCAGTGTCTACCTTTAGCCCAAGTCTGAGATATGTGTTGTAATGAGAAGGAGTGTTAAAGTGGTCAGGGTTAAAAGCTTCTGTGTCAGTAGCACAGTGAATAGCAGATTGTCTGATGTGCTTGGGAATTGTTAACTGTGCCACTGGAAAATACGAGATCCCACATGAGGGAGGCAAGAAGATGTGCTAGCTAAGCTGCAGTGTAACACTGGAGGAGTGGCTGAAGCTTCCCTGAGTAAGTGTATTTGTTAAAATGAAAATATATAGTAGAAATTGAATTTTAATCTCTTTTTTTATTGATGTCTATCTGGCTCTGGAGACTTACCTCCTACTCATAAAAATAAGTGTGTGCTTATCCATTGTATTAGCACTGTTTGTGTACTGAAAAGCCCAGAAAAACTCTGTGACCTTGGAAAAATTTATTGTTGCAGTATGAGTCTATTTCTTTGGCTTTAAAACAGGACATTGAATAAGTTTCATAAGTGAAAAATGAGGGAATAGTGGAGCAGCCTTAAAGTCATCACTTATCACCCAGGAAAAGTTCAGGCTCCTTGTAAACAAATCAAATTAATATTTGTTAAATGCCAGTGTATCTAAAGTGATAAAAGGTATTGAATAAGCATTTGTCTGCTTTAATAAGTAATTTGTCAATGGATTATACCAGCAAAGCTTTATTTTCTTCGTTACTTAATATATGTTTTACAAGTTTGAGCTAGTATTTAATCTTGTTGCAAATGCTCTGATATAAATTTTAGCTTTGTTCATCAGTGGAAATATTTAATGAGATAAGGAAAACTTACATTTTGAGAGACAGGTTATGCAGTTTAAATCTGGAATATTTCTGTGGGTTATATATGGCATGGTAGCAGACAATATTTTCTAATCTGGCAGTAGAAAAAAAAAGTATTACGATTCATGGGGTCCTCTTGTTGATCTCCATCACTGAACTGTTGTATAGTGTTGAGCAGATCATGAAGCACCTGATTTTGATGTTTTTGAGCAAATAAAATGATAGTGAATTTCATGTTTGGGAGATGTGCTTACAAGTCATACCCATAAACTTTTCTGTGCTTACATTTACTTTTTGTGAAATAGGTTTAAAAGCAAAATTAGGTTTCTTTGAGTTTTTGAGGAATTTAATATTTACAAAGGGCTTGATAATCTTCTTCAGAACTGTTAGGGAAATACGAAAACATTGTTATTCTTAAAAAAAGTTGTCAATATACATTTGTTTATAATTTTCTCCTAAGTAGTTAATACTGAGTATTTTATATTTCAGAATTCTCAGAAAAAATATTTCACAAATTGGGGAGGGGGATCAGATTTTGCTATGTATTCACACATTTTAAATAATAATATCATTTCAGTTACTGAGTTTTGTTGTATTAAACTGTAGATAAGAAAGTACCTGGCATATGCACAGGGAGAGAGAAAATATTATGCAGTGGCTCACTTTATTTTACACAGAAAAGCCGTGTTACTTTATCGGACTTTATTTTGTATTTGCAAAGACAACAGTATCAGGCACCCAAAATTGATCTAATTGACCTATGCTTGTAGTCTGAGCAGTGCAACTGCAACCTAGTATCTTATCTTAACAAGAATGGCAAGAAATTGGAAGATTTTGCAAGAACTGATATAGTGATACTGACATGCCCCATGAAATTGTATTTTTGTAGTTCCTGGCCATGAATTAAATTTTCTTATTACATTGTCAATAAATTGCATTAATCTTTCTGTTTTTGCTTTCTCTCTCTCTTTCCTCTCCCCTCCTTCTAAAGCTGCTTAAGGAGATATCTAGGAAACGCAGAAGCATTCGTCTTGGGAGGGAAGTTGAATTAAAGCCATATATTGCAGCTCACTTTGAAGTTCTTCCTACGGAGTTCACATTGGGGGATAAAAAGCATTATGGTGGCTTCGAGAATAAGCAACTTCAGAGTGGTCAAGAATATGTCTTCTTTGTGTTGGCTGTAATGGAGCACTCAGAATCTGTAAGTTAATTATTGTTTTTTTAATCCCAAATTTACCTTCCATAATCATCAAAACATTTTTTCAGTGCTTATTCCACTTCCCAAAAGCCAGGTCCCTACGGCATATGTCAGAGCATCTCAAAAGTCAGTGATTCCTCACCTATTTCCAGTTAATTCCTTGGAGTTACCTTTTTTGTTTGCATCATAATGTGTTACTTATGTGCGTAACAGAACGCTAAGGATCACCTTTTATTCGGTCTGTTCTGATCCTTTGCAAATTACAGTCTCTGCTCGTTGAGATCATTGTTTGAGATCATTGACACAGTTAGAGAGGCATGAACTTCACAGCAGCATCTTCCCCAATGTCTTTAACAAAAGAGTTCCTCTTTTGCATTTGGACTACCATTTAACAGCAGTGCTGGTTACCAAAAATTGTTGGAAAGATCTGTTGAATCAGAGACATGCACAGCTAGCTTCTTTAATTATAGTAATTTCCTCCCAGCTTTATCAATGAATTGTTAGAAAGTTAGAAAATAATTCAATAATATACGGAATTCCTGAGGTGAGCTAAATAATGAGCTGTCATTCCTCTTTATGTAATTCATTTTGTTCTTATGTCCCTTTATGCTTGAGTTAATCTAGCTGTGTGTGATATTGTAAAAAAATATATATAGTAATTAGACAGACAGAAATAGGACTGTTGAAGGAAGTTACAATACACACTAACATTTTAACATGGAATGTCTTACATGGTACCTTTCTAATTGGTTCCTAAACCTGACAACTGAATTTGCTGGGATCAGCCACTTGAAACTATTGAGCCAATAATCTGAATTCTAGTCAAATGTTTCCAGTGTGTAAGGTCTGCACCCCTACAATTGCTTTTCTGATCTCAAAAGAGTTTGCTTACTTAAACTTATGAAGGAGTTCATTTTGGTGAATATACTTTTATATACATGACTTCATTTTAAAATACAATAACTGCTTCCAGCAGGATCTAATATGGATCAGAAGTTTCCTTTTCACTTTTTGTCAATGGCTGCAAAGAGAAAGAATTCTGAAGATGCTGCATCACAAAGTTTCAAAACAGAGATACTAGACAGATTTTGGCTATAAAGTTAGAGGTCCAAATATCCATGTGAGAAATACCTGTACTAAGATTTATCTTTTCAATACAAAGTATTGCTTCTTATTTAATATTAAATATTAATTAAGGCATTGTTACTTCAAATAACTTAGGGATTATTACTTTTTTAGAGAGAAATAAGGATGGAAAAGCAGGAATAAATAGGGTTGGAAAGTTACAGCTTAAAAGCCTGGTATAACAAAATATATCCAAAGACCTACTGTTGTTACAGCTCTTCAAAGGCACTGGTAAATTGGTTTAAAAAAAAACAGGTAAAACATGGGAAACATCTGGTTTAGCCTGACATCTAAAAGATTTATGTGATGACTAGTATGAAATTGCCACAGAGAGCAAGAGTTCATAAAAATGAGCTTCCACTTCCAGTGTTCCAGTATATCTGCTCTGAATATAGTTGTTTTTTTTTGTTTTGGGGGGTTTTTCTGGAAGGGACTGTGGGGCTGCAAATCCTACAGAATTGTAACCTGCAAGGGATATTTCTACTATACTCTTGTTATTCAAAATACATTTTCCTCGTAAAGTTTCACCTGAAGAGAACACATGTCATTAATACATGTAGGATGGAAATTAAAAGCAAGATTCTATTTAATAGAGAACAGGTAATAAGTGGTCCTGCTGTCATCCCTCTGTAGCATTTTGGTCTGCCTGCTCCAAAGGAAGAGGCTGAATGCAAAGATGATCTGACGTAGCCATGTTTCTCCCATCTTTGCAAGAACTCTGAAGCTGAGAAATATCTCAGTCAACTTAGGCGTTTCAGGGAATGGACATAGAGATTCCCCAATTTATAAACAGTGATCACAGGCTTTTTAAATGTTTGGTTATTAAAAAAAAAAATTGTTTTGAATGTCATTGTCATAGGTGTTAGCTCAGTACCAGTTAGTGTCAGTGCCTCATCCTTTCCTGTTCTAGTCCTATCTCTAACCCTAAACCCAGGTTCTGTCCTAGACCAAAGTCCAAAAAGAGGGCAAATTAAGTGTAAAACACTTTTGCTTTGATGTCACTTGTCATGGCTCAGGGCATGTTTCAGAAGACAGTGTAAGCATGGCTCCTCAGCCCTTACATTTCATAATCCTTACTCTAGAATTGACCAGAGCCCAGAAGTAAATGAAAACTCGTCTCTTTTCCTCCTTACCTTGTCTTATCTCAGCTGGCATTCCTGACCCAGTACTAAATCAAGTTTTTCAGTCCTTTGCCAGAATTGTAGCTCTCTTCCTAGTTTACCACTGGCAGAGGCACCCCAGCAAAGACCAGAAATAATTATAAACCATTCTCTGCTTCTGACTTTATCTTTACATGATCTGG
This sequence comes from Apteryx rowi, assembly GCF_003343035.1. NCBI lineage: Eukaryota > Metazoa > Chordata > Aves > Apterygiformes > Apterygidae > Apteryx > Apteryx rowi. The sequence continues at coordinate 1,480,102 of NW_020450883.1, read as the reverse complement.
TTTTAGAGGGCTGGCTGCTCAGCCCCACCTGTCTGTAATTTTAACTTGGCACTGAGCCATGGATTATGCATCTCAGGTCAGAGGAGAATAAAAACAAGTTAGTGTTTTCTTCTTATCACAGCTGTTACTCTAGGCCAGCTGGCTTCACACAACCTGGTAACATATAAAGATTTTTGACCACTCCAGTTGGTTCCTAATTCTAATTCCTGGCCTGAGGATTTAGAGACTTTCAATATTTACATTCCCTTCATATTCTTCAGTGGCTTTCCCTGTTTTTCTGTCTTAAATTCAAGTAGTCTCCATCTTTGTAAGAGCATGCTATTTCTCATACAGTTCCTTTGACTGTGTTCAAATTGCATCCTACTGTTGCCATGGGGCTCTTTTCCAGGAACCTCTTACATTTAGCCCTCTTCATTTCTACCCTCTAGTATTTTCATTCTTTCATAGCTATTCTTTCATATATATTGCAGGAAGAAACACTGTTAAACCTATATGAAATAAAAAACAAAGCAAAATCCCCAAATGAGCAACTCCTGGGTTATAGTCCTTGAATTCTCTAATACTTCATTTTCACACTCCCTGCTTAGGTTGTTAAGTCTTCCACAAAGGACCGTGTCACCTCATTTGTCTGTTGAACACTTCTCATATGTGGAGCACAAAATAAAGATAACAATAGCAGCACAACATTCAGTCTGCAAGTTTTTATGCTGCCTGACTTGAAAAAACCAGCATTTTTTTCATTGCTATGTTTATCATTATTTTGTATAGATTTATTTTAGATTTAGGATATTCATTATTTTAAATACACTCTTTTATCATTAAGTAAGATTTATTTTGTTTCTATAGACAATGTATGCAACCAGCCCATACTCTGATCCTGTTGTGTCAATGGATCTCGATCCCCAGCCAATTACAGATGAGGAAGAAGGCTTGATTTGGGTTGTAGGACCAGTTCTTGCAGTGGTGTTTATCATCTGTATTGTTATAGCTATACTTCTTTATAAAAGGTAAGTTTAGCTTTTAGTTCTTTTACAGTGTGTGTAGCTTTCTGATGTATTGGCCATTTTTTGGTGTTACTCCACACTACATAATTTGTACTACAATAGTAATTGTCATTCTGTGAGAATTACTGTATGCATTAATGGTTTCCACAACACTGCAGATATTTTATTAGATTTCTGACTGAAGGTAAAGTTTCCAAAATTATAGGCACATGGGTTCATTTTTTCTGCTGATGACATTGTGTTAACATTTCTGCATTTAAATATTTTTTCTACTTTAAATATGTTTGTGAATAAAGTATGCTTGTATATAAATATGTATGAAATGAGCACATTTGACTTTTTAAGTCTTATTTTTAGAACTGTAATAGTAATACATTAGGGGTTAAATTCAGCTTGATGTTAAACATGACTTTCATCTCCACTCAAGTAATTTGAGTTTTTACTTTTGACAGTTGGCCTCAATTTGGCAACATATCTATATGAATTTGAAGCTCTGAATTGTGAGATTAAAGAAACATCAGTAGCTATTTTCTACTAATCTTGCAATCAGATCAAACTTGGCTTACTCTTCTTTTACTGTCCATGATTCATATGTAGGTTTTCTATTACACAAAGGACTTTCCTATACCTTACAACTTGCAGGATGCAAACTGTGTGTAATACCTTAGTTTATACATAGCAGGTTTTTACAATGTAAATGAGTACACAGGGGCCAAGATACTGAATCAAAAGCATGGTATCAAAAACATAGAGATTATTTTAATATTTAGATTTTTTCTCCAAAGCATTTTTGGAAAACATATTTATAAAGCATAACTAGACAATACTATAAACATGCAGAACCTTGTCCTTTATTTTATTTATTTATTTTTTTGGTGGGGGGAGATAATTTCATTAAATTGAGCCTAAAACTAATGGCTATAATTCTATCACCTGCTGAGAAGTATTTAAATCCTGCTAGTCATGACCCTGTATTTTTTTTACTACCCTAAGTGGACACAGTAAAAAATATCTGAAGTTGCATGCCAGCAGGCTTCAGGTTTTGGGAAGAGAAATTAAGTGTTCAGCAGTAAAAAAAAAAAAAAAAAAAATCAGTCTGGAGATAACCTGAGCAAGTCCAAATTCCAAACAGATATTTATAAGAATATTCTTTAGGTTCATAATCATATCGCAGCATAGTAGATGGTCTGTTACTTGCAGATGCTATGTCTCCTGAAGGTTTCTATTAGTACCTACAGTCTCAGGCAATCTAATTGATTAATAACCAGTGAACCTCTGTTTGTGCCTGTCTGTCACTTCAAAAACTGGTCATTAAAGATGCGCCATAAGTGAAATACTCCTTTCTTCTGACTATTTTGGAGTATTAAAAATAAAACTTCTCCCATACTACAAAACAAAACCAAACAATGGCATATAAAGCAGATGTGTAACTGCTTCTGCACTTGTTTGCATTTATGGAGCCATAATTACAACCTTCACATTCTATTACCAAAAAATTATAGGCATATTGAACAAATGAGCAGGTAAAATTTGTTTATCAGTGGTGTAAAGGGAATGTCATACATAGAAAACGGGGGACACATTTTCCATCTGTTATTTACTAGTAGTACCAGAGCTATTTGGGCAAGTGGCCATCTGTATTTATTCTATTTTGTTTCAACTAACGTGCAAATTGTTTAACTGCATTGTTTTAGCAAATTTCCTCTGAGAAATGATTGCAGTTCTACCAATGTATTATCACCTGTACTAGAATAACTTGCTCTTGTAAATATAATGGCACAATCTAAATTGGTATCAGTCAAGCTTAAAGTTTTATATTCTGACATTCACAAAAATATTATACCCACATGGTTAAAAAGTAATGCCTTTACTGATGTCACAAGAAATCTGTACAGATAAGACCTGATGGGGACACAAATCAGATAAAAAGAATGGTGGAGAAGGTTAAAAAAGAATAGACTAAAAGCACCATTCACTCCTGGATTTCTGCTTCCAGAAGACAGTTTCTCATGTATTATTATGATGAGTAATTTAGAAAGGCTTAAGCATTTAAAAATGCACGTAAGAATTCAGATTGTGGGACTTCAGTAAAGAAAATGAGTTGAATTTTGAAGATTCTTTTTTTTACTGTAGGGTCCCACTCTATTAGATAATTTTTGTTAATTAAAGCAGTCTGACTCTGTGCTATCAAATCCCGAAGTAATATATAGGGATTACAAAGTAACATGTTAACAGATCTGAATTGTCTTATTAAGCTGAAGGAAGGGATAAAGTAAAGAAGAATGTAGATTTTGTAAGCTTATCTTTATAGTTCATTTTAGTCTTTAGTAGGGAGACAGGAAGAGTGATATGCAATAATGGGTCAATGCAGAAATAACACTATTCAGTGGAAACACAAGCAGAGTTGATTAAGAAATTATACTTCCATGCAGATAAGTTCAGAATTTTTCTATTGGAAAAAGACAAAATAGTCATAATATTGGAATTCTTCACTAAATTCACCAAGAAATATTTTATTTTGAAGTTAAAATTTTGTCTTTCTACTGTGTTAATATAATACAGACATCTAAATGATAAAGTTGAAAACAACATTGAAGTAACTGAAACTGATGGACTTGTTTAAAAAAATAAAATCAGTTTTTTCAAACACTAAACTCTTAAGAAAGACAATATTCAACATGTTTTAGATGCATACTTTGTAAAAATGAACACATTTTGAACCTTTTGCGAAGAAATCAACTGTGGAGAAGGAGAAATAGCAGAGTTTGACAGAACCAGTAATATACATATGAATTTAGAACAATATTTTTGCACTGCCAGGAAATTTACTGAAAAAAACTATAGATAGCCTGCAGTTTAAGAAAAAAACAGAACAAATCTATGTTTCTAAGGGCTTAATGAACCTTTCACTTCTGAGAAAAAGAGAGTTATCTATAATTGGATTTTTTTCTGGAGTATGCAGAGGCCTTTAGAAAGTATAGATTCAGGCTAACAACTGGAGTTTGATAGCTTTACTGTCTACAGAACAGCAATAATTAGACAATATAGTAGGGATGTTTAACATAGTATTTTGAGAAAACAATGAAATGTAATAATCCAAATTAACTGTGTTAGAGGGTATTAGAATGGCTACTGGCGTTGGATATGGCCAAAAATGTAGAATAACAAAATAGGAAAATGAGAAATATTCACGTAGATCTCAACTCTACAAATATATTTCTGAAATACATTGCATGTAACAGGTATGTTGGGAAGAAAAGAAAATGAAGGACAGATGACACCTGCCTAATTCAAGAAAACATGTGAGAGGAGTATTAAAAAGGAGAAGATGAGGATGGGAGATCTGGGATGGGAAGAAGAAGGCTATGTCTTTTGAAGTGTAAAGGGTGTAGTAACTCAGATAATGGTGAATTGTGCATAATTCCCTTTGTCCATAGAAGCCTTCATGAAGAGACATGGACTGCTATTCTCATGATTTACAATACTAATTTTTCATTTGAATTTCAGTCATAGAGAAAGGAAGACTGCAATTTATAAGAAAGTCATCTTAAGGGGAGAAGCCTTGCCCTCATTTAAAACAGCAGATGCTATCACAGATAGTGTAGATAAGTTGGCTGGGTCACTGTGTAGCACATAAGTTACCCAAACACTAGGAGTGCATGTTTGACCCCTTTATTATTTATTGGTCAGTTTGTACCAAAGCTGTTAGAATAGTTATTAATGGAATACACAAAGGCAGTTGCTACAGCATTTGCTTCTCTTAAAAGCTGAAAGCAAAGATATTCCATAGAAACGTTTTTGCAGCATATATCAGAACGTAGCCAAAAAGTCACCTCAGCTTCATACTTAACAGAAATAGATGGGAAAAATACTGAGCAGTACCTTTTGTTGTCTTTGGATATGGCTGCAAGGTAATATCCAGCATGACTGAGGCTGATTAATGTGCTGAGTGTGCTTCTGTTGGCAGAACCACGTAATCACAGAGTCGCAGAGGCTGGCAGGCACCTCTGGAGATCTCTGGAGACCTAGTCCAACCCCCTGCTCAGAGCAGGTTGCCCAGAAACTGTGCAGTCAGGGTGGGAATATCTCCAAGGATGGAGACTCCACAGCCTCTCTGGGAAACCTGTTCCAATGTTTGACCACCCTCACAAAAAAAAGGGGGTTTCTTCAGTTTAGGTTGAATTTTCTGTATTACAGGAATGAAACTGAACTGACTTGAGTATTGACCAGTTCAGTATTTTCCTTCACTGGAGCAGTGATACCACTCTGCAGTCTTAATGAAGGGAGATAATTATGGGCTGGAGGGTGGGGGATATTTAACCTGCTAGACGGAAATCTAAACCTTCAAATGCAGGGGTACAAGTAAATTAACTAAATGTAACTTTCTTTTTGGTCATATTTTTGCCTTCAAGAAAGTATAATTTTTGCTGGTTCAAGCATGAAATAAAATATACGAAGTAGTAAGATTTATATCCAAAATCTCAAACAAAGGCAAACGCTTATCTATAGAGCTGGTGCAGGCTAAGTCTCCCTTAGAGGCAATACCTAACTATTACGATGACTGTTAGTCTGAATCACAGTTTATATCCCAGGCTCTTTCTGATAAAGCAGTAAACCCTGCTGCACCCTACGGCTTAGGCAAACCCACAGTAAATCCTTGACTCACTTCTGAATGTATCGTATATGTTCAGTTATACTGGATTTAGATGGTAAGGAAACCAATTAATGGATGTTACAGAGATCAAAAATGTTCAGTGTATCTCAGAACCTGCCAAGCTAAAAAAAACCCATATATGTCTGAAGCATCTTAAAAAAATTTTTTTTTTTCAATTTTTGTGGCTATTCTTCATATTTTTAAGAAATCACAGATTTTCTAACTTCAGCCTATCACTGATATAGGATGAAATTTTGCTCATTATAAGTTTTTCTTGAGTCAGTGGTGTTTGTGGGGTGTTCTTCCATTCTTAGGGAAAAGAAATTACAGTTTTTTGACATGTTTTATCTTATTTACTTTTATGAAGTACAGCTTTTTGATTTGGTTCAGAAGAGAAGAAACTTAGCTTGAATCTTTTGAATGTACTGAACTTTGGGACCTGAGTAAAGGCCCTGAATCTTGAGTTATAAGAAAAAACTACTTCTAAAGGAGAGAGATATTAAAAAAGCACAAAAATCAGGATGGGGGAATGTTTAGTGATGGTGAAGGGCATTATAAAGACTTTACCACAACATGTGAGTAACATGCTCTTTCTGGACTTCTTGTAAAAAAGTTTATAGCATCTCTTGTTATTATAGTCAATAGAAAGATAAACAGACAAAATTCTGTATTTGTAGTGATTGTGCATAGTAGAACCTGTTAACAGGCGCTAATAACATGTTTTCCCTGTTCAGCTTATCTTTATAGATCGTAGAACACTATAGGTCTATATAGATCATTGCAGATCTCTAGCATGTGCTGTTCCCTCTAAAATTAAAAAGGTATTTAATAGTTCATTGGGGAAAGATTCATGATAACCTTACTTATCATGGCACCTTTAAAAATAATTTCTGCCATTTTATTACCTGGTTTTGTAAAACAGACTTAAAGGATGTCTGCTTTTTTTTTTCTTTAATTTAGTTCAAGTCTTAGACTAGCTCTTGTATTTACCCTTCCCTTTCTCCCCCTTCTCTGTCCCCTCCTCTCTCTAGAAATTTCTTCTCTCTAAAAACTCTTCAACCTAAAGATTTCTCTACACCTCAGACAGAGGTATTACCAATGAAATGTTAACTTTGATAACTCAAATTATAGATCCATTCTCCATTATCTTACTGGTTAGAATTTGAGGTGACATTATTTTGTGGACAATATCTAAAAGGATATATGAGATTAATACAGAAATGTTTTCTTCAGCAGCAGAAAGTTCCTTTGAACTTAACCTTGTGTCCTCCATTTATTCTATGATGCCAAAGCATTAAACGTTTTGATGAACTGTCATTTCCTAGTTTGTGTTATATATCTTCACTGTAAGACAACGTTTCTTGCATCTCCTGTTGTCATGGTAACTCTTTTTGCTGCTGGTCAACTAACATTTAACCCTTTTTCTCCTCTTTGCTGCATTAAAATGGAGCAGTAAACCTGACAGGTGAGAAGTGAAAAGTAATCACCCTCCATTTATTCCAGGAAGGGAAAAAGAGAAAAAAGATATTTATCATGATAATGATCTAAAACAGTGTGTCTATCAATCTAAATGAATGTAGGCAGTAAAGTTCATAACATTAAAGCAACCTCAAAGTGTTTGTTTCAGATATTTTATGTTGTTTACAACGCTGAAAAATAATGCAGCACATACAGTCAAGTTTCACTGGGTTTTTTTTGTGTTTCCGTAAAGTATGTTTTCAGGAGACTTATTTTTCCTTAGTGGATTTTTCTGCATGTCCCATGACCATCACATAGGCAGAAACAATTGTGATGTCTGTGTGGCCTGGAAAGCTACAAAAGTCAGAATGATCCTAAGTATAATAATAAATAATAAGCCCTTGCATTGTTCTATAGTAAGTGTTCAAAATGTTCATGTGTATGAGTAGAAGAGATTTTAGTGCTTTTAATACATGAATAATAAGTTGTGCTGCCCACCAATGGCTTGCAGTGGCAGAGCTATGGGTGGAAAAAAGATATATGGGCAGTTCCACTTGTCCCTAAACTTCAGGAGTAAGAAATACAGATAAAAATACTTTCTGAAAGTGGAAGGAGGCATACACACCTTTACTTGAGAAGAAAGAGTATTAGGGCATTGTGCTACTGTGGTAGCTCAAAAGTTAAGAAAGAATTGCAAAGGAGTCCTTCCACAATAATTAAAAAAGAGTAAAAAACAAAAGAATCAAGTTTAAATCTGTTTAGCTTCACTAAAGAGGAGGTAATATAGGTGTTCGGAATTTACCAGAGAACAAATGGAACATTTTTGTGACAAAACACTTTTTTTTCTTTTCCATGAAATCATAGAACCAGTAACTTTCAAGCAACAATCAGTATTCCTGCAACCATGTTATTGTTTGGCTTCTGTGCACAGTCTTTGAAATCTTCAGCATTATGGAACTTTCACTGAATACCAACAGGTGTTCAGCATTTCACGAACTGTGGGAAATCATTTGGAGCATTTTTAAGAGGGAGCCCAGCAGAATAGTAAGAGATTTAGCACAGCTACATTATGAATCAGTTAGAGGGGGGAAAAAAATATCAGTAGTGACATATTAGACAAAACATAGGACACCTGAAAAAAGATTTAGCTATAGTAATCCTTAAAATAATCTCAGTTTTGTTTTCTGAAAACTAGCCCTCTGCAGCTTTTTCTATCTTCATTTCATATTACATGAAGAATATCAATCATTTTGCATTTTTATTCAGGAACTCATAGAGGATAAATGATGAGAGATTCCACTTCAAATTCAAGAATTAAATTTCCAGATTCCTAAATGAAAATGTGAAGTTGTAGATATTCTCCATGTAATATAGTTCTACATGTTTTACAGCAGAAAATGATACTCTCAAATATTGAGAGCCCATTTAACCAGAGCACTCAGAATCAGAACAGACATAGACTCCACTTCTCTGTACAGATTGACAAAACTAATAAAATTTCACAGAAAATGTAGCTTAATTTGATCAGAAGCATTCAGATAAAATCTGAGCCTTGAATACGTAGGTGTGATCAGATGCATGAAGGCTGTGTAGTGCACCCCTTACAGAGATGAAATACAGCAGAGCAGATTCTCATTTCCTAGAAAAGAATAAGGAAAACAGTCTTCCGTACTGTTCTCTGTCATCTTGGAAGTGCCTAAAGAATGCAAGTTATTTGTTAGAAAGCAGTTCAGGACTGTTTATATAAAATATGAAGTATTCAGTGATAACAACTTTGCATGGTATTTTTTAATTACATCCTGAAGATTTGAGTAACTGTATTTAATAAAGCTGTAGCTATCTAGCTTTTAGAATAGAGATGGTGTGGAATTTTTTAAGTTTCATGTCATATCTTGTAACAGTTCATTATGCTGGTGCCTAGAATGATGATCTAGAGGATCAGTCTGTTGCTGAATACAACAATTTTCCCTCGACATTTTTATATTTAAATTCCTCTTACCTCGGCAAGTTGTACCTGCCCTACTCACCATGCATAATTATTTTATCTTTGCACTGGTTCAAATACTCTTTCAGAAAGAAACATTTTGCTTTTAGGCTATAATTCTTACAGGCTCAGGTGCCTGTATTTGTATAGTCAAGACTTCAGCTCTATGCTTACATGTATTCACTTCCTCCATGCAGGAAGAGGGCTGAATCTGACTCTAGAAAGAGCAGCATACCCAACAGCAAGGAGGTTCCCTCTCACCATCCCACAGACCCAGTGGAGCTGCGACGCCTTAATTTTCAAACTCCAGGTAAGAGACAGTAATCCTTCACTGAGAGCTATGTGATGACACACTATGAACAGCAGTGCTGTTAGAGAGCAGAAAGGTTGATTGTTTAAGGAAACATATTTTGATTGCTTGTGAAATTTCACACAACATATTTCTTTCCCAGTTTTGGAGATAAAATCTTTAATTTCTTTATGTAAAGAAAAATCCTGCTTGAAACAAAATTATTGTTCTTATGAAGAATACTCAAAAAGTTGCATGCTATGTGTGGGTGTGTTTTATGTGCTCTGATTGCAAGTTAAACCTAAGAATATTAGAAGATATTATTGGGAAAATAAGTCCCTCTATTTATTAGCGCTGTATTTATGGCTCCTTCTTTGCAAATAAGCTTCCCTCATATCTGCTACATTATCAGGTAGTCCATCAACATCACTGAAAGTTTCACTGCATTGCAAATGTACAATACAGAAAAGAAATACTAGCTAGATAAACGGTCTTATCTTTTCAAATCAGGCTGTATATTAGGTTCAAAGGACATATTAATATGTGAGTAGTCCTGAAAGGTAGAAATAACATCCTGCAGAATATTTTATTTCCCATTTTCTTCTTTTATTTGCTAAGCATTGTTTTCTTAAAGCAGTTATCTTCAATAAGTCAAGAAACAGCAGGAGAGAAAAACAGCAGGAGAGAAATATTTAAAATAGTATTGGTTTGTATGAGTTGATATTTTGTTTTTAAAGTTGTCTGTATTTTGATCATGATGTATTCTAGTAGACTCATTGTCTATTACCATATGATTTCATGGGACCCTACTCTGATTCTAATTACTTATCAAATCTTTGTGATTTATCCAGAGCATTGTGTTTGTCAAATTTATTACACTGAGCACAATAATAATATTAATAATCAATTCAGGCTTGTAAAGGCAGGAAATTAAATATTTGAGATTTTGAGAGATTAACTGAAGAAGATGACATACAAAATATTACAAAGGGGTTAACAGAGTTAGCAGATCTCTTTCCAGTGTTTTAAACTGGGTGCATAAGGATGGTGTTGCCCCTTTAGGAGTGGATCTGCAGAACAATGCATTTGGGGCTGAAGCCTCAACATCCACAGGCAGAGGTGGAGGGAGAAGAGTCTGGAGGCTTGAGGCTTACCTTGGATTTGCTCTACTCTATTTTGGCAAGCTGAATGCTCTTAGCATTTGGAGCTCATTAGGTGTGTTTGTGGAGTACATCTTCAGAGTTTCATCTGAATCCAGGAATTTGGTCAGTGTGTCCTGGGACCTCTTCACAATATGAACCCAAGTGCAGTAAATGAAAATGATTGAAAGATATGATTAAAAATTGTGCTTCTGATCAAGACTGGAACATTAATGTAGACTCACACTTGCTCACTAAACATTTCCTAAGTTATCAAACAGTTTCAGCACTGAGTTTTAAAGGTTCCTACAGAGATAGAAGTACACATACAAATGTTTAAAATGTGAAAGTAAACATTGACAGTTCTTACAGATTAATTTATACCAAAGCAAGACATTAACTGTATACTGAAAAGTGTGGATGATTTAATAGTTAGGTATATAAGGATCATTTTCTGACATCTGTGTGTTTAAATGTGGAGTCTTATCTATTCATTTATTGTTTGTCATATATTAAAATAAAATGTGTGAAGAAAAAATTCTGCCAATTCTTACTAATATTTCATTTAAATGACACTTTAAATGCCACTGCAATTCCACCTCATTGATCTGAAAAGAACTGGAGAGGAATAGATGTGTACCTTTCTTTGTAGTGCTATAGTTTGTCTGTGAAGTTGGCAGCTTTCTGTGAAGCTAGTTGAGCAGAGCATCTGCAATTCATTTCTTTTATGAGGTCTCTTCCTTGAAAGTAAACCTTTTCTGTAAAATGAAGGTTTGCAAATCTTAGAAAAAAATATAGACCAGAAATGAATTTATGATCCTCTTTTTCTACTATTGTAGCACCTAAGACTGCTAGTCTAAGATCAGACTGTTATATTATTCAACATGCAAACAAATATCAGGGAAAAAATTCCTACCCCAGGAGATTTGTCTTGCTATTTAATAGTTCTTAGGGTGAAATTTTAGCCTCAGTGTAAACCAGATAAAATTCCATGCTATCAGAAGCAGAAACTGAGTTTATTAACTTCAGTTAGGACTACCATTTCTTTTAAGAAGTCCAGCAGAGAGTCTTGAGAGTCTTTACTGTATGTTCACATGATTGAGCTGAATTTATCTTAGGCACTTAGGTTCTGCTGGAATGTTTATCCAACTCCATCCAGTAACACACCATGAAATATCATTCCAGACAGAGCTAGAGAGAGGAACTGCAGAAAGACTCTACATTCAGGATACCAGTTGTTGTTTTTGTTGTGGTGGTTCTCTTATAACCAGCAGTGTTAAGTTTTCTGCCATTAAAAAAAAAAAAAAGTCAGCAGTTGGGGCAAATTAGGCAGTTGAAAGGAGTTGATGTTGGTGTTGTTATGTGTCGTTGTTGAGGGGGTTTTTTGGGGGGGGAGGGGTTATTTTTACTGAGGTGTATGCAATATCCCTCAAACAAAGATCTTATCTACTCTGCAGGATGCTGCAATTTCTGAACACTTTTGCCAACAGATGAATTAAATGACAGAGTGGTGAATGTACTTTAATAGTCAGGGTACACCAAGTCAGTACAACTCCACTAGGCTAGGTGATTCGACATCATTATTAGAATTTATTCATTTAGACTGTGAAAGTATCCACAGACTTTCCAGGCACACCACTGCTTCCAGTAAAAATATTTATATATTATACAAAGAACCCAAAATGTAAACTAATAGAGGAGAAAAATTTAAGTTACACTGATGTATTTAGATTGCCAGTTTCCACTGGGAGAGATAGATGAAACACTCCTATCAAAGGCAAAGTTGTCATAAGCTTTAATCCTTCAAAGGATTTCTAAACAGCCTCTTTCCAAAAATTCCTGAAATAATATATCTTTTTTAAGAGAGGGCCTGATCAGATATAGCTGTCAGGATAATTTGAAAACAAATCTCCTGTTGTGGTAAATTTGATTTTCTAATCACAAGTGCAAAATATTCTTGATACAGATGTTTAGATATAACTGTTTGAAAGAAATTATGGGAAAGCAATATTTTATCCTTGTTGATGTCAGTGGAATTATTTTGGCAACAGTTAAGTTGTATTAGTCATGAAATTGCTGATTCAGTATGAGGATGTCATAAAAATTAATTCAAAACTACCAGAAAAGTAAATCTCTTACTTTCCTATCATTTTTTCTTGCCCTGCAGATGAAGAACTGCATTCCTCACTTTTCTGTTACTTACCTAAATTGTTTTTTTAATCTTACCTTTTCCATCAAGGGTCAAATTCATCTCTGGCTTCACTTCTCAGTAGATGGAGTAACTCCATAGATAAATTTGACATTTGTCTTGACATTTGGAATAGCCCACAGTTCTGCATCTGAGAACAAGATCCCATGTCCATATGTGTTCTCCAAAAAATATATATTTGTTAGATAAACCCATATGCCAGTGAGTGGGTCACAACTGTGCCAAGTTTTCTTTGAGTAAATAAGAAAATACCCAATCTTGCAGTAGCATAAGAGATTTCTGTTATTCTTGAGAATATTTCTGTTATTCTTCCAGAGCTGGAATGGCTGCAGGAAAGTCATCCACCTTCTTCCCATTTTACAATTTTCCTATAAAATATGGGATTAAATTCATTAAACTATTATGCAAATTTTATAAGTCAGTAAGCCACATGGGAGGCTAAGTGTAGGGAAGGAAAGGGAAAACAATTAAGCACTCACAAAAGTTTTCATAAAATTAGGAAGCACTGGTTTGTGTAGAGGAAAATAACTGATGTTAAGTGGTTTGAGTGGGTTATGAGAGACCCAAGGCTCAGAGAAAGACTTCAATCTGCCAATCAGGCAAAGAACTAGACTGAGTCATTCCTGAAAAGTGACTGTTTTTTCCTCTCATTTAAGCGCAAAATGTGTCACACTTATAAGTAATTTGTGTAATTGGGTGCCAATTAAACAATTATCTCATTATCTCTTACCAGTTAAATAAGATGCTTTGAAATATAACAAAAATAAATAAAATTATTACAACTCTGAATTAAGCATTCCATTTTTTTGTTCTATAAGTAAATGTTCTTGAAACACTTACTCAGTGAGTTTTGAAGGAAGTTACACTAACCTATTTCCAAGATAAGGCAGAATTAGAGTAAAATGAATTCCAGAGGAAAAAGCTGCAAATAATAAAAGTGGAAAAAGTGGTGTTTGGATTTATTCATCTGCCTTGCAAGTTAGCAGGGAAGTTCTTCCCTTAATTTATGTAAGCAATTTCTGTGTATGAGAATCATACCAATACTGAAGGAAAAAGTGGGATTTGTCTACATGGTAAAAATTGACTGGAATAGCTTTCCCAAGATGAGTTACCCTATACATAGGTCTGCATGTGAACTTGATCCATATGAAGGGTTTAAGCACCTTTAGTGGCATTTAGGTTGTGGAGTGCAAATGGCACACGTTTCTTAGATGTGCCACTTAGTTGCTGTCTAACCTAGAGGTACTCAAACTCTGCTTAGCTGGGGATGGGGTTGAAAGTTCTACTCCTTGCAAGAGTAATTATTTATTTATTTATTTATTTAGGATTTTAGCCAATGACTTTTCAACATTGTATTTAACAGTTTTGGAGCAGGGTCTCAAAGCTAGGGTTCCCCATTTTTCACCGTAGGGAGTTTTTATGCCTCTCTCTGTGGTGTGGATTTTGCCATGAGGCTACAGAGCTCCTGTGGCTTCTTTGTAGATCTAAGTCTTTGATGTAGAATAAAGCTCACTTTTATTCCAAAATCTTTATTCCAAGATCACTCTCTGGGTTAACACTAACTGTAGAAAAAAGAAATTTTATAGTGGAAGTGATTCCTTTGTCATATATACTAAAGGCATGCTTGATAAATATTCATAGATGCTAAATTCCTACTGACATTAGGGTCATCTTTTATCTTTTCCATTTGCCATGTCCAAATTTTACATATGTATTTCCTTTTACTGTTCTGATAAGAGAAAGTACTACTGTTACTACTTCCTTACTTTTTCTGTACTGGGAATTAAATCAATGTAGATTGATTTTTTTTTCTGTGTTACTAAATAAATATGAATATATAAATGTGTCATCATAAATGAGTATTTAAAATCACAGAATGTTAATTTGATGTGGACCTCAAATACGGCTCATTTAATAATGAATTATCTGTGAAGATAATATGTCACATTTTCAGTTCATCTGGATTTTAGACTGTATCCTAGCAGCTATGCATTCCGTTTAATTTCTAACTCATTTTTTTCTTATTCATGATGAGCAAGTCAACCTAGAGGTCCAAGTTTAAAAATAAATGTGTGCTTCATATATATTTTGAAAAGCCCTTAACGTGAAAGCCTAAGAAGAAACAAACAACATCCTGATTTAACATACTAACAGCAAGGATGCTTATTTCAGTGGAGTAAGGGAAAACACTTTACAGGTTTAATGACTGGATCAATTATGCAGATAAATTCTGACCTTATTCTCTCAGTTGTGCGTTGGAATTGTGGCACATATGTTTTCCTATGTCCCTTAGTTGTGTGTTTTTACTGCAGAATGACCAGCAGATATTTCTACACTGTAATTAAACCATACATTCTTTGTTTAATTCATGTAGAGGGGTTACTACTAGGCTGCATAAGATCAGTCATGTTTGGCAATCTTCTGCCAAATCTAGAAATAAAGGCTGGCTGTGGATAGATTTTCAGCTGTGCTTTGCATGATTTTTTTTTCTCCATTTGATTTTTTAAAAAAAAATTAATATATGTTTTTATCTCTTTATTTTCTTATTTAAGAAAAAAATTGAAAGCATGTATTTGGCATGGTGTTTCTTTTGACTTATTAGCATGTCACAGGGTCTGTTGCAGCTTAGCTGTATTTTGTCTTTAATTTTTTGTGTTTTCATAGCATATGTTGGTTGATGTGAAGTCGTCTCAAAAAATGTATTTTGTTATATGTAGCCACAAAAATACATATATTTAGCTATATTTGGGGTGGATTTTTTGGGTCAAGTTCTATACCTGTTGTTCACATGCAATTCACAGTAAGCTTTTACATGCTTTCACATGAGGGAGGATGAGATCTTAAAATGTCAATTCATAGCATATTCTGTTATGATGCTTATGATCAATGGAAGTGAATTTATAAAGTTATACATTCATACATTAGAATCCATAGACTGATTGCATAGCAAAAGTCCTCCAGTAGTTCTGTTCAAAAAGTAGTGAGTTTGTCATCTCAGTAGAGCATGTTGTATCTATTTAAAAGATAAAAATACACCATTTCACTTTATATGTTAACTGGAAAATATCATTTGAAGAAAGTAAACAAGTGTTCAGTTATAAGTGCCTAATATGAGTCCTATAGAAAGGGGATTATATGCAGTCAAAAACTACCAATTTCAGAAGTTGCTAGTGGTTCTTCTTTTTCTTAAAAAAGGAAGTTTTTTGTCAAGTTCTATTTCACACAAAATGTTTAATATAAGGTCTCCCCTTAAGAACGTAGTGGGGCATATAGAAGTGCACATAAATAAAACTAGTTTAAAAAGACTGGATGCTCATCCTCTGTTCCAACAAATAAATAGCCTTCACAGAAAACTAATTATTGAGATTTGGGTTCATGATGCTGGTGAATTAGTCAGGTTCCTCCTGTAATGAGCAAGTCTCATTTTCTTCAGTTTTATGTCCTTTATGTTTACAGTAGGTTAATTGGACCTTTATACATCTTCTTAGCTGAGTTTCCAGACTCTGTTTTGTGCATGTCTGAAGTGCCTGTATGTACAAGATTGATTGATTATGATGGTCTACTGCTGTAACTAATTTGTTTCCCATTTCCAATTGGCTTTTACTTTTTACAGCTTTGAGCAGTAATTCAGTCCCCTACGCCTCCCTGATTGGCTCTGTGTCCTCCCTCTCTAGCCAAACTACCACTCAGTCCTTATATGATAATAACTCTCTCCCACGATTCGCTCGAAAAGGTCTAAACATCTTTGTCTCTATTTTTTTCTCTGTTCAAGCACTGTTTTAGATGTACATCAGTCCACCTCCATTTCTGGATAAATCTAGAGTTTTCTTGTGCCTTTTCACTCACATGCTTTCCATGGGGGTGCTTGATCTGGATCAGTCAGTTTAATTATTAGATGACTGTCACCCACACTCTTATTCTGAGAATAACCACCTTCTGCTAAATGAAATTTCTAAGAAAATGGGAGACACCCAGAACTGATACAAATAAATTAGAGTTTGTAGACTAATTTGTTATTTAAAATTTCTAAGAAATATCCTCATTAAATCTGGATATTCTGCTTTGTTTAATTCACTGGCACCTTGCCTTTATGTCTACTTTAAATAATGTCTCCATCACCATCACAGATGTGCTATGAAGGTAATACATAAATATATACATACAGGGTGAGGTGAATTAGAGCCAGTACTTCTGGACATTATTTTGTACTCTACTATATTAAATGATGCCTGAAATGTCAAAAAAAAAAAAAAAAGAAAAGAAAAGAAAAAGAAAGAAGAAAAAGAAAACAAGAAATAAAAGGAAAAAAAAACATACTATAGTGTGACTGTGTTGTAACCACATGGTCGTTTTTGGCTACGTTATAGGAAATACAGGTTAACTGTCTTAGGCATGCTCTTAAAATTCACGGTGACAAAGCAAACTGCATTGTGCAACATGGCTTCCAGCTTGAGCCCCCTTGAGTCATCACTGTTTTCCTTTTGTAGTTTCAAGAGATCCTGGGGTTCACTAGCTTAATTTTTCCAGCCAGCTCTGATTTCTTCCCAGAAGAAATTGAAAACACATTTTCGTCTTAGGTGTAGCACTATTAAGTGTGAAGAGATGAGAGTAAGCATCTTGGAAAAGGGTCATCAAGACTATTAATAGATTGAGAAAAAAAAATGTTCATAAATTTTGGCCTGACAAATCTTCAGCTGGCAGACTGTGCTAGTTGGCCCCACATCTTTTTCTGTCTTCCTTTTTCCTTGCCCTCCTGGTATTTCCTTTCTCACCCGTCTTTATCTCTGATTCCCAGTTTTTATTCTTCTTTTTCACTCAGTATCTTCATCAGTAGACAAAGATGTTTACACCTGAAGTAGATTGTAGGTATTCTTGGGGGTTGATAAATGGGGTTTTAGAATAAGCTTATTTTGAGGTACTAGGGCAGCCAGATATGTGTGTCCAGCTGAATTGTACAACCCCTGCCTCTACAATCTGCTACTAGTGAAAACATTTTTGAAGCTCTAATTGTCTGATGTCCAATCTTGTCTTCAGTGACTGTTGTCTATAAGCAATGGTGCATGTTACTCTAGTCATCCATAGTTGCATGTGAGTGTCAGTCACTTCAAAATTTCATAAAATTAGTAAAGTACTCCTAATTTAGTCAGAATGTGTAGTCAGTCTTCTAGACCTTGATACATTGTTATTAATCCTCAATCTTTCCATTTCATTTTTTAAATTTATTTTATATGTTAGTTTTCTGTTGGTTTGGAGGTTTCTTTGTTTTCTACCATTTCCTTTGCAGGTTCAGGTGTCTGCGGTTACCTTGGTAACCTTCATTTTCCAAGTTCATTTTTCTTGATTATGCATAAATCACTTTGTTTTCTGTCAAAATACTATTTTTTCCCCTTTAGGGCTCTTTCAGTGTCTGTTTCTTAGCTCACCTTTCCTCATCTAATTCAACGCAGTTTCCATTTCATACAGTGCAGGAGAAGGAGTTTGAAATGACATTAAGAGTCATTACTCAAAGCAGAGGTCAACATCAGGTCTAACTGTCTCATTTTTCCATGCCTAGCTAACCTCATTGACTCATACTGCAATAACTTTCTCCTTTACACTAGGAATGTTAGCTTTGGGAATATGCTTGGTGACTTTTTTTAATTTGGCTTCAGAGCTCATCTATCCAGAGCATGTCCTGCTTTGAGTAACCAAACTATTTGCCTGCTTCTCTCACATATAACATCTTTACTACTTACACATTTCTAGCCATTCTAACTGCTGCATTTTCTAAGTTTTAGAGTCATGGCATCACTTTAGTTTATTTTAAATGCTGTTCTTCTTGCTTGTTCAACAGGTATGGCAAGTCATCCCCCAATACCTATCTTGGAACTTGCAGATCATATTGAAAGATTGAAAGCAAATGACAATTTGAAGTTCTCGCAGGAGTATGAGGTAATTTTTGCCATTTTCTTACTCTTAAAATAATTAATAATGCCATCTTTCTGCTCCTCTGGCAACATCTTCAATAGGTATCAAACCTGATGGTGTTGGTTTCATATGATGTTAAATCTGTGACAAAAGTTCTCTGTGTAAAATGACTACTTTAGTGAGGTGGCTAGTTTTTATTTTAATAAGCATATTTGTCGGGCAGATTCCATGTGCACATACTTAAAGTAGTGTGTGAATGATATAGCACTTAGACTTTTTTGTATACACAAGCATCCATCTATTCTGCAGTTAAAAGCTCCCTGGGTTATTTAAATATTCTTCTATGTAATGTTATATGTTGACAGAACACATAGAGTATCCAAGGGAGAAGTCACAGTTCACTGTGTTAGTTCTTCATGGAATAAAGAATTTACAGTTGCCTGATGTCATTCCTAATATCACAGCTTCAAGACATTGTTTTTTTTCCTCCTGTCAATAATATCACTTTGATAATCTGTGAATTATGGTGTGTAAGAGTGTGAAGGAATTTAACCAGAACAGAGGAATCATTTAAAAGCCACTTTGTCAATAATCTATAGAATACTGCCCCGCAGGCATGCATTGACACTGCAGAGAGTTACCACCTCTCATGTCAATAATTTGTGGCTGAAGGGACTTGGATAGCCATCCATTAAACGCAATAAACTATAATTATTTCTTCAAAGCGGGTACGTCAATCATGTCAAAAATCTATGGATAAAGTAGACATTGAACTATCCTACAAAGAACGTTCCTTTAGAGCAGTTATGGAGTGTTATATTAGTGATCCATGGATGAACAAATCCCTGAATGATCGCTGATGTGGTAGTCTGTTGTATCACTGTTCTTTTGCTTAAAACTCCCCAAGAATTTGTCAGCCTGGTGGAGCATAATGGAGAGACAGAAAACATCTCTCTTACACCCAGGACTTTGCCGGTGCTGTAGAAATAGTAACCATGCTTATACAACTCAAATATCTAAAAAAGAATGTTATTCTCATTCTTTCAGTGCCTGCACATTAATTGCATTTGAAGGTTCATATAAACACAGACAGTACAATAAAAAGCACTGAAGAAGACTTTCACATGTTGTTTCCACATTAACATGTCACTGCAGGGTATACAGAAATCATATAATTGCCCAGTATATTTAAAGAGAATTGAGAAGAAATGTGTAAAAAGTGTCTGAATACTTACTATTACAGTAATGGACTACAATTGCTTGTCTTTTAATTGTACACTGTTGAGAAAGACCTTAAGACAGCTCTGAAGAATAATCTCATTGGATGTCAAACGGCAAATGTAGTCTCTACAGTTCATGGAAATGAAATTTGTTTGAAGGGCATCCTGGATTGCTGTTTACTGTCACAATCACAAAAATGCAGGAGCATCTTTTCACATTTCTGTATGAAAATGCTGTGTTCTTAAGAACGAAGATTGTAACACACAAAGAATTAGACAGATATTTCATGTAATTTAGGATTCTGAAATTGGCAGTTACTATCCTCCTCAGTCACAGACACCTGCTGAAACCTCACAGCGGTGTCTGGCAGAGTCAGTGCTGGGGGTGGGGTGGGGTATCTGACAGTCATCCCCATAACACAGGCCACATTAGTATGAGGTCTGACAGCATCAGCCTTGAAATCAGTGAAACACATGCTATATTTGTATAGTTCAGTGCACAAATGTTTATGACTTTTGTCTGTAATCTCTGGATAAGTTTATGAATCCACCTCTGAATGACAAGTACCTAAAACCTATTTTAGGGAAGGACAGAAAAAAAACAAACCTGCCCAGAAGCTGAGTGGTCACAGGGCCTTTTGATGGTGCGCTGTGTACAGATCAACCGCACTTCCTTATCTGACTCTGAGTGTTTGTGGGATGCTATAGTGGAAACGGTGACACCATCTTGTGTGCTGCCAGCAGCATATAGATAGGGGATTAATTCTTGAACTTGAAAACAGTTCTTTAGAATAAAGGCATATCATTTCAGCTCAGGACAGTGCAGAGAAATTTATATAACATACCATGTTCTCCACAAAAAAGCCAACATTTGGTACAAATTTGACAATAATTTCCTGTTGTACTGCAAGGAAATTCCTTTGAATAACAGTGTAGGAAATTCCATTTACTAAGTAAAAAATGTCATGACAAGTCATATAATGTAGTATAATTTCCATAAAAATAAACAATTCATGCTCGGTATGTCTTGAGCATGTTGTGGAGATGACGTGGTGGTAATATAACTTACATGCTGTAATATAACTTAAAAGCATTGGTGTTTTGTATCTCTTTGCTATTTAAGTCATTAAAATAATCTAGAGAATGTAATCTTAAGCATTGTTAGTCAGTGTTGTGGGAATACGTTAAATTCTTACTTAGTATCTGTCCCTTCAGATCTTTTTACCAGTCATTGTAAATAGCCCAACTTTTACATCCTATTTAAAAAAACAAACAGTCCAAAAAAAAAAAAACAACAACCTGTCTGCAGCAGAGCAGTCACACAGTCAAGATTAAAACATTGGCCACTGTAGGTCAAGATTAAGCTTCACATTACTTTGTGCAAGGGGGTTCAACATTGCTCTTTGAAATCCCACTTCTAGATATCCCACTTTGTTTCCAGCTAGTCCCAGGTTTGTCCTTATTGAAACAGTATTAGTGTTAAGCACTGCTTTTTAATTTCATGGTGAAGTCTAGGCAGTGGACTAAGGCTGCAGTTTGATCACTGTAAGTCGTCTCCTTGCCTTGGCTGTGCATTCCTGTTGTCTCTTTTGTGCCAATGCTGGCACTAGCGTGAGTGCAGCTGTTCAAGGATTATCTCAGGAAATAGATTCAGCTGAAAACTAATTGTTTTATTTTTCTTTGCTGTTTTCAGTTGGATCAGTTCCCTGAACTAGCTCACCACATGGCTGCATGAGCTCTAGTGCCAGCACGAGGGAGCTGGTGGGAACATTTGTGGTTGGGGATTGGGACCTCCTCTTTCAGTAGCAGTCCTCACTGATGTCCCTTAAAGCAAATGTCCAGTTCCCAGTCAGAACTGGGTACAGATGGTAACAGTTCAGTTATTGTCACAGCAGATTATATTTGAACTGGTGACACAGGAGTAAAAGAGCTATTTTTCGTCTTCAAAAGATAAAGGCAAAGTTAGGGCATGCTTAGCAGGAAACCATTGACTCTTACTGAGAGTATTAAAGCCCTCCAGTTAATTCACATTTGGAGAAACAAGCATTGTTGGTCAGTGGAAATTTTTTTTCGTAATTCCTTCTGCTCCTCAGCACTCCATTATTTTATTTTACGTTTGTGGAACACCTTTTATTACATAGATGAATTTCTTCTAAGCCTTCTAAAATACACAGCTAATGTACAACAACTGTTACGGCAGCTTTGTGATGCAGTTAAATAAAATAGAAATGCATATAGTTTCCCAATGAATGCTGAGTTCTCATCCAGTTTGTAGAACATCTTTCAGGAGGTTAGCTCCATTTGGAAAGGATGTTTTAAGGGTTTTTTTATCACACCCAACTCTAGTTTCCCTTTAAAATAATTACTTGGTGCATGGTCCGAACACGTCTTTTCGTAACATTTCACATATTTCATTATGTGCACCCTTTCTAGATGGTCAGAGACATTTCAGATATCCAGAGATATCTGAATATTTGCTTCTGTTTCATCCTCTTCCTTTTGCCTAGAATTTTGGGGTGTGAGGCATTGCATACAGATACATTTTTCTCCACATCTTCTCTCCTTCAGGAGAAATATTGCTCCCTGATCTGTTCTCACTTTTTTCTTCAGGCAGACAGAAACTTCTCTATCTGTCCACTACTTTCTCTCCAGTACTTCCTCTTCACTATTTCCAAAAGAGAGAAGAAAGTTCTCTCCTGGAAAGCACATGTCTATGTTCTGTCTCCTCTGCTGACTTAGCCCTCTGGCCTCATTTTCTAATGAAATCCCCTAGCTTCCTTACACCCTTCTTGGGAAGGGGAAGGTGAACTGCTATGGAGACCTAAACTATGAGAGGAGACAGGATTGCCTTCTTCAAACAACCCCAAACTCAACCAACATCCTAGTATTCTCCATTCATGTGGCACAAAGGTTCCCAAAAGTTTTTATTTAAGCTGAGAATATGTAAAGTCATATGTTTCTTCTTATGCTGCATGAAATCCAGGTGAGAGAACCTGAAACTGCCATACAGTAGAGAAATAACAGGTTCAAACATCTTCCTTCTGCACTGTGGTGCTGAAATGCCCAGGAAAAACGGGGCAAGTTAGGAAAGTAGATATTGCTAAAAAGTATGTAGCAATATGCATAGTATAAACTGCATCTTCTCAGAAAAATAAAAGTCAAACTCCTTCATTGGTATGACAAGGTGAAAGGATGGTATTCTCTAGTGTAGAGAGGCTGGCTTCCAGCTGTGTGATGTTTTGTAAGCTTTGATGTCACTGATTTGAGGAGTTCCTGCTTCTAGAAGACTTCAGAAGCTATTTCATAGTATCTTGTTCAAGGGTCCTCCTATCCTGTTTCTCAGAGGGGACTAGGAGGAGAGCACTGCAGACTTCAATCATTACACTTCTCAGATATCTTTACCTTGAATACCTGGTTTCCATGGAAGAACAGAGGCCAAACTGTGAAGATTATGACTACTGCAGGGGTTAAATAAACTTCTCATTTACCTGTTGAATAGAACGTTTTTGTAGTTTTAGTATTGGAATTTTATTACTATTTCTTGCAAGGGGGAGGAGTATGTGCTATGTCATCTTCTCTATGATGTTCCTTTCTACTTCAAAATAAATTTTCCATAAACCTTCATTAGTTAGTGTTAGCGTTCAATCCCTTACACTTAGTAAAATGTTAGTTTACCTTGTTACAGTGACATATCATTTATGTCACATATTCTTTTATATTCCCTAATTTAAAGACAAGGTTCTTGACCCCAGCTGATTATTATAAAGCTTTTTCTGGCTTTGGCAGTTTCAATGGGAATTTTATGCAATGCAAGGCTCCATATGGACTTGACAGCTGCTAAGCAGAAAGCCATATTCATAAGAAACTGACCTTTATATCATATCTCCTTCTTAACTCAAGCCTTAGAATTTAACAACAAAAAAATGATCATGGAGATAGACTGAATCAGAACATTAATATGCTGCCTACTTTATGCAATATACTAAATGTATTAGTGAAGTCATTTCCTACTATCACATAGAACAGAAAATCCATTCCTCCAAAGCAGTTTTCTTGGTCCTGTGTAAAATAATTTATTATCTGGGATCTGTTGTCTTTGCTTTATACTCCTAAGGAAGTAAATTCAGATTCATACCTTTTCTGTGTGGGCATCTGTCATTGTAATACATAAAAATTAGAGTATTGACCTCTGTGTTATGGCATGATTTAGAATATGTGTGTGTCTATGTGCACGCCAGTTAACTAATGTAATAAGAAGCTGTATATTATTTTAATGTCTTCTTTCTCATCAGAATTCTTGCTGTAAATTACAGACAGCCTTTTGTTTTAACACTGAGTATTGGGAAAGATGAAGATGCATTTTTGGCTCTGTGCCAGACTGCCATACTATTGTAAGGTTTACTGTAGCTTATCAGTATCAGTCGGTTAGATTTGTGATGAGAAAATAACTTATTAAATCTAGTACATTCATTTTCTTGCATCTTATGTGGCAACAAGATAAACACTGGACACTAAAATGCAATGAATTTTATATTGCAGAAGCATATATAAAACTGATTATTAATAGAAAACACTTTAAAAACCCATGGACAGCAGATAACCTACTGAAAGAATCCATACCAAAGAAACAGCTGCACTTAACTGCCCTATGATTACAAATAATACAGGCCTATATGCAAAATTCAGTTTCTTCTTAGCAAAAAAATTGCTTTTTCTTCTTTATCTTTACCATAGTTTCCTCTTCTCTAATATTACAAACAGCATATATTGGTATTCTGTAGCCTTACTTTCATGGGATGTGCTCCATTTATTGAGAAACAATTAGTGTAGTCAGTGAACGATGAACAGTTGTTTGTCTTTTTATTAATAGCACATATGCTATTGCATTCACATAGGTTGTTTGGTGCTTAGTTCCATCTAGAGCAGTATCTGAGCCAGAAGGATTGTTAGGATTCAGAATTTTAAAGACTCCATGCAGGAATCTGAAGTGGTAATAGTCAAGATTAATAATAGTTTACCTCCTTCCTTTGTGCTGTGAGTGCCTGCTTAGACTAACAGTGTTTGTTTATGCATATATGATTAAAGGAAAATTCAGATACAAGGAAGCTGGTGTTATCATATGGATAACATATGCTAGTTTTTGGACTGATACCTAATGCTATTTTGTCAAGGAATTCCACTAGGACTGTTTAAATAGTCAAATAACTGTGATAAATGTCAGTTTTATTTTGCCCAACTGAAAACAGTGACATGTGTAGGAAGAAAGAGAAAAATAGTCCACTTATAGTACGACAAATCATTCAAGGATGGACTATGTAGATGATTATAGGGAAATCTGAGTTTTGGGGGGGGGGTTTAAGATTCATTTGCAATATTTTTAGTGTATTTATGGGGGGAAATGGAGGGATCAGTGAAGAAGGCTTTATAAGGTACATGCCTTAGTGATATTCCAGTTGTAATTATGGATTTTTCTAAAAATTTAGGTGGTACTTTTTATATTCATACTGCACAGAGAAAGTGTCCTTTACTCCTTTCTAGAAACATAAATGTCAACAGTGCTCTAAAAATACATTGAAAATTGAAAGAAGCACCAGGATCCCATATGAAACTATTTAAAATTTTAATGTTTAAGAGCTATGGTGTAAACATCATATACCATATAAACATGTAAACACCATGTACCATATAAAACAAAAACAAGAGAATTTTTAATCATAAAAATATTTGCACATAGCTAAGATTTTCATTCCTCAAGTATTCATCTTCTCCTGATACTTATTTCCCATCTGAAGTTGAATGTAATTCTCTGTTTTGAACATATAATTATTTCCACTGCAACTGGTTATGATATCACGGACAAAGGATTATAATTGCATATGGGGAATAAACGGATAAATTTTAAGACTGGAAGAAATACAAAACAGTATGACTGATTCTAATAGAGTTCTGATTTCTAAAGCTTTATATGTAATAGAGACACTCCTTCAAAACAAATAGGTTTTCAAATAGTGATTATTTTCTTCCTTAATTATACTTCTGCAGTATGCATATATACCTTGTTTAACTCCACTGGAATCAGGTTTTAAATGATCACATTTGCCCATAGGAATATTAATGTGATATTGCGGAGGAAATACCTTTGGTTTTGAAGGGAGTTTGGCAAAAGCTTTAGTTGTGTTTCTAGCTGCCCTTGAACAACTGTGTCACTTTCTTTTGAGAGTCAACAAGAAATCATCCATCTATGCATTCTCAACTCTGTTTTTACTACCCAGGCTTTTTTAATCCAAACTCTCACTTGAATTCTGGGGAAGATTTACTCATGCAAAAAAATGCGGGCTTTTTCCCCATATCTCTTAAGAGTGGCAGCCTTTACAGTGTGATATGAAAAGCTCTGTCTTAGTAGGAAAATGTAATTCCACTGGCAAGTTGCCCTGATGATGTATTAATGTTCATGCATTTAGCCTTCATGTTTTGCTAATGCAGTATGTAAATCTCATTCTATTAGCAAGTTTCCTGCATAATACAATAGCATCTTATTATAGATTCATCAGCTATGATATGAAATTCTCATCGCAATCACTGACATTGGTAAAAGAGGGTCAAATTGTTCATTTTTATGGGTAGTTGACTACTTTCCAGTTGTGCAAAGTCTATTTGCACTGATGTCTTCTTAAATGTGAGTTTTTCTTTCTTCTTTCTCTCTCTAATGTTAAATTCCTCTGTGACCCACTGTTTTTTGATGGTTTAATTTGACCTACACCTACAGTGCTGGGAAATTCATGGTTCATGCTTCCTTTCCCTTCTGTGTTTGTGAAACCTATACAGCAACTAACCGTTCCCACGACCCACAAAGATTCAAACCTGATGGCTCTTAATTTGCCGGCACAGTGAGCCTTGATAGAGCGTTGCTCCCCATGGCAGCCTGGCATAGGCCGACTTACACCAGGAAGTTTCTTCGTTCTTATTCCTTCCCCAGTACTACACCAGGATACACTCCTGGAGACCCACAGGCAATATTTGCCTCTGTTGAAGTAGCCTAAACAAATACCTCAAAAAGTGCAGGTATAGAGTTTATGGGGAGGTTTTTTGTTTGTTTACAATTAGTCCTAGAAACACATTCTGGTTATCCTGATACCTCGTCAAAAAGCTATTCTGTGAGTGGCACATCATATTAGTAAACATTGCTCAAGTCTCATCCCAGTAACAGATCAGGCATTTTTGTAGCAGCCTGCCATTTAAAACACAATAACTGAAAGATTAGTCATAGCATGGGAGGGTAATAACAGTATTACAGATATCTTTATTTCTTTCACACAAAGTTATACTACACAGTTATGCTATGAAGAAATCCAGTTCTTTGTTAATGACAGCTTTATTGAAGACAAGCTTTCAGAATGAATATACTAGAAATCCTATTAAAGTGCCATCCATTAAACCATTAAAGCACTCATTAAAACTTTTAGTACAGACTTGTTATTCATGAGTTATTGGTCTTTCACACTTCTGAAATGTGTCTGCCAATACCACTCTACCCTTTGTTCCAGTGTGGCTGTTAAGTCCAAGGAAGTATAGATTAACTTCCTTTTGCCAAAACAGTGCTTTGTGGGAGGATGGTAAGACCACAAAGAGGTGGGCATTGATGAGAAAAAGAGTAAAGATTCAAGTTCTGGTCCATTTGCCGTGTTTTGACATGACTTGTGTTAACTGTATCCATATACAGGGCTAAAATTTAATCACTGACTTATACCATCTGGCCATACATCATAAAGAAGTGCACAGGGAATATAGTATGCTGCTGTGAAGAACACATCCTCAACTACTGCTAAAAAATGGCTGACAAAGAAAGCTGTTATTTGATTTTTTTCTTGATATTGAAAAGCAGCTTTAGATTACTTAAACATTAAGGACTGAAAAGGGGAAGAAAGAAATTGAACTGCTAAAATAAAGCTTTAAACTTTAAGTATTACTAATAATTTATAAATTCTCATTAACAAATAGGTATAATAAGAAGTCTTTTTTTGTAATGGGCAAAATCTACTTAGATCATCATTATCTAAGTGCAATTGTATAGCCAAAATCACACCTCAAACTTCATATTTACAAGGAGATGTAATTTTGAATAGTGGAAAGGATAGGGAGTTTATGATGACTTTTTTCATATTTGTGCATGTTCTTTTTATTTTTGAAAGGGTGGAGCAGGAGACCTGCAGTCCAGTCTCAAAAATAGTAATATGTTAGACAGCCAGTTTATTCTGTTAGTTTCTAGTTTTCTTGTTGAGTGTGAAGAAAAAGTCTATGTGACATCTTATATTGTGGAATAATTTCCAGAATATTCGGGCACTGTAGGTAACAAAATAAAAGATCAGGTAGAGTGTCTCCTTCAGTTAGGTAGACAGAAATGATACAGAGCACCGTTGCCTCATTCCGGGGCAGTGGGACTGCTCCGTAACTACCATATTTGAATATATACCTCTCAAAAATTCTGAGTAGGTAGTCACATCTAATACAGATATGCCTTATTCTTTGTCAAATAAATTATTTTATTTTAAAATATATTTAGAGTATAATTCACTAAAATATTGAAAGTGTTTTCTGTTTATTTTGAATTTACAGTGGTTATGTTCTGCATTGTTACTAGAAATCCAAGTTAAACTCCTATCAATTACTTTTTAAAATACTGAAAATCTTGGCATGCAGACATCCTGCAGAAGTTGTCATATTCACCTCTATTAACTCAAAAAGGAGAAGAGGGGAGATACTTTCTGGGAAGAGTGATTATGTAAATTTGATTACTCTGAAAGTCATATTGTGTAGCTGAATTGCTGGTCAGCTGATAAAAAGGCATATCGCATAGGTTAAATATATTATATGTTTATACGATTTTCCCCTTCCCCAGGCTCAAATGAAAAGTGGTCCAAAATCTTTCTCTTCACCTTACTTCAACTTACCAATAGAGATTAAAAAAAAAAAAGTGTTTTTAGGTGAATCAGTGCTTACCTGCATCAAAATTCATTTGGCAACCTTTCACAGAGGATGAGAAAATGTTATTGTCATGAAACAGAGCTGTGAGAAAACTGAATACAAATGTTATAAAGTAATTTATATTGCAGCTTGATTTGTTTATAAATATGAATTTCTGTGTGTGGTCAGAAAAGATAATGGTTTTGTAAAAGGAGAACCAAACCCTAATAAAGGAAGGGTTAGGGTGTCTACGTTTGTGCTCAAACACAGCACAGAAGTAATGTCTACTTTTGCAAGTGACAGAATGCCAACTGGATGATACTTTGTTGTTCCTGTATTTAAAACCAAATTAAAATGAGGCCAAAAAAAGCCACTATCTGTTTTGAAAAACTCTTAACATATCTAAATCCCACAAGCTGCTAGGATTGTGAACCCACATTTTATTGGATGAGTTTTTTTTCTGAAAACTTGCTTGAGCGCAGAAGTTGTGTGAAGTCAGAAGAAATTAGATCAAACCATTCTGAGCTCAAAATGATTTAAGAATGCCTTTTGTACTGTTATTAACATCCGTTACAGTGCTACTCAAGTGAGCCATAACCAAACTATGAGTTAATTCTGCATGGCCCTCATCATGCTCCCAAGCAGACTGTGTCTTCCTCATTCCTCTAACAAGTCCCATTTCATTTCCTCCTGAGGTGTGAGCTGCAACACGCTCTGCCTCAGTCACTGCTTGTGAAAGCAACGTGCAAAGGGGGAGCCAGAACCAGGACCATCACACTGCATCTGCAGGACCTCAGTCAAGTTAGGGGGAACTCACCCTGGGCCAGCTTCAGAGAACTAGCAAAACTCAGGAAAATTAGTCAGAACACTATTATAAAATGTAACTGAGTTTAGGGTATTAGTGGAAATGATAAGACGATGGGCTTTGGTTTCCTAAACCAAAAAGCTTGGTATCGTACAAACTCTCTATCTGGCAGCAGGAAAAATGGATTTTTTTAGAATAATCTCAAGAAAGAAGCAAAGTCATTCTCTGTATGTTAATAAAATAAATTATATGAGATGTATAAAGATACATAAAAATGAAGCAATTTTTTGACTAGCCAAATAATAATTATTAATCTAAGAGTTAAACCCAAATAGCTCCCATTAAATATTTTAGCACATGTCCATTGTCTGAAAATACCTACTGTAATAGGTTGCAGGTCACATTTTGCACTTCTACTATGACATTAACATAAAATGCACTTGCAGCTGTTCTAACTGACCCTGGGAGGGTCAGTAATGTCATGTAAGTGATGTCTTAGTGCTGTAGTGCCAGTATGGAGCTTCTGTATGGAGTGTTCTTTAGAGCAAGCCTGCTAATGTAAAGTGAACACAGTGCCAGTGAACGGCCTGCTCTAGGCAGAGCTCTCTCTTTTATTTGAATATTTTGGCTTTTATGATTTAGAGCAGCCTGGCATGGGGAACCACTCATGTACCAAATTATTACCAGGATTAAGCAAAGGATATGACCTTCAAATCATCTTTGCGCATACATACCTGCTGATGAAACACTTTAAGGTCTCTAATGTTACCGAGAGGGAAAGTAAAACAATATGTGATTCATCATGACTTCTCAATATGAGATGACCTTTCGCATAGCAGGTACCATCTGTCATTTATTTGGTAGCTGCCCAGCTGTATGTGTAACTCAACCACAGAGATAAGAGGGAATAAGTAGAGCCTGGACTTCACTGGCTCATGAAGCATGCAGGAGTAGAGGAAAAGCTTTATTACGTTACTTCCATCCTGGAACATGAAGGAAGCAGGAAATAAACAGTGATTCTAGGACCATGCAGTTATATGTATAAGTAAGAGGTCATAAAACCTCATGTATGACTACATTGCTCACATATTTGTTTACAACTGAATGCATGAGTCAAGGAAATAAAAATAGGCAGTGTCTTTATATTGTGTTTCTATGTTCTTCAGTTTGTTCTGTCAGCAGCACTGGTGCCATTAGTTGCTCTGGTGCCAAAAAGAAAAAATTTAAAAAGAAACAACATTTTTCTTCCAGAAAAGTTCTTCAGGAACATTTGGAGTTTCTTTAGTGAACAGGACGCTGAACTGTTTGAAAACACGTGCACTTAGTAACAGAGCAAGACAGAAATATTTTCCCCACCTCATCACAGTGATTTTGAGATTTCCAACATTTTTTTCATTCTCTCCTATGCTAGAACTACTCACTGCAGAACTGTTTCCTGGGGGGGGGGAAAAAAAAAAAAGAAAAAGAAGAGATGAATATTCTTCTCCCTCTACCCTGAGAGGGGACAATTACCTTAGATTTGGAAAGCTTGTGGTTTAAATTCCTAACTGGAACTTCAGATGCAGCAACACTAAATTCTTGTTATGATATAGTGCATTATGAAGAGTTCTGAAATTGTAATTTTCTTTCAAAACCAAAATATTTCCAGAGTAAAACTATAGGACCATATGGTGTGTAATCATTACAAATATGATAAGTATGTAGTACTTAGCTAATATTTTTCCTCTCCTTTTCTTCTCTTTATCTTTTTGAAGTCTATTGATCCTGGTCAGCAGTTCACATGGGAACACTCTAACCTGGAAGTAAACAAACCAAAGAATAGATATGCGAATGTAATTGCATATGACCATTCTCGTGTTCTACTCTCAGCAATAGAAGGTAAGGAGACCCTTAAAATTAAGCTAATTAAATCCTAAAATCCAATATAATTTTACTTCCTGCTGTCTTTGGATTGCAATATGAAGAACTGTCAATTGAATTACTTCCTGTAATGAAAATCCTTTTTTGATGTTCATTCTCAGTAATTAATTAAGAAAAAGAACTAAAATTGAGACAGGATCACATATAGTACTTGATACATTGGGTCTCTGTGTGTATGCCAAAGTGTTATCTAAAGTAAGTTATTGTTGCTGTTTATTTCTACTAGCTCTACAGAGCCAATATATCAGAAAGTCTGTGTGAATTAGGGTTTTAGTCTAGATCTGACATTATCAACATAGCTGATTATAGAGTTTCAATTGTCAAATTCTATTCTAGAAAAGATCAGCACAACTTTATGTTCTCAGAGGAATTTTAAGAAATATTAAAACTTCTCTTTTTTAAAAAAAAATTGACTTACAAAATGAACATATATTAAATGGAAGTGTTCAAACAAATGTACACTTCTGGACATTGTTGAAACCTCAGTATTTCACTGACAAAAGGTTGGCAGGGCCATACAATGACAGCTCTTTGTTATATCTTTCTTAAGCCCAAAGTTTTAAAAAAAAAACTTGAGCACTTCAGAGTTTTGACTTAAATAAACTGTCCAAAGTGATCAGTCCTGGAGACTGTGTGTTTTACCAAGTGCTAAAGCATCAGCAAGTGCTGGTTATCACTCAGAGGATTTCTTTACTGGCCAGCTGTGCCTTACCATTATACTGCTTCCTGGGATGAAGCCAGATTTTCATTTTATTCTTTGTGGTTGTCAATGAGGTATAGTGATGGCCAGACTATAACAGATTACATATTTAAGTGAAGCCATTTATATGAAAATAAAATTTGCCTTTAGTAGCTTTGACAATGCTTGTGTATGATATATAAGATCTAGGGACACCTTTAAAATTGCAAATGACTTTGTATTCAAGGTCTTAATTATTGCAGTTCGAACATGCTAAATGTTAAACTTCAGGGTATTTTAATTTAGTCATAAAGAACTTCTCTATATTTGGCAAGTCCAACCTAATTAGATACAGAAAGGACAATATTTACAGGTGTAATAAATTTTAATAATAACTGCTCAATGAAGAAAAAAGCAGTTCCACTGGTCGAGCCTTAGATCTTTGCCTTATTTTTTGTGTATTGTGGGCTTCGATAAAACAGACAAGCTTTTTCAACGATATTAGAACATTGAAATGATTGCCTTGAAGAATTTGAATATAATAATCTGCTTATATTTGTTCCATTTCTGAAGCTTATATGGTTGCACTGACTAAATTTTCTGTAATGTCAGATACATTTTTCACATTATCTGGTAGAGAAATCTAGCCATTTAGAATCTGCTATTACCTTGTAGAACTATCTATCTCCTCAGCAATAGGGAGTGTATTTTAATTAGCATTATATTTGATACAGTTCAAGAAAAATATCCTTTTCTGTGTCATTGGTACACACAAGAGAACCAGGTGAATCATCAGGAAAAGTCAGGAGCAGTAGTTGCACAGCAATGCCTTTCTGAATTGTATGTAAAGTTCATTGGAGCAAAATGTTTAACTCAAAAATTACTATCAGGTATCAAAAATAACTATCATGTACAAAGAAGACTCAAGATTTTTGCAGGATTTATTTTGAAAAAGATTTGTGTAACTGAGAAAAAAAGAAGAAAAAATCTAATTGCACATAAATCTATTTGTTAACCTATATCAAGCCAGACATCTGGGCTAGAAAAGTTCTGCCAGGTTCCCCTTCATGCAAATGATCCATGAAATTTGACTTCCTAAAAGAAAATGAGCATATTCTAAGAATGGGAAAAAATTTAAGAGAAAAACAGAAAACATTATTCAAAGTAATTAAAGATATCAAATTACACAGTGCAGTAGACTAGCTTTTTAAAATAACAAACAATAAGTACATGAAAAAATTCTAAATTCTCCTTGCAGGAAGGGACTGAGTCTTTTAAGGAGCAGAGAAAACATACAGTTAAACTGTAAATTTCGATTCCTTTTTTAAGTGAGAAACACCTTGATGAGGCTAAAATTTCTAACTCTATAACTATAATATCAGAGATCCTAAATGAAGAAAAATACAATTATAGTCCTTTGAAATATCTGTGTTAGGCATAAAAACACAGTATTCTGACCCATCTGGTGATTTCCTAGTATTTTCTCTATCTTCAGTTTATGGTAACCAAAGCAACATAAATCAGGTATTAAATGCTTGTTTATGCTATAATAATTTGACTTGAAAACAGTAATAAATTAAGTATTCTCCTTTTTTTATTATTGTTCCTGCTGGGATTTACATGGACGTGTTTCTGAAATTGCATGTATGTAATATCCTAAGTTTAGTGTACTGGTTTTAGCATTTTGTAGTAATTGTTTCTCTTTCCTGTTTGGAATAAACATTCCCCCAATGAAAATATGTAGTCTGCCCAACGTTTTAATCAGTTGACAGCTGCATTTGTTTTCAAGCTACCAGGGAAATAAACACTTTAAATATTGTTTAAAAAAAATCTCCTTGGTCTGTGTTACCATATAAGTTGGTCAGGGCCTAAATTTGGATTGCATTACATTTTGTTACAACCATATAGAGAATATATTTTTTTGGTTTTACATATAGGCCTTATCTGAAGTTCTTTGGAGGCCGTAAGAAGATTGACATTATTATCAGTGAAATTTGAATAAAAGTTACGTTCTTCCTAAAATGAGGACCTCCATTCTACTGATAGGCACTCCATCCCTGAATAACAGCAGCTATATTTGTAGCAGACAGTAATCAAGTGCCTAAACATAATCTACCTTGATGGTCACTTTGCCACTTGCTGGTGTTGCACAGATGAGAAATGTTGTAATTGCCTCTCTAGTGTACAATGCAAGGGCAATTTAGTTCAATTTCCTGTCTCTGACTGAAGCCAATATGAGATGCTCCATAGAAAGTTTTTAAATTAGTTAGCATGTTGTAGATATCAGAAATTACTTCTTTCCACCTGTTGATAATATCAAGTTGTTAAAATTGCACAGACCCTAAAACACAAGCCTTAGTAGCCCTTTTGAAGCACTTGGTTTGCTACCTTTT
Source organism: Apteryx rowi (assembly GCF_003343035.1). NCBI lineage: Eukaryota > Metazoa > Chordata > Aves > Apterygiformes > Apterygidae > Apteryx > Apteryx rowi. The sequence continues at coordinate 1,445,480 of NW_020450883.1, read as the reverse complement.
ATAATTCTTGTTACACATGGTTCAAACCCTTTCTTTGAGTCCACCTAAGTTCTTGGCCTCTGTAATTGCCTGAAGTAGTAAGAAGTTCCACAACATAATTGCTGACTTTGTAAAAAAAATATATTTTATATATGTAAATTCTCTCCATTTAAATTTTGTTTCATTAGATGTCCCTTTGGAAGGGAAACTCAAATTAGCTGTGGTAATTTCAATTTTCACCTGAAGGAAAATATTATTTGGAAGAATTTTGTTCCTGTGTGTTACAAAAATAAACCTCATCCCTGATATTCTGCTGTCTTTGGGTGTGACTGAGAGGGACATTTGCAAGATGCACTGCAGTATAATGAGAGAACTTAATAAGATAGTAAAATCTATTGTATGCTTCTAAGTGGTTCTGAGGTCAGAATTTACTAGTTAAAAAAGAAATAGACCAAATTACAACAGCTAGATCTACAGATTTTAAACCTCAAGGGAATAAATAAAATACTAGGAAAAAAATCATTAAACATTCTGCATTTTAAAAAAGGCTTGTCAGTTCTTTCAGGAGACATCCAAGACTAAAAGTCTGCCTTATGTGACATGGATTTGATTAAGAGAAGTGATGTAAAAATTAAAGTATAAATAATATCTATCATGTTTCAGCAGTAATTTGTCTGATGGGCAAGTTAGTGGCTTTAAAATGCAGCTAAAGCTAGAAGTCTCTGACTACAATATAAATCTTAAGAAGAAAAGGCAAGAAGCTGCCAATATTCTTATTTACTTCTGAGCTGCCAGTTGTCAGTAAATCAGCATCCAGTATGTAGTCCGTGATCTTTAGATATAGAATGTATTCTGGTGAAAATAAATTCCTAGACACTTATTGAACAGTCATGAACTAGACAGCTTATTTGGACTCTCTTGTATTGCAGGTATATTATATTCTGTTAACAAAATATAAATTAAAGGCTAAGAGTAATTTTATGCCACTTTCCATCTGCAAGCCTAGAGTGCCTGAAAAAGAGCAATGATTGCAGTGATGAGGTAACAAATTTCAGAAAGATCAAGCTGAATGATTTTGAGTAGACTTAATAGTAGCTATTTCAGCAGCAATGCCAAGACCAGCTTTAGGAGTATAATAATCCCAGACTATGGATCTACTTACCATTGAAAATCTCCAAATTAAGATGAGTATATGAGTTATGGATGCTATTATAGTTATAACTTAACAGCAAAAACAGTGTCCTTCTGTGCTGCCCTTGGCATAATTCTGACTTCTTCCTGTATACATACTCATACTATTCACCTCGAAAGCTTTGGCAAATGTCCAGTGGCTTTGTTCTTGAACAGAGGATGAAGATTTGGCACTCCATGGCTTACTGTACACAATCATATTGAAACTGTTTTCTACAGGGATCGTCTAACCTGGAATCATTTCAGTTCATATTAGTACAGGTACTCTGTGACCCTTTTAGTGCATCATTTAGACACATAAATGAACATTTGCATCCAATGAAACAGTCCTTTGAGAGACACCTTCAGTGTTTCTCAGTCCTGAAGAGGTGGAGAATCATTTTATCAATCAATCAAGTTCCAGACAGTTATCAAATAATCACAGTATGAGGTCTTCGTGTTGGATTTCAATATTTGCTTTGCACTGTCTTGCAAAATACTGTTATCACAATGTATTGTCACTGTGCCGGCATCATGCTGTTCTCATGTGTGTCTCTGAGGGACTGCACTGAACAAGTCTGTCCTTTCTTTTGCTTTCATTCTGTCACCTACCTTACTACTAGCCAACACTAAAAAAAAAAAAAAAGAAAGAAAGAAAGAACAAAACCTCTCCCCCCCCAAAAAAATACCTTGCTTTTGTTTTGCTTATTAGAGCTCCTCCTGTTTGCTGGCCTGCTTCTCTGCTACTCTCCTTTCACATTTTTCATCTTGCCTGCAGATCTCCTAAAGCCCCTAATTCCTAGTCCCCACCACTACATTTCACCTGTTTCAGATTTTTTCATCCTTTTTTTCCTTTCTACTGTTTCTCTTCTGTTCTCTGCACAATCCTTTTTTGTCCTGCTTAATTCTCCGTCTTCTGCCCACTCCCTTGTGACATTCCCTTTTTCTTTCTAAAACGTACTTTAATTCAGCATTTTGCTTCATGGTATCTGTCTCCCTCATCCTTGTAGCACTAACACAGCCCAAGTCTATTGCTTTGCTTCTGTCTTTTCTTTTTCCTCATCTTACATTATGTTAGCATGATATGTACTGCATTTTCCTCAGCCTTTGTACAAGTTGTTCATTTTACCAATAGTCATTATTACAAATATCTTTGTTAGTTTGTGCTGCTTCTTTTTTCAACGAGTTCGTATGTTACAGGTTTGTGCTTACACCATTTGAGTTTGGTAACCTCCTTACCTATATAGATTTCATGTTACAAACAGCTTTCTCATAGACATTTTTTACTGTCATCCAGTAGCTGTCTTAGGTTCATTTGTGCTCTGACATAGTTAAAAATACCAGTCATTGATTTAAACCAATAGCATAGCTTTGTCAGCATTTTCCGTTCATCATTACATTTTCCCAAGTTGTTTACAAGCATGACAGAGTTTAATTCTATTACTTCACACTCTTTTTATAAGTAACAGTACATTTCTTAGGGAAGCAGCACAGAAACAAAGGTTTATGGTTTAATTTGTTTTAAATAGAAAGGCTGTACAGTACTTAGCCTTTGTAAAGGCTTGAAACAATTTCATGATTTGATTTCAGTCTGTGAATAAAACGTGAAGTCTAATTAAAGCTATTTAAGAAGATAACTGTCTTCAGGAAATCAAGTGGGTAATTCTGAGGTCTGCATTATTAGCTGCGTGGTGTGGATCCCTGTGTATGCTGCAGCAAGCTGTACTGTCATTTCAGTTCATGAGAACAGTCTCACCATAAATCAGTAGCTATAGAGGGGTGGGTTTTTTTATTCTTTTGTTCTTAAATTGTGGCATTGGCTAATTTTGTTTCATCGCTCATTCACTCTTTTTCTCTCTCTGTAAAATCTGGACTGCTTTGTTCTCTTGAGATATTTGAAAATGGGATGTCTTTTATGCTCAGCTACTCATCTAATACTGCCCGCATTGTGCTCAATTCCTGTCTGGCAGAATAAGGAGATTGCAGACTCTGGTCATTCATCATCATAGTTAAAAAGGCTACTAGAAAATAGTTAGAATTACAATCTGGAGGCTCAGTCTTTAGCTAAATTTTTGTGCAGAAAATGTGTCTCTGCTATTGATGAAATTTGTAAAAGTGAAGCGATACCAAGTGGATTATTCTGAATTTACCCTTCAGTTATGCCATCCTAAATCTGAAGTAAACTCCACTTTTGCCAATAGAGTTAGTCAAGATTCATATCAATATTACTGAAGGCAGAATTTGCTTGCTTTGTCCCTTTCTTGACCCATGTTTTTACAGAACAACTGACCTCTCTTGACTATTATGCCCAAATTTAAGTAATCATGGCAATTGCTGCTGTGCTTGTGGATATGATGCCTTCAAGCTATGGCAACTAACAAAGGTTTGCAGGATTTCTTTCTACTGCAGTCAAACTAGTTGTCATCTGATTGTTTTTTGCGCTATTAGACTTGACAGAGGGTTGTTTAGCTTTCTCAGCTCAGAATGAGGTTATGGCTACAAAAGTCATTCCAGAAAGTGACATTTTAATATTTAAATATATTTACCTTTAATAATCGTTTCACTTTGGTCAGTGTAGATACTACAAATGTTCAGTATTTGTGTGTGTTATTTTTATTCTACACACATTTCACTGGACCTGCTGTGATAAGCCCCTTCCTTGAAGGGATTTGAGTATGTGTGTTGTGGGAACATAGCTGATACTGGTGGCACAGTGCGAGATGGAAAATGAGAGCAGGAAAATGGTATTATAGCATATAAAAAGATTTTTGAAAGGAATGTGAAACTGAGGTCATGCATGAAAAGGGTGATGGAGAGATTCAGACAAAAAAAGAGGGATGATACTGAAAGGGACTAGGAGAACGGATGGAGAACAAAGGCAATACCTAGCGGATACTGTGGAAGAGAGAGACAATGGAGCTGAATGTTGTGAATCCCCTAGTTCAGCGGGGATATAGTCCTATAGAGTGCTGGCTTCTGGGGAACTCCTTTTTAGAGACAAATCCTTGACCAAAATTTTCTTACCGTAAGAGGTACTGAGCAGCAATTAGTTCTTCCTGGATCTGCATTACTTAAGTCACTAGTAGTTGCTAATGTCCTGTGGTGAGTGGACTTTCCTGTCCATGTCCTAACCATATCTTTTTCATACTCCATGAAGCCTAGTTACTTTGTAAAAGGAACTTTCTAGTTTAAGAATACACAAGAATTTTTTTCTTTCTTGATAAAAGGAAAATGAAGAAATAGAGTAGAAATTTCCACTTTAGCCTACCTTTGAAAAAACTCCCTTTGCAAATATTTGTAATTGCTAACCCTAATTCTCTTTTACTTGCATCTGTGATCAAGGAAGATGTAATCTGGGAATTAGCTTTTCTTCATTCTATTTTGAATAATTATAAGTAATTTAGTTTAGAAGTTATGTATTTTAATATGATCTATTAATAAATTTAATACAAGTTAATAAACATTAAAAATATTTACAATTTTAAACTTCTGATTTTTTTTTTTTACATCAAGTACTGGTAGCATAGGCTGCTAAGATTTGTAAAGAACATTCTTTAGTGCACTGTTTGCAGTGCTTCTCATGCTTAATTTTCACGCTGAGTTGTGCACTATCGGCTCCAGAGGACAGCTTTCCCGGAAGATCATTTAACCACTTTACAAAGCGTTGTTTTTCTCTTTCATTTTTTCCTCAGGCTTTTATTTATAACATATGCTTCAAAGTATGATACCAGACATCATAATGTAATTCTAATTTATGCAGAAAACATTTCTTACCAGCTTTCTCAGTTCCTTTGGTAATAATACCCAGTTGGTGTAGATTTCTCACGTTGGCTTCATTTTTCTTTCTCATCTGTTTTATGCAAAAATGTTTTATTATCTTGATAAGGGAAGAAAATATGGCATTGTGCCTAGCAGTTGTATTTTCTAAGTCATTAATTCCAATTTCCACAATGAGAAGTGTCATGAAGAAAGTTTCAAGTCTACAAGAGTGAGGCTTCTGAACTCCAATTTCTGCCTTTTATGGGAGGAAAATATGCTTTTCGGCAACTCAGAGTGGGTTTAAAGATGTTTCTTTCCCTCTCCCCCCCCGCCGAAGAGACTTTCAATCAGTTCTAATCATGGTCGGCCAGCTTTCCTGTGTGCATCCATGCATCTTGCCTGAGGAGTGCCATTTGTTGCCTCTCTTGGGCCCCTGACTTTACAAACTCTTTTCTTCCATGAAATATTTTGTCAGATTTTTCTTTTACTCATATAGAAAGTCAAATCAAGATGCTATTTGTGTTTAAATATAATTTGCACATATAAAATGAGAAAATCTATCAGGCTTTCTTGGGCATAAAGGCAAATTTTTATGCCAGACTAAGCTACAGTATCCTGTAATCTGAATCTTTTCAAGATTACGTTGAATCTTAACTAGTGTCACAGTTACAGCTGCCTTGTTCATTGCTAAGTGTTTGCTGGAATGAAACATGAAGCTTATCCAGAAGAAGGGGAAAAACTCTTCAAATTGTTGCCAGGAAAAAAAGAAAGTGTTAAGGAAGTACATCTACTGTGCATTCAAATTCTTTTATTATTTTGGAGGAGTTTTTCAGATTTATGCCACTGATTTCAAGTTAGACACTGCACTGATAATTCCTGAGTTTGGGATCAGCAATGGGATATAACAGATCAAAATAGATTTGGAGGTTCAGTTCCTGACATAAAGCTTGAAAAACACCTCTTTAAACATATTTAATAGTTTATTGTGGTTCACACCCAAAGAAATTCAACTTTTTTTTTTTTTCTGAAATCTTCTTAGAGTGAAATAGTCATAGCTTTAGAGAAAGCTGCACACTAAGTATCACCCAGACTCTTCTGAAACAGCTTGTGGAATCTTCGCCGTCTCCTGGGGTTATAGACGTGGGCCTAGCAGATTGGCTGTGAAAATATAAACCATTAATTTCTGCTCAAAGAAAAAGTAATTTGTGTTAATTACTTCAACATACCTTTTGTATTTTTTAATTAGGATGCACATTTCTGTAATTTTTAACCAAATCTTTTAGGAAACACCTCAATGTTCAACAGTGCAATAACATGGGAAACACTGCTTCACCATCCCATCAGCACAGACATTTAATATGGTTGATGGAACCATAAAAAATAATATAAAAAATCAAATAAAAAATAAAAGCAAAAATCAATATATTAAAACATATATCTTCCAGTGCATACATAGCCTGAGTTAAAGCTGGACACTGCACCACTGGGTCCAGTGGAGATGGGACTGAGACCTCTATGTCAGTATTTATTCTTTTCTGTGAGCACGGCCACCTTAGTAGTTAAAAATAATAACATGATCTTCACAGCAGCCAGTATGTCCTCCTCAGACTTGGCAGATGGTGTGTTGTGTCCAGCTCTCAGCACAACATGTCTGCAGGTCTCGGATTCTGGCTCCTTTTTACACAGGGATTTAATTTTTATTCAGACGTAGAGAGGCACTTATTTCATGCACGTGCCTTGTTGCGGATGTGGCTGTTTCTTAAACCTGACTTGCGTAGTGTGTTTTGTTGAAATAAAGCTCCTGGTGAAACAAGACTGTAATCCATTTATGGGGAAAATGCATGTAGCGATAATAATAATAGTCTGGCAACTTTAACCCTTTTTCCTATATTTAAAAGAAAAGCAATGAGCTATACAGGACAGTTAAACACGGATGAGTCAGGGCATCTGACGGGAAGATCACCCTGTTAGCAACGTTCTCATTTAAGGAAATTTAAAAGACAATTCTCTTATTTGTTTGTTTTTAATTTTAATTTGGCAGGAATGCAGCAAACATTGTTGATTAGATTAGCAAAAGGAAAAGAAAGAGGTAACACAGTATCACAGTTTGTTTGTTTCTCCAAGTGTTAAACTGACTGACTGACTGCTGCTTTGGCAAAAGGAAATGGGCATATTTTGTAGCTGTAGTCAACAAAATATCTCTCAATAAGTCTTTTTAAAAAAAGCTTTAATCTAAATTTGATTCCAGGGCAACTTTCTCTCTTGGGGAATGACCACCCCTCTTCTAGTTAACAGCGTCCTTTTTTATATTAATTAGTTATTAACTATATGTAGAATCCACTGATTAAATGATCCAGACAGTGCAATGCTCACTTCTACAACAGGACAGCTCAGAAATGCTGTCCGGTGTACTTATTCTTCTCTGTTTGCAGGCATACCTGGCAGTGACTATATCAATGCCAACTACATAGACGGTTACAGAAAGCAGAACGCATATATTGCCACACAAGGGGCACTGCCGGAAACCTTTGGAGACTTCTGGAGAATGATGTGGGAACAACGGGGCGCAACGGTTGTCATGATGACAAAGCTAGAGGAGAGGTCCAGGGTAAGAAAAGCATGTCAATATATAGCACAATACAATGTTAATGATACCATGCCTGAGTAATCACTCACGTGAGATTTGTGTTTGTTTAAAGGATGTTTGTCTGCCTCCAGCATATATGCAAGAACTGATTTTTTTTAAATAAAGTTGCCACTAGTTAGAATTGTCCATACTATGAATATCACTTATGCAGCAAATGTTAGTTTCACCTGTGAAGCTACCCAGTCATACCACTTATTTTGTAGCTTTTGTATATACACTGTATGAGAAACTTGAAATCTCTTGATCCACAGTGATTTTTTTTTTTGCTGTTTCAGCTAATTAGAAACATTAGGAGGTGATTGAAAATGCTGGTTCTTCCACAGTATGAAGGGTATGAGGTATCATCCTGTTATAAGGAAGTTAGTGTATGTCAATAGCCTTCAGTTTTCAGATTTATATATGTGAGAACAAAACAGGCAAAGTCCCGCTGCTGAGGCTCTGGAAACACCATCCCAGCAGCGTGGGAGATGGGTGCGGAGCTGCGAGGGAAGGCAGGCTGCAAGACCGTGGGGGACAGCCCTTAGCAGAACAAAAGGCACCTAAGTCACTGAGCAACATGTGGCAGAAAACACCATAAATAGAGAGGAGCAAGAAAAGGTCTGATAGAAAGGGGAAAGAGAGAGACTAGTGAGGAAGAGGGGAGATTTATCATCCAAGAAAGCTTTTAAATCAGTGAAAAGTATCTGATGGAGATAACTGGGGTAATACTGATACTTCAGCAACTCTTGGATGACTTCCATTTCAAAATGAATTCAGTTCAAATGTGTTTGCCTCTATAAGTTGGGAACCACAAGGCCCTATGCTGAGTTGTGTTGGCATAGATATTTTTTAATGTAGTTTTTTCATTCATATAGTTATAATGATCACACAGCTTGTTGAATGTCATGGCAGCAGTGATTCCTTTCTGGAGGCTTACTGGAATATGTTTTTATTTATTCTCTTACCATTTCACCACTTAAAAACAGAGTGAGTTTTTGCCATTCAAGCAATGTATAGCAGTCTAAATATAGAATCACTGTTTGCATGTAAATTCAACCTACATTAATACTACTGCCTGTACGTACCTGTTAGTAATTAATAATACATTGCAGAGGGTAATTTTATCAGAATGCTTCATTTTATCTTGACACTACAGGCCTTGGTTAGTCTATGCACCAAAAATTGTTTTGAATTAAGCAAATGAAATTCTGCCGATTTCTTCACTAATTGCTCTTTATATAATAAAGTTGCTGCTAAATTGCATCAGTGCTAAGCCAAAGTCTGATCTTAATAAGCAGTCCATTGCTGAAGGTGTACTACTTTAATACTTGAGAGTTTATCTTAATACTGCAGGCCACAAACAGCCTAGAAACAGTCAAGAAAGATGTTTTGATGTAACTAAATGAAATTCTACCCCTTCTCTTCACTAATTGCTAAATGAAGTTTCAAAATAACTCTACCCTTTGCTGACTGTACCCTAAAAAGCACTGATCAGAATAGTAATCAACTCCACAAGTGATTAGCATGCAGTGACAGTACAGGCCTTGAGTGTAATGAGAAACCAGAAAATCTAGTCAATGGAGTGTCTGTGTAGTCAGTGCTTATGTTTGTGTATTTCTTTGTGCATAATTTAGCTCATTCTTTGTTCATAGATGAACTGAGTTTTGTGCACTCGAATCTAGTGTATAACAGACCATGTATCCAGTACATAATCCAGCTCCGATCTAATTTAAATGGAGTCTGCAACTCTGCAGATGACATACAGGTTACCTCTTCTCTTCCTAATACAGTAGCTCCAGATAATGTAATTAATAGTATTGATGTTAAGCTATAGTGGGAATCCCTATGCGGGAAAAGAATATGATGGCAAGATCTTATTGTTATTTTTTCTTAAGACACCATTTTTATATAGCACATTCTTATAGTGGGAGACCAAGTGAAATTTCAAACATGAAATACAAAGTCTATTCTAATAGAGATGAAGATCTTCAGTAATTTTGTTTTTCTTGTTCCTTTGATTCCTTTTTGACTGCTTTTGTGTCTTGGCAGCCTAATCGTTATTCCTGCTGCAAGGCAAAATCATTTCTCTCTGGGACTTCATCTACTTTCCATCTTCATGTCATCATTTCTGTTTAGCTTGCTTTTTTTGTTGTTTAGTCCTGCAGCTTGGTATCAGCCTTTTTAACCTGGGCTGCATAGATAAAGATGAGGATTTTAATTGCATCTGCAAAAGCAGAGTTGGTTCATTAACATGTGTTAGATGTCTGACTAACTTCAGCTTACAGCTGAGTACATCAAACAGAGATGTTAAAGTTTATATGTTTCTCATTTGTTTGCCTATAAGGAAGCTTCGGTAAAAGAGAAGCTCTTTCACTTATAACCTTTCACACTTTATTATTTTTGTTTGAAATATCATCACCTGAATCTCACCTGACCCAAGCCAGACAGGACAGAGAAAGTCAGTCAGATCATTCAGCTATCACACGTATAATTTGTATTAAAAAGGATTTTTCACATTAGCAGTGCATGGAACAGTGTTGATAACGTACTCGTCACATGCATGTGATTAATCTAAATGAAATAAAAGGTCAGCATAAAAGGTCGGAAATTAGAGATTAAGAAAAGCATTTGTGTGTGACAGTGTAGAAAGCTATAAGACAATATTTTACATTTACATTTACAGATAGCATTAAGGCTGAAGTATGATACCTCTCTTTCCCCTCTCCCTTTCTCTTCTTTTCCTCCTCCAGCAGTCCAAATTTTCCATTTTCTTTTTTAGATTCTCTTAATTAATTGAACATTCTGAGAACTTGATTACTTTATAATATGGTCTGTTTTTTTTGCCAAACAGAGCAAAGTGATCAGATGAAGATAAAGAAACTCACTTCATAGTAAAGACACTATTGTACTAGTTACTCCTTCCTGCCGCCCTGTTTCAGCGTAGGGTACTGTTGTGGTTCAATCACTTGAAAGTTTAATCCTTTATTTCTTTGCTATGTAATTGCTTGTTGCAAATACACTTCACTGTATTGTTTTGGAACTGATATTAAATACGTATTCTGTCCTCATCCTTATTGGTAATATTTTCTGTGATGGGACCTCACCAACATAGTGAATATAATTAGAATCTTCTGTCAAAAAAAAGCCAAAAAATCAGATTAGAGGTAAATGGCAATATAGTGACCCTAGCAATTTCTTCAATGAGGACCAGATTTTAAACTTCTGTATTGATGAGGAAATATTTTCATATTGATACTATCAGCATTGGTCCTATTTGCTAGTGGCTAAATGAATAAAGGAGGATACTGTATTTGTGGTGTTCTGAATTCCTGATTTGGACAGTCATTTGACTGTCAGAAAATGGAAATCATCATCTATATTGTATGCCAAGAAAGTATAAAAATTTAAACATTGAATCTTGCTATGTCAAAGTTGCACTTCTTGCAACTGGAACATCCTGAGATGTATGTCATCCTGACTTTTCTGTGGGAAAAGGGGAGGTAGATACAATCACAGTAAGAAAGTCATGTACCCTGTCTCAATTTTTTGAAATGAGCGAGGCATATTAAATTAAATCAGGAAAGCTTTTTTCAGATTCAAGTAGTACAAAGAGCAAAAAACATTTGAATATGCATGGTGTAAAGTATAATTGTACCTTGGTAGTGCTTAATAAGAATACCTTTGAAACAAACTGCTGGTCACCAATGATGATAAATCTTGCTACAAGAACTAAAAACATAAAGGCAAGTCTGGGAAGAACCTTAAATTCTTCTGCTCCAAAAGCACAAATTGCTAACAAGTTTTATGAATCTTCATTAGTTGACAGCAGAGTAGGTTAACCTGGTTAATACAAAGCAACAGAATGTGCACAGTGCTAAGTCCACAGCAAAGAAATCTAAGCACGTTGTTTTCTTGCCTGTCTGAAATGCACGGAGGTCTTTCAGACAAATATAAACCTGGCAACAGAGTTTTATACAGTTGTGATTAAGACAGTTTTTCATTTGTTATACAGGACTTCAGCAACTTATTTCATATCTTTCATCCTAAGTATATTTTGACAGGTAGCACTGGAGATATTCCCTGTCAAAATACTGGATCCAAAATAAGTGACAATAAGACATCTTCACTATTATGAATACAAAAGTCATCAATATGTGCACTTAACAATTCATCACAGATGAATTGTACTATACTCCCAAGTGCACCTGTATTCCACTGTATTTAGACAAAACATCAATGATAAGTGAATAAAAACGACACTGATATTTTGTATTGGACAGCATAGGTATGTAAAAATGGTTTTGGAAAAGTTGTGAAATCTTTATTTAAGTACAGAAAAACATAAAATTACATCTACTTACTGCAGCAACTAGAAAAATGTGTGTGTCTTTATCTGGTAAGAAGTAAGTTAGCAGCTCTCCTAGCAGACATGTTAGCAAGATAAGGCATATGTTGGACATGGCATTCTTTCCTGTTAATTGTATTGTTTTACGAAAGAAGAGATAAATGTGCAGTTTTACCTTTGTTTATTCCCTAATTTTTATGTTAAACCAGTAATTTCTGTATCCATAACATACTATATGATTTTTATTTCAATTTTTTAATGCTCTCGGCATGTTAAGATATGAGCCAGGATGAGAACTAATGAGAGAACTGAGCTGGTCAAAAATTAAAAAAAATTCTGAACACATGTAGACCATGTGTTATCCAGATTTACGAAAACTAAAATAAAAATGTGTAGGTTTGTACTGTTTTTTTCTCTGTAACAGAATGCGCTGGCTACAGTCCAAGAATTATTACATCGTTGTAAGAGTTAGAGTTGGTGGTGACACTAGTTTACCTTGTCACAATTGTAAAACTCACCCATGTGGCTGTTCATCATGGAAGAATTCTCAAAGGCACAAGGGCAGGAAAGTGCTCAACCTTCATTAAAATGCAGTCAGTCCTAAGTGTCTAGTTCATATAATGCCACTGTTAGAATCTCATCCTAAGTCTATACTGACACAGACTACACTCACCAGTAAAGTGCAGTCCCTTTTTCTGGCCATGTTATGGCTATGCCAGGGTACCTCAGCTAAAACTCAGACTGTTATGTTATCCAGGAAGAAAAAAAAGAAAAAGAAAAACTGTGCGAATGCTTTATTATAAGCAGGGTTAATTTTGTGTGAAAAGAAATGCCAGAACTGCATATGGCTGAAAGTAGGTTTTGGCATGCCATGTCTGGCTATTCCAGACCAAAATCAGCTTTGCTTACATGCATTTGGAGATTGTGATCATACAGAATAAATGCCCTCTGTGAAAAGATGTTGGTAAGTTATAGAGAAGCTAGAAGAGAACAATAATGATCAGAGGTTAGAGAAATGATGTATGGGGAAAGTCAGAAAGAATTGGATTTGTTTTATATTTAAGAGAGTAAACAGAAACATAATAGTCTTCCAGCATGTGAAAGGCTGTTAAAAAGATCATGGCACTCAACTGCTTTCCCTGCCTATGGGGATCTTAGAGGAAGAAATCAGCTTTGCTGCAGAAGCGATTTATGTTAAACTGTTGAAAAAACTTCCTAAATATAAGGGTCATGAATGGAGCTAACTCACAGGCTGTTTCATGCAGCCTCTTCCACTGTAAGCTTTCAACTGTTTAGGCTGGTGTCTTGCTAGAAATGACTCAGCAATACCTGGTTTTGCCACAGATATTTTTCAAGGTTCCGTCTAGTTTTTGTTTCATGTTTATGTACCCATAAATGATGTGGTTTCTCTTTGCTGTGAGGATAAACTTACAGTTTTGTAGAAAATAAGGTTTTTCTGAGGCATGTATGTAGCAAGTGGTTTAATCAAAACTGTATTGTAACTCCATAATTTGTCTTTGTTTGCCTTGTTTATTTTTTTAAACTTCTGGTGAAAGATACAGCACTACCTCATATAATTATTCTCTTAATTCAGAAAAGAGAAACTATGCCACATGTAGAGTATGGTCATTATCATTTTGAGTTAAAAACTTTCCTTTCAAAATTGGAAATTCTTCATATTTGTTTTCAAAACATAATGATTGATTCTCATTCTTTTTAGTACTGCACTTTATGACTACAGTGAGGGTAGTTATTCAAGAATTTCAGGCTTGAAGGGGTCAGTAAATTAATATAGAACTTTTTAGGAAAAATAGCACCAAATTTACTTGTTTGGAAGATTCTTTTGAAAGACCTAAGACCAGTTCTCATTTGTGGTAAAAAATACATCAGAAAAATTGCTTCAGAAAATTTCATAAGAAAAACCTCTACAAAAAGGTGTCTGTGAAGCAGAATATTCTTTATCAGAGATAGAGATATCTCCTAGAGAATATTCTCCATCAGTTTCAAGACATAGCCAAATGTTGATAAAAGACTATTTTTCTAGGTGGTCTTCCCAGTCAATATCAACAGAACTGCATGATATACATTTGTGGTGTTGAAAGAGTTTTATTCATGCTTTAAACTGGTGGTAGAAAACCCACTCCAACTGAAAACACCATTCAAAATGCAAAATCCAAAATGAAACCTTGTAAGGCCACATAATGTTATTCTGTTCTCTAACAAACTACTTTCCATGCTGTTTCATCTATTCATTTCTGGCTTTCAGGTGAACCCTAATGGGGAATAACAGGATCTTGCTCTGATATTTTACCCTTTTGATTGTTTTATAACACTGATTCATGCATAATATTCATGTCAGCTAAAAGAGATAGCTCTCTCGTATGCACAGAAGATAATCTCCATTAGAGCTAGAGCACAAGAACAGTAGGACAAGTTGTTCAACCTGTTTTTCATGCTGTTATGTGATATCTCATTCAGTGGAAGAATTATTTGGCTGCACATAGTGATCAGCCTTGAATACAGGGAGAGGGTGAGACAGAGGTAGTCAGCCCGTTCACTCTTCCCCTCTCTTCCATTCGTATAAACCTTTCTGGAAAGTCTTGCTGTACTTAACTGTTTGACAGACTCATCCTTCAAAATTAACTTATTACAGCAGTTCACCAAGACCCTGCCTTCCCTGCTGTTAGGAAGAGTTCAGAAAGGGCATCTTTCATTGATGCTGGCATCATAGTTTTGAACTATTCTCGGCTTGTATAGATAATGATGATAATGAAAGTAAAGATAGAGAATGCATTTCAAATATGCCCAAGATTCCTTTTAATATCAGTTTCCTTTTGTTTTAATAACCGTGCCACACTCAGTCTTAAGGATTGGAATGGAAATAGTTTTGAGGTTATCAATTATCTTTCTATATTAACTGTTAGCCTACTAATCATATCTCAGAGATTTCAAAAAGTAAGGATGTAATGAGGCTTGATTTGCAGACTTACTACAGGACTAAAGTTTGTTTTAAGTTGATTAGCTTGAAGTTCATTTATGTTATTTCTGAATCCTGTTTTGAACTTCTATTTCAAGATTACTGTAACTAAGACCATAAATAGAATTTTATTGCACTGCAGAAGGGCCTATTTCTTACCCCGTTTTTAAACTAAGAATACTTTGTTTAGATGAACTTCAAATGATGATACAACCTATAGGATTCTAACATGACATCTTCACCTTTACTCTCTGAATAGGATTTTATATTTTTAATCTGTCATTTACACTTACAACAAAGCCAAATCTTATTCCAATATAGCCTCAGATATGTGTTTCTTATATTAAAATTATTGCATTACAATCTCATGTACTAAAGTCAGGTACTATGATCTTGAGACTCAAATCAGCCCAGTCTTTAGAGGGCAAGGCATTGTTGTGAAAAGGAAAATGACTTCAGAGTAGCAACTGCTTGAAGACAGAACATCACCTCAGTGGTGTAAGGCATCAAGCTGGTCCTTTTAGGGTTTCAGGCAGAGCTTCCCTCAACAACAATTGGCAATAGTTTATATATATATATATATATTTATATATATATATATAATTATAGTACAGTTATTCATATAATTCAGCATCATTTTAGAAATGCCTTCTTTCTGAAGCAAGACCATCTGAAAATCTCTTATAGAATTCTTCTCTGTAAAAGAATATTACTGTGAAGAAAATGAAAGCAAGAAGTTTGTTATATAGTGTTGTTATTTTTTATTCTAGATTTAGCATAATTTATATGTTACTCTTACTGCAATGGATGTATCATATGAATCTGCCTATTATCCATTTTCTGTTTCTTTCCTGAACTGCATTCTGTCCTTATAAACTCAGATGGGCTGGAACAGCTGGCTTACGTGTTAAGAATAAGCTGAAGGAGGTTTTCAGCCTGAATGATAGAATTTTATACTGGAAAATTATTTCTTTACCCTTGAATGTCAGGAATTTTTTGTATGCTTATGTTCATATGGAAATACGCTTCTTTCAGCTCTGTTGATGCAAGGCAGCACTCTCTGTAGTGTCTGTGACTTGTTGAAGTGTGAATATCCATGAATACTCTTAGGAACTCTGTAGATATTTAAACTCCTCAAGTCTGAAATGGTCGCAGGCTTCTCATTTTTAATGAAGAATAAAACATTTACATTTTCTTACAGCTTTACTTTCAGTGAATGCTCATAATTCCATGAAAAGCAAGGATTTGGATGGTCTGTGTGGAAGAATTGTAGTGAGAGAAAATGTGTTTATGTTCAAGGGGCAGAGGGTACTCAGGCTAAAAGAATGTGTCTATCATTATTTATGTCTTCTAGTTACAGCTATTACTAAGGTCCTTAGGAGATTTCATAATACATTTACTAGTCCTTTGAGAGCTAATCTCATCTCAGAAGTAGTGGTTTTGGCAATATGCAACCTATCATCCTGAAACAGTGAAAGCAGAATTAAGTGGTAGGCTTGTCATTACTTGTAATTGAGTTTGTCTTTAAAAAGCACACTTGGAAATCAACAGTGAGTACTTTCTTGCTGATGTATTTGTTTCATTCATCTTGCCATCTTTAATGACAGGCGAGCAAACATTAGAGAATTGCTGGTGAAAGCTGTTTTCTTTATGCATGTTAGGGGGACAGCAAAGCTTTCATGGGGTAAATGTGAGTATAGTTTGTAGAGAAAAAGATCAGCACTTGGGAATGGGAATTGGTGGATAAGAGGCTGATGACCATGGAATCCACAAAAGGCATATTATGAACTAACTCTGTAAATAAATAAACTCTGTAATCTGTGTTTCTGGAGGAGGAAGCACTTTATCATCATCATGCCTTAACAGATTAAAATTGTCAATTTTCCAAGTAACATACATGGGTGAGGAATAAATTGCCCTTTCTACAAGCAAGCTAAGCGCAGACCAAAGAGCTAAAGCAAAAAACGGGGAAAACATTTTCAAAACTGACATGTTGACATTTGGTGTTGAATTCTGGATGACTCAAGAGGTTTGGGAATTTTTTAATTTAAAAAAAAACAACAACATATGAATCCTCTGAAAAATAAACTTTAAGTGCTGCAAGCTGGGATAGTTCATTCCCAAATTTTTGAATAAAACATTTGACATGAACTTTCTCTCAGGAAAACAGTATATCAGCAACTGAGGTATTTTATTTGATTCTCTGGTGATGAAATCCAATGGAAAACCTCATTCTGATCTCTCACAAAGATAAATTGAACTCTAAATTGTTAGGAGTATTGGGAATGTAAGGTTTATGATCACAGAGTGCAAAAGTGTAGGAGGCAGGTAAGGGCACATCTTTGAAGAAGAACTCTTGTTCTGAGAAAAATCAAGAGGCAAGAGGAATAAAAGATGTATTTCCATTGACTTATACTTCATATGCTCTTCCAGAAAGTCAAATCCACATCAATCCAAAATAATTTTTGCTGTCTAAAAATTTGCTACTTATTTTCATCAGTTTCCAATTTCAAATAACAAATGCACTAGACTAGAAATTGTATTTATTTTGGAACAGTTAATGCCAGCTTCCAGCAGCTAGCCTCTGCATCAACTTGCCCTCACAAAAAATATTTTAGAATAACTGTAAAATGGTTGGAGTTTCTGTTAAACAAACTAATAAATGAAAAAGCAAAATCTACACCTAAAAGAAAAGAGCATACACATTAATTTTCTCCCAGTTCCCAAGGGAACAATTTTCTACAGGCTTCTAAATTTGAGTATATGTTTAACATTAGATTACTATACTTCCAGTATCTCTCTTCTACATCTCCAGTAGTGTTTAAGATGGAAATATGTTAGAAAATATCTAGGCTTGGAGAATAAACATCTTGCAAAATTATCACTGATTGTTTATAGCATTAAAGGGTGCCAAAAAGTCCTCTGAGAGTATGAGAAAAAATAAAAATAAAAAAGTATTTTCAAAAATGCTGTTAACCTATTAACTTCTAAATTTCCATTATTTGGGGGTTTTTTATGTTGAACTTGAATTTCTCTTTTACACTCAGAAGCTGTTTTTATCAAGTATTTTCAGTGAGAAAGCTGGCCGATTTTTAAAGCTTTCTGGAAGCTGTCACTGCTTCTACAGGTATATGAATTATAAGTGGGAGCTCTCTGCAGAGCAAAGAGGAGATATACGTGTTCAGGTGTGCAAAGGCACATCAAGACATTCATTTCTTGTATTCATTTTATTAAAAGTAGCATTAAGTGTTATTTAAAATTTTATTCATCTTTTTTAAAGTTATTCACACCCAAACAGGTTTAGTCAGAGGTTTATACTAAAACTGTCGTTGCTAAGATTACAAACTACAGCTTTTATGTATCAAAATTTTCCATGAAAAAATATATAAGATGACTAAACCACAATTTGTTTGGCAAAAGTACAGCTAATCAAGTTATACTATGTCTATATTGATGATATAGTGAAACTAGATTTAATAGAGCTATATTAAACTAACTCAATTGAAAATGTACCTTTTTGTTTAATTTGTGGAAGGCCACAGTGATATCTTTCAGCTTTGGGAATCTAGCAAATAAGTCACTGATATTCATGAATTACCACAAATATTTATTCCTTCAGTATTTCAGAAAATGGCACCAGGAATTACCTAATTCCTGTTAATAAGAGGGTATTATGCTCTATTAATACTCATTTTTAAAAGATTGTGGAACAAATCAAATATCAACAAATATCTTGTTACTTTGTCTCTTCTTACTTAAGCTATCATTTACTATAAAACGTTTCAAGTTTTTTGCATCTACAGACCATTTTTCACCAACTTCAGTGGTCAGAGTTTTTTCTGCTGCATATCCAGATTACGAGTTCTTAGACTGCAATTTGTGACCCGTTAGTGACCTCTATCCTGTGATCCTTAAATGAAAAGTTTTGCAAGCAAAAGCTCTTTGTAACTGGGAGTTTGAAAGTGTGCTAAGTCTTTTTCATAAGTAGTGTGCAGAGTGAGAAGCCTGAAGAACACGTGAATTTGAAAGATGCATTTCTTAATTTACCATTTGGGGATAATCATCAGTTTTTCTCTAGGATTAGCATAATTCTTTTTTTTTTTTAATCAGAAATACCATGCAGTATTTTGCTTTCATTGCTTCTTATGGCTTGATCTTTTCTTACTGAACTTGATGTGAGTCTGGCTTGTAGTGACTACTGAAGACGTTTATTAAACAAATGCAGTATATTCTTACTGGGCTTAGACTACTCTTCTGTACTGCATGCAAGGCTAATGGATAAAAATTTATATCCTCAACAGTCATGTGAAACTGCCTGTCTCAGTTCTGCACATCATTCACTGAAAGTAAAAAACTTTTCAATTATTCAATCCCTATACTACTTTATACCATCCTATATGATTGTTTTAGGGGATCAGCATTCCTTTTTCATAGCAGTTTTAATCTTAAATACTATCTTTAACTGAAACAAATTATCAAGCCTCAGAAAAGATGATAAACATATGGTTCTATTGTGCATCTTTTACAGAATTATTTCAGCTTGTTAATATTCTAAACAGCAGTGTTTTGAAATGGAGATTTCTCTGAAATAAATGTCCTGTGTCTTTTAAAATTTGATGAACTCTCCCTATCAAACCATGTTTTTTAAATGCCTGTGAACACAATTTCCCTATATGTTTCATAACATTGAACTGAGAAGGAAATTATATATTCTCACAATACACTTGGTAGTTTCTGGTGCTATTTGATTTATCTGTTTACTAAAATTATTTCTTACCAAATAAATTCAATGTTTCACTGAGACATATTTCTATACATACTAAGTGTGGTTCCTATTAGCATCAGAACACCAGCTTCTATGGTCTAAGACTAATGCGAAATGTTCAAAATAGATGAAATATGACAAATATTCAAAAACTTGTATATCAAGCATTACTGGATTAGTGTTGTTATTAAATTCTGGAATGTAAAAGAGGAGTTACTGCAGGCTTGGGTCATATCTTTATCTGGTATAAATTCATTTTTCTTTAGCTATAGATACTTATGGGCATTTTCTGACTGTCTGCCCACTGAATTTACAATTATCTCTTATAGAATAAGATCTTGTAGGGCTACAGTCATGAAAGCCATCTGTGTGGATAGTAAAATAAATTTCCTGTGTTGTGTGCTTGTATTGGAACTTTGTTGAATATCATAGCTCCAGGTACTTTAAAAGCCTGCAGTGATATTCATTCAGGTTTGTAACAAATAGTAGTATTAATATATGAAATAATTACTTTTTTTTTCACTGCAGGTGAAGTGTGATCAGTACTGGCCAAGCAGAGGCACAGAAACTTACGGGCTAATCCAAGTGACCCTCTTAGACACTGTTGAATTGGCAACATACTGTGTTCGTACATTTGCACTTTACAAGGTACGTCATTTTCTTTCTTTTTTCCTTCTTCCTTGCTTCTTTGCATGCTTTCTTCCTCCTTCCTCCCCTTCTTTCCTCTCTCTTTCTCTCTCTTTCGTTCTTTTTCTCTCTCTTTCTCTTTTCAACATAAGGCTGTTTTTTATGAAATCAGGTCTATTAGGGATTTACTTAAATCTTGATCCTGCTGGCAGCACTGAAGAACGAAACAGTTTTTCTGCTATCAGAGTGTATTTTTAAAAATGAAAAATTAGCTGGGGCACTGGCACTTGTTGTGATGCATTACTGTGCAATATAGCTAAAGTCCTTATGCTGTTTGAACTATAAAACCTGCAATTTAGAATATAAGAAGTATTTCCCCCAACAGCCAGAGCTGAGTTTCTTTGTGGTTCCAATGTGGTTTAAGTATTCTTTCTGGTTTATATGCTTCTTTCGTCATTTCATTCAAAAGTGTCAATATTACATCAAATCACAGTTGTTTCATGAAGTTTTTTTAATTTCACAGAATGGTTCAAGTGAGAAAAGGGAAGTGAGGCAATTTCAGTTCACTGCCTGGCCTGACCACGGTGTTCCCGAACACCCTACACCGTTCTTAGCTTTCCTGCGGCGAGTCAAAACCTGTAACCCACCTGATGCTGGACCTATGGTTGTACATTGCAGGTAAGCCCAGAATTTCTTTCAAAGCATATAAAACTATCTTACATTAAGATTATCTTAGCGGACAAAAACATTGTCTTCTTTCAGAGTTTGGAGCTTCTGCTGTAATGAGATTTCACTGTGGTTGTGCTATCAAAGAGACTTTATGTCTCTGGCTTTTGAGTAGGTCAGAAAGAAAGATGGTTGCTTTGCAAACTAGGGACCTCACTATGGCACTGCCAAGTTGGATGGACTCAATATTTTTCCTTTGGTCTGTGCAAAAGGAATTCATTTTAGAATATCTAAAGGTCTGCAAGGAGAGAGGATGACACTGGTCGTCAAGGAGCACATAGATTTATCTATGACATTCAGAAGCCTTCATGAAAAAGGAGGAGGATTCTGTTTTAAGAGTGTGCACATTGAATAAATTGTGTTTTGAGTGATAAAATATCTTTGAAATATTTTTATATTGTTCATTAAAGTAAAGAGCATGAAATTTAAGAAAGATAAATGGGAACTTTTACTGGCAGTAGGTAGAAACTTCAATCCATATTCAAGGTTAAACCTTAAGTTTAAGACTGTGGAGAGGTGGAATTGCAAAAGAGATACCCAGGTAACAGGCTAAGCTCTATTCCTGAGAAATGAGTGCTTCATGCTGTATCTAGCAAACTTCTCTGGGCATCACAAGAGCAGAATTAATAAACCCCAGAGAGAACAACAGCAGCTCCTTTTATTATTAAGCTTCTGAGAATGAGGAAAATAATGAGGAAAAGACGAGAATTTTTTGAAAAACCTGGAGAGGAGCAAACCACACTGGTAAGAACAGCACCAGCGCATATCTGCCTATTCTGGTAGAAATCGGTGAGACCCCCCCCACCATCCCTTCCTTTCAGAACTATGTTGCTATAGCTTACATAGCTTTCTGTGCTGCCCCTTTCAAAGGAAATTGGTAAGACCACTGATTTTTGTGGACTTCATTTTGGGATACTTAATCAGTAAGGCTAAGGGCTTTTCCCTGTTCACTGACGATACAAATGCTAAACATATTTGAAAAAACAGCCTTGTTTTTGTCAGCCACTAATTGAGGAATAGGAACCATGAGGATTATAGTATACCAGTCCCCCTCCTCCTCAGTTCTGGCCAGCCACAGAAGCCAGTTATGTGAACTTTTCTAAAGTGATAAAAAGAAGCTCTTGTAAATAGGACAGGTAAAGAAAATCAACAGGAAAATAAAATAAGCAGGAGTTAAATGCTGAAAGGCACAGACTGTTCAGAAGATATTAGAGAACACAGAAGATAGACATTTAATGTATATTGAAGCACCAGGATTAGGAAGGTGGAATAATTATCAGTAATAATATAGATACTATTTCTACAGTTTGCTGGATGTTCTTGTACCTGTAATTATGAGTTCTTAGAAATATTTCAGTATCTTTTAATACAGAATGGCAGTATATGATGCTATAATTTTGTCAGCTTGATACATATATAGCATATCTCCAAAGGTGCTCGGCAACAAAGATGTTATGCCCAAAATTAAAAGCAAAATTAATCAGAGAAATGACTCCTCAGACCATTCCGGGAAGGTTGATAAGCTGGTATAATTACCTTAATTCTCTCAAAGCAAAAATAGACAAATTAAATTGTTAAGAGTCACACAGCAAGTCACTGGGAAAGATGAAATAAAATACAAAACTCATTGTCATTCAGTGGTATTGATGGATTGCAAGGTCATTCTTTTCTCTTTGTCATTGGTTCTGCATGCAAATTTCAGTGAAAATGGTAATCAGGTTTAGTTAGTGTGATTCCGTGCTTCTTAAGAGATTTTTTTTCCCAATTTCATATTAATTTCTTTACCCATATTCTACAATATGTATAACCTGCTAGTAAATTTGTTGAAGCTCTTTGCCTTATATATGGCTTCTTGAGACATAAAGAATTTAGACATTTCAAACAATCCATCCATTACAAAGCAGACTTCCACATATTCCATTTTCCCAGCCAGCCTTTTAAATCCCATTGTCAACAATTTGTCTATGAGGAGAAGAAATAATGAAACCAGTTTACTTGCAAATTTGCATCATAACTCTGTACTCCTTTAAAAATTTTACTGTGGTTGGGCATGTAGCAGCCAGTGCTGCAGTGAGTCCAAAGTTTATGAATGTACTTGTTAATTTGCCAGTATTAATGTGCTGACTGTCTACTTAACAGATCACCAGGAAGAGTTTGCTAAAGCCTTTCTTACACTGGTAGTGTTAATGAGGGTGTCTCCTTTCAGCTTTTGTTTTTCAGGCACATTATAGGAACATTGTATATTGAGATCTGTACTCCTTCGTCTTTTTGGATTTGACATTACTAAATTGGTAAAAAAAGTAAAAAATAGAAGAAGGACACTGGCAAAGCATCAGCACAGCTCCTTTTTTCTAGACTAATAGATATGCATTAATTCAAATGCATGAAAAACATTCCCTTTTAGTTTGGAATAAAAGTACAGAAGGTGCCCAAACATTTCAGTTCACTCTGAGCAAAATTTTCATCTTATGGTTAAACAATAAGCAAGTATCACATGCTTTCATTTTTTTCTTACAATCTGCTTTCAGATTTTTATTTACCCTCTTCTCTATGGCTCACTTTGTAAATTTCTCCATTCCATTCTTTCCTTTGCCTCTCATTCTTAGTAATCTCTACATTTTTCAATTTGCTCACCCCTGTGTCTGAAGTGCTCTTTATTCTGTGGTTTCCTCTAGTTGTATTCTGTTTCTGTCCTTCACTTCCACAGTTCTGTCCTGCAGTTCTTCACACACATTGCACTGGTTTTTACCATATTGCTGAACCATGTACCATAGTTCCAACTACGGCTTTGTGGTTCTACCTTTTATTTTCTTTGTTCTACATGATATTTTCAGTATGAAATGTGTTCCTAAGTATTTAGGAACATTTTTCTGAAGAAAGTTTGTCATTCTAACAGCAGCATTCTTCTGCCATTTTTTGTCATTCATTACCTTTCACTGCCTTCCAGGCACATTCCAGTAGTCACCCTTCCCTGTTGAGATAGTTTTTCAGTTCTTGACAAACCTCTCAGTTTTCATTTCTTTCTGTCTCTGCAGCCATTTAAACATCCCTATTTTCCTTTTTTCTAGATCTTATCTATCAAAGTCTCCCATTTTGTGTTCAGGTCCTCCTCTTTTCATTAAAGCTTATCTACTACCATCATTCAAATATTAAAAATATTCCAAACTTCCCCCACCAGAGCAAGTCAATATAGCACAAGGCCAAATCTTGTATGCTTTGCCTATACCACGAAGTGCTTTTCCAAGATGTCGCACTGATGACAACAGAAGGAATAATCTGAGTTTACTACCCATTAGGAATGTGGAATACATAGGAGAATATAAGACATTTGTGACAGCAATAATACCTTACTTTATGTTTCCTTCAGTACCTAACAAACTGCCAGAGCTCAGGAAAACATAATAATGACATATTATAGAAGTATAAATTCAGGGGTTTTTACCTTTCAAAATACGTTTGGTAAAAAGAAATAGTAGCTAGGAAGAAGCTGTGGAAGTATTTTCCTGCAGAGCTTTTAACACAGAAAAATTGAAAATAAAAGCTATTGGGCAACTAAAAACAGAGAAGACTTACTTTTTCATAAAACGTCTGTGAATTTAATTCAGAGTTTCTTATTGCTCAACAGCTGAGCTTCTTTTCACTTTTGACTCAGGTCAACTCTGAGTAAAAGCAGCCTGCTTGAATAAGGAATAAATAACAGGCCCACATATCTACATTTTGACCCTTGGAGAGTAACACAGTATTTATTCTGTTTTTATATGTGGGTTTTGTAACTGAAAGGTTTTATTCCAAGCTTTTCCTTACCCTGTTCTTCATATCCACCGTAATATTGACCTACAGTTATCTTTCAGTCCACTGCTTCTTTATTTTAAGAGATTAACAGATTTTTCCAGCTTTTTTTGTTTGAGGATGTGGCTATACATCCTGTAGTTGAAGATTCACTTCAAGAATGTGAGCCAAGACCTGTTTGAATCAATGCCTCAGTGACTGATAAACCAGTTTAATATCCTGTTCCTAGGAAATACTAGTTGTATGTCTGAATAATTTATTTAATAATTTACAGTGTGTTTATTAGTGGAGAAAATCTGAGGTAAAGACAGGTAACAGCTGAAGACTCACACTGTAAACATTTGAATGCATTTTCTTTATAGAACGGTGACCAGTAAAAAGTCTTAAATGATGAAATTAGCTGTAAATACAAAATAAAAATTACCATTCAAAATTACTTGACTTAACAAAACGTGTTCTGATAAATACAGGTCTAACAAATGGAAGTGCAACTCTTGATAAGAAGTTTTGTGTAATGAGAGCAAAAAGAAATGCAAAAATATATGATTAGCATATATGATAGCCTCATTAGTTATTTGTAATTATTGTCCATGCAAGAGACATCTTTGCATGTCATTCGCACATCTATATTTTGATAATTAACAGTTTGACTGCCTGTGTAATGTTGAATTTGAATCTAATACAGATGTCAAAAACATTGAAAAAAGTCATATGTAACAGTCAAGGCTTTTGCTTACGCAGAAAAGGTAGTAGATTTTTAAGAGGAAAAGATAATTAAAAGATAATTAAAACTACATTTTGTTTTAAGGAGAATACATAGGTCATTGCTGAAAAGATTAGGTAGAAGCACCCAAATTAACATCAAGGCCTAATCTAAATGCAGATTTCGTATTTAGAATATCAGTTATGCTGGTAGGACTACCTGCATTAAAAAATGTGTAGTGGTAGTATAAATGCATAATGCCACTGTGCTCTTCTTTCAAGGAAAAAATCTATACTCTTTTATTTACATTCACAGAGAGGAAAGATAATTTAGCAAAGCCCGAATCAGTCAGAAATTAAATTAGGCATATGTTCTTAATAAACTGCAATATTCTATGATCTTTGCTTGAGTTACATTCTGTCAAAGCCAGCGGTATCATTATTTCAGTGTGAGATTTGGACAGTGAAAATAGTGGAGGAAAGCAGCTAACTCAAAGGTAAGGCTGGACCCAGCAAGAACTAATAGGACAAAAGAAATCTGGCAATCCCATCTTGTTTGTAGATACCTTTTGTCATGTGTGTTCAAGTCTCAATGTGGCTCATTAGGAGTAACTTGTCTGAAACTTTTTTCAGTGGTGGTAGAAATGCTTGGCACGGGTAGATGCTTTTTCAGTTACAGATTGTTATGTTTTAAGCCTGTATCCTTTCAGTCCCTTTGCGCAGTAGTTCAGTAATACCACAGCACAGCTGCTGTCTCCACATGACTTGCCTTAATTTGCAGAGCTGTTCTAGAAAAAAGGTTTTCTTTAACTGAAAAAAAAAATGCAGGCTTAAACCCTAGGAGTCTGCATTGGTGAGGCTGTAACATGTGGTCTAATGACAGTGGAGAAAGCACACGTTTTTGTTTGAAGTTGGATTAGTACAGACAAACAGGTGCTAATCAGATCACAATAAAATAGCACTGGAGGATGTTTGGAGCTTTATACCACTATGTTTAAAACATCACAGATACTTTAGTAGTTGCTTCAGTAACACTACATAAAAGCTTAACATGTAAGTGCAATCCCACATGTTTCAATACCTTTTTCTTTTTAATATCAGCATCATAGGGCATATCCTTAAGACACTTAACTTTGTGAAGTTTTGGTGTTTACTGAAAATACTGGTATTGCAAACAGAAATACTTGGATTGTTTGGAAAAATACAAGGGACTGTTTTAAGTAACTCCCTGTCTTAACGTACTAACACAACCATTTAGCGCAGTTTAATTTTCAAAAATTAACAAAGTGCAGTATGGCCTTGTATACCTTAAAGCAGAATACTTATCTAAGTTTTGTTCAAGGTCAGAATTCCCCAAGAATGAGATACAGGGATTGTTTCACTTCGCCCCTATATCTTTTTAGCCTCACTACTGCTATTGCCACGTGCCACACAAGTGCTTAATTTCTAATCCTGGTGAAGAGTAGGTTTCTGATGACTGCCTACCCTTTTTCATGCTGGGGGGAAAATACCTCCCATCCCATACATATTCAGAAATCTCTCAGAGAAGATCGAAAAATGATAAAAGCTTCCTCATCCCTTCCTTCTCCCTACCCTGAGAACAGCTCAGGATCTTACACCACCCCCTGGATAGCTGAAAGCTCTGAAGAGGAAAAGGTAGTAAAAGCATGTTTATATCACAAATATTTTAACACCCCAAATATTCTAAACTTTCTGTGCTTCCCCACACTTCCTCTTTCAGTAGCCATTGGGATGCTACTGCATATCAGACTATATTGGGTAAAGTCCATATACAAACACACTGTATGTATATTTCTCCTCCAGCTTTTAGCAGTAAGTCACCATATATCTTAGGAAGACAACTTTTTTCTCACAGGCTTAGTTCACACATAAAAAGCGAAGGGTTGCAGGCACAGGCTGTTCTTAGATTCCTTTCTTAAAGGAGTGTATTAGGTAGAGAGGTAGCTGGTAACCCAGTTTAAGATGCTTTATTCTTAGTGAATGTAATTGTAACATAAGTTATTTTCCCCTTAATATAAATATACAGCAATCAGTTCACATCCATACTTTTCATTTTCTTCCATTTGTCTTGACAGTCTCAGTTACTCTGACCACACCATGATGCTGACAAGTGCAGAATACTTTGGAGGAACTTAATTTCTCCGTGTACCTTTCCCAAAGTGTCCCAAGGCTTACAGAGTTTGATACTGTGGGAGTCTAATCTCTGTTTTAGGAACTGAACCTTTCTTTCCATCATGATTTCTTAGTTCAAATGATCACAATCACTCTCTGGTCAGCACTGTTAGGAATCACACACATACAACTCCCTTCATTTAGAAATTTTTGTATTTTTTTCTATCATCATATAAGTTATTGGGATTGTGGAATCTACTGGAGAATGAAAAGGAGCCTAGAAGAAAGGTTGATAAATGCTTGCTGGCAGAAATGGGGACAGGTGTCCCAAAAGCACGCTGGTGAGAGGTCGTCTGCATAGCAAGTTATTATTTCATAATCACCTGTGTAATGACTGCCTCACCTAGGGACAGGAGTTGGCACTTTCCTTCATATTCCTACCCTGAAAGCTTTCAAGATTGTGAAATTTTAGATTCCAAAAGCTTCAAGTTTGAAGCCCCCCCCCATTTTATGGTGAACATACGAGTTTTCACCAAATTACTGTGTTATGCATGTGGTCTATATGCTGATGGATCCAATGAGGGATCCCAGCAAGAATGCTGAAAATTTTTTTCTCCATTTCATATTTGAGTGTCATTTCTTAGGAGCATAAATAAATTCCAAAGATGATGCCAGACAATTCCAGAGATGCCAGTTACCTCCCCCTACTGATCCTTTTTTAAATTATGGATAGTCTAGGTCTTAAAAACTTTGGTCCCTAGTTTGGGTGCTTTAAGTTAGGTTCTCACATAATAAAGATCCAGAAGTATGAGTATGAGAAGGATTACCATAAAGTAGTAATTATGGCAGTGTGTAATACCCTTAAAGAGTGGCTAGGGTACCTCGATATTTCGTTTGAGTGGAAAAACATGAATAAGATGCTGTTTCCTAGGCATGATCCAGAAATCCTTCCTGAGACAAGAAACACCAGCAAACTGAGGCTGATCCATTCTCAAGTTTCATTTTAAGTTAAAAAACAGTTCTTCACAAGAAACTAGCCTTTCATAAAAACTGGATTGTATGTATTCTGTGTGCAGTATGTGCTATAGTTGTTTATAAGCACGAACAGTCAGTAAGTATCACAGGAACCATTATTAAAATTCAGAAGCATACAAATAACAAGTAAGAAAAGTATTTCTTCATGCAGGTTCAAATAATGAAAAATATCTACTTGTGGTCCTTTTGATGAAATTGGTCCTATGTTATAAAGCCATCTTTGCTTGTCACTTAGCCTGTGATTCAGGGATTATACCAACAGTGCTGTAACTCAGGGCTGGATTATCTTTTGAAATCCTGAAAGAGCTGCTATGACTGCATAAGGCAAGTTTTTGTTTCTGGCAGAAGTTAGAATTTTCTAGATCTGTAAAGGAGCATAGTAAATGCCACTAGTAGATAGGATTAGAGATCTGTCTGGGCCAGTGTCCTGTCCCTGACAATGGTGAATGCCAGAACTTTTAGAGGAAAATATAAAAACTCCAATAACAGACAATATTTCGATAAGGTTTCCTCCTAGCAGCAAGCAGCTGGTGCCTGATTTAGGCCTGCTTTGTGAGGATTTCTATTCTTTCCCCCTCTTATTTCTTTAATTACCTACAGAAACCCATGGAAATTTTATTTTTCATATTTGTGATTGTATACACATTTTAAAGAACAAAACCAAATTTTCTGATCTTCTCCTTTTCTTTCTTGTCTTAGTATTATCCTCTGTCAAGTAGTTTAACAGGCCATCTTAGAAGATATCTGTTTATTTTTACTTTAAACACCTGTATTTTCATTTCACTAAATACTGCATTGTAGTCTTTGGGTAAAGGGAGAAAAAGAGACATACTTTCATGCTGTTTCTTGTTTTATACATGTCTATCATCTTTGCCTCATGTTCATCCTTTGTCTAAAACAAGCTATTCTAACCTGGAAGGCGAAGGCAAGGGCTCCTTCACATCTCTAGTTATTTTTGCTGCCCGTCTCTGCTCTTCCATTTGTGTTGTACCCTTTTTCTGTAGCCTCAGCAACAGTAGCTGTTCCTTTAGTCAGTTTTTTTACAAGAGATAAAGCATGAAAATAGTTCCAGAATTACGCCAGGTTTTCTTGCTAAGCTGTCCAGTGAAGGTACAGAGAGGCCTGCCTTGGTTTCAGCTGATGAATGGTTACCGTTGAGTAGGTCTTCTGGAGACTGATGACCTCTCACTCAGTGAAAGAACCTGCCCCTTATTAAAATGTAGTAATTTGTGTAAGATTCTTTGAACTGAGGCAATGCCTTTTCCATGTGTTATCTCAAATTACAAATATGTTGGTGCTGATAATTATTTCCATACATATATTATCATGTCCTACAAGGCCTGTAATTTCCTTTGACCTAAGCTGTAGTTTGATACATTATTTGATCAGAGCTCTTAGGGAGTCATTTTATCCATATGTATTTAGTTAATTGGTTATTTTTCTCCCCGCCCATGTTTATATATAATATACTCTGTAAAGGAAAAGGAAATCTGACTGCTTGCAGCTGAGTCTAGTAAAAGAGCAATTAGGTTCTATCAGAGCCAGCAGCTGTCCATAATGAATTCTGAATTAAAATTACTAGTGAAGAAAAGAATCTAGCCATCTGCAGGAAATGTGAAAATATTTTTATAACCCAATAGCTGAATTCTGGACAAGGGGTATCTCTGAGATTTCCCAGCTGTACCTACAGTATATTCCGGAATATCCATGGACACATAGTGCACTGGAACACTTTGCATCAACTTGGCTGCACAACATTTTTGGCTACATTTGAACAGGCTGTATTTTGATCTAAAGTAATCAGCATGAAAGCCTCTTTTTAAATCATTTTCCTGTGTCTCTGGAAGTAAAATGGAGCTTTAAAAATAGTTCTGTTATCTTTTCGTGGAGGCTTTCCAATCAGTATTCTATTGCCCTGAACATTTATCTTTCTTCGTTTTTCATACTTTTATAAAATTACTTCACGGTCTCATCACTTATTGTCAGATTTTGTCAATGACTGCTGTTCCAAGTAAATCCTGCATTGTGATGTTTGAATTTTCCTGTCACCTGATTTTTAAAAATGGTTTTAAACTGTTTAAAAAATACCGTAATGCTACCCAAGCTCATTTTACAGCTATTTTGAAACTACTATACCAAAACCCCCAGGATTTTCATTATAACTTGCCCACTGTATTGGCTCATAAAGTTCAAAATCCTGCAAAGTAAGCAAGAAGATTGTCCACCCTCTAAATCACGGATTATGATAAAGATATGTTAAATGCTTAGTTGTATTAACCATTCACAACCTGATTTTCAGGTTGCTACACAAAATTCACATACACTTACAGGATGCTACACAAAATTCATGCTGGTATTAAGACAACTGACATTAAAGAAAAACAACAATGGTTGTACCAGTAACCAAGCCCTTCAGCTGTTGATGGACTATTGATGGAGATATTCAAAATAGTATTTATTGTTTTCAGCAGTTGGGCTAAGAAAACAGGTAAGCCTGGCAACAGCCTTGGTGTGAACTCATCAGAGAAGATTCATAGTTTTGCATGCTCTCTCCTCTCTGTTTTCTGTTGTGTAACATCTCACCACATCATTATGGTATTCCAATTGTTTCAGTTTAAACCAAGTTCAGGGTAGCAAAATCACGTTTTTTTCATCCTCTGAAGCACTGCTCTGATTTCTGTTCATGTGAATTCAATGTTCTTAAATACATCAGTCATTTGTCCCATTTTCAATGAACAAGGAAGAGACATCCTGAGATGGAGAGCCAAAACAGTAGGTTTGCTACTACAGTTGCATCAGCTTCAAGGTTGAGGACTAATTTCTGATTCTTTCCAAGTTTTCAAAGTAGAAAAAGAAAAAAGAGATCTGTAGGTGGATAGAGCTGAATTCATTTAGGAGTTTGAATTGTGATTGGTGCCGAATACATAGCCAAGACAGCCCATGGAGACCCGAAACTATGTAGTCTTTTGTTTTGTGCTTACATGATGAAATATTATGTTCTGATGACTATCTGAGACTTCATCACTGTTCTTCTCTCAGTTCAAAACACAAGCATAACAAATGGTAGTAGCCTGCCTTGAAACACAGGGATCATGAGGCCAGCTGGTATTAAGAAGAAACAGCTATAGACCACAATGGATACATGAACACATTGAATCAGGAATGGGTCCAGAAGGACTCTGATGCTCTGAAGCACCGCAATGTTCAACAAGAAGTTTCAAGGTCATCCCACTGATAAGTTCTTCAGAATACATCCCTTCCCATTTGCTTTAATTCAGTTTTAGATAGCATCAGTTCACCTTCCTATTTCCCACAGAAAGGTGAGCCTTGCCTCATGTGGCATGGGAAAGGTACAGAAAGAAGGGACAGCATAGTCTTGCCAGTGAAGTCCACATAAAAATCTAATCAAAGCACAGAAATATGTGAAAAGAACCAAGGAACCCTTCAAAGCATTCCACTCTGAGAGTGCAAAGAAATCTGAAATGCAAAGAAAGCAAGGGAATAGTTGTTATCAGCAAGCAGCATAATTTCTGTCACACTGACTTCTTCCCTGTGCTGTAATCTTCACTTTTACTTATTGCTGATTGGAGCACAGTGTACTTCCTCTCATAAATTAATCATAAGTATCATTTTCTGTATTTACTACAGATGTTCATGCATAGATTTGTCTTTAGTTGAAGGTAACTAGTCACTCTGAGATGTGTTTTTAAAATCAACTTCAAAATACTTTCTTTTCCTAAAGTAAATTTTAGTAGATTTTAGATCTTTCATTCTTTAATGGAAAGCATAATCACATGAATGCTTCAGAAATGTATTGTGCACTACAAAGAATGTAAAATATATGATGAAATTCACCAAATCTCACAGAGAAAATATTTTTAGTATAGCTATTCTTTCATGCTAAATAGAGAATGCAGTACACTGAATATTGTTGTATTTAGAGCAGTAGGAAAATAGGAAGGAGAATATTTGAGAACTGGATTAGTTTTGAAACAAAAATTCACTGCAAATCCTTCTGCACAGATAAAACAGTAGAGAGAAACAGAGTTTATTCTAGTTTCTTTATATTTCTGAGTAACTGAAGAAATCAAGTGATGTGATTTACAGTAAGGTGTATATGTAAAAATCCTCTATGAAAAGCAGGATTAAGGCATATATTGCTCTATAAAATCAACAATCAACTCTGAAAGAAAACAAAGATAAGAAAAAGAAGTCATATCAAAAAGGGTCAATGAACTTTTCAGTTGTCATACTATGTAATTTCTGCTATATTCCCTCTTGCAAGCAGAACATAAGAGGTCTTTTTCACCTATGATCTGTTATTTGAGGAAGAAGTGGGCAAAAGCACTCTGTGATGTTCTACCTCTTTCAAGGAAGAAAACACAAGGATCAAAAATATTGCTTTCCCTGTTCAATGGCATAGTTATTAACACTAGTTATTACCTAGTGTTAGTTGCCTGAGGGCTTAGAGATGTTGATGAAGAGGAAGAGGTCTGGATGGCTTGATTTGTAGATGGTGGGGGGAAATGCTTCTGCTTTCTGTAAGTGCCTGGCACCACAAGACCAAATTTAGAGACTGAGATTAAGCTTCTCACCCAGGACAGGTCTAGGATGGTGTCTTCCTAGAGCACCTATCCAAATGCCAACAAAGTCTAACATAATGAACTACTTATTAATCATATAATATCTTTTGCTTACATGGTACAAGATGGTACAACTTTCTCCACTGGTAACATGTAAATTATCTCTGATATTACTCAGCCATCAGCTAGTGGAGTTACTCTTTATATTATGCCCTTCCGCAGCTTCATTCCTATTTTGCTTTGGAGCTATGCTGGAGTCTTTCTGTAGTTTTGTAGAGTTCTGGCTCATGACAGACCTGAATATAAATGTAGTGTGGTAAGAGGATTTGAACTGTTGGAATGGAATGTCCTTATGAGAAGCGTCTCTTAAAACTTGTTTTTTATGGTGAACATTCCTTATACTGCGTATCTGCCTTGTGTGGAAAACTCAGCTTTTAAAATTGTTTTAATAAACAATTATTCCCTGTACTCAGGGATTTGTTAGAGAAATTGTTATGAGTTTGATTCTGTAAGATTTAGCATTTGCAAGTTTGTTGGTTTATTTGCGTTCATGATAAAATCTGATAAGACAGCTTTTTTTCCTTGATCTCTCCAGAGCTGAGCTCAGGATTGGATAAGGAACAGATTTACTTCCTGAGCATTATTAAATTTCTGCAATCTCATACTACAAAAAATTGTGCTTAAATCTGGGCAATTATGCTTGAAGAACTTAGGGTAGTGGCCA
Source organism: Apteryx rowi (assembly GCF_003343035.1). NCBI lineage: Eukaryota > Metazoa > Chordata > Aves > Apterygiformes > Apterygidae > Apteryx > Apteryx rowi. The sequence goes on along the minus strand of NW_020450883.1, from coordinate 1,411,540 downwards.
GTTATCTGTGAAAACTCTGCTGATCTCTAGACTGAGCTTTATCCGTCTATAACGAAATCTGTATCTGTTTTATGGGTTTTTTTTCCTCCCTTGTTCAATTTAAGAAGGCTTATAGGCCTTCAGTGACAAATAGGGTGCCTCTATGCATAACATACACATGATGAAAACATTGTGGCCACAGTTTTATTTGTTTGTTTGTTTTTGCAGTAATTATATTTATTTAAAGGTTCATTTGTGTGCTTTGCGTGTAGGAATTTTTCTTAAAAGTGTTCTTTGACACATTTGCACTGGTGAACCATTATACCTAAAAATGTGTCATACAGTATTATGCCATAACCACACTGAAGGAAAAAAAAAAAAAAAAAAGGAAATCAGTGTGCACTTTCAAACCATTTCTGAAAGGTCCTCATATGCAGATACCAGAATTCTTGAAGTTTTTCAATAGCTCTTATAGAATGAAATTTACTTCTTTGCTCGAAGCCTTTATGCTACTTCAGTCCAATTTATGCCCTCAAAAGGATATTTAATGGTTTCGTAGCTTTTGTGCTGCTTGCTAGACAGAAGGGCAATTTTCAACTGTGTCCTAATTTCCTAACAGGATAAGGGCAGAAATAAACTAAATAGTGCCCTTGTCAGAATGACTGTAGAATTTATATAGAATTGATGTCTAATTAAGCATATGAAGTTTCTCAGTAAAATCCAGATTTTTTTATACATTTCCTATGTCACAACCAAATTTATATACTTTCAGTTCATACCTGCAAGTTTCATTCTATCTGAAACTGTAATATTCAATCAAATTTTCCCTTGATGTGAGTCAAAAATGTCCTAAATGATTTTTGGTCCATATTTTACTGTCTTTGCTTTGAATTAAATGATCTGCGAGAACTGGCAGTTTCACTGCCTTCCTTTGCCAGATCACTGAAGTATCAGTAAAGGATCATCATTTAAACAGCTACAAATTAATCACAAAATCCAACCTTTAACACATCTATACAGTGATTGTAATGTGGAATGGCCCTCTTATGCCTCTTAATTTTTCTTTCTGTGAATCGTAGCTGTATCTCATCACAGGACATTAAGCATATTTCAGCTTGTGGGACTGACATAGCCATGTTTTTAGAAATTGAAAACAAATGTTGTAATAGAATAAATGACAATATTTGAAGCAATAACAATTTCCTAGTAAGCATACTTGTTTAATGGATCGCTTTGGTTTTCAGCTGGTAAACAGAACAGTATCTGTTACTAACTGAAATGACAGAATTTTTAATAAAAAAATAAGTTTGAGAGTAAAGCCAAAAGATGCAAACAAGGCAAGAAAGTGATAACCACTGTAGAGTTAATTTGTGAACTGATCCTGATTAGCTGCATTATCATCTTTCACAAAAAGCAGATAGGAATAATTTTTTGCAAGTAGAATATGGATCTGAACATACAATGCAGTAAGACACGTTCTTAATAATAGACTCCAACAGTCACTTGATTCACACAGCGCTACTTAGAACTGGGCCTGTGAATTCAACATTAGCATGTTTGCAGGCAGAGAGAACTGCCTCCTTCCTTGCATGCTTTGGGATCTCAGGGTAAAAGAAATTAATTGAATTCCAGTTGCCTCAGCTTGTTGGTGGTGTTTTTACACTGTATTTTTTTCCAAGACATACGAAAAACAGCCTTTGCTTGGCAACCAATACAGCAAAGAGCAGATAAAGCAGAGATGGTTTATCAGTTGTGTGGTTTGCGTCATGTCTTTGGTTAAAGGATGCTGAAATGACAAAAAACAAAAAGCACAAACAGGGTTCTATCATCACCACAATGTGCAACTTAGTCCTTCAGGATCAAAAAGAGTTTACGTGTGTTTCACCATTATAATCTTTTAGCTGTGTGGTGAAATGCAGTCTGAGATTGGTGAGTGATAGAAGACAATGGCAAAAAAAAATGATTGGCAGGGAAACTTTGTGAGTCAGTCAACAAAACTCTTCTAATAATTTTAAAAAATAGACCAATCGGACAACCAAAGAAGCCCCTGTTCAGAAAATGAAGAGTTTAATCCTTTAATCATTGTCACAGTAATATCACTTCTAGATAATTGTAGTACAACTTGAATGTCGATTGCCTGTCATGTATCTAGTTATATGAAACCTTTTCATTGTATAGTTACTGGCAAAGACGCAGGGTATGTTCATTTTTGCAGAGTTACTGCTGAAATAAAAGTGATTCTTCCTTATGCTATAGAGTTAAGCAACTGAATATAAGAATATATGAGTATTTCAAAGTCACAGTTTTAAATAGTAACACATATTTTGACCACTTCACAATGAAAAGAAAAATACGAAAGCCTGTGTAAAGGGTTTCAGTGCCAGTCATGGCATCAGAGAAAACAGAGAGAAAGTATGCATTTAGCACCCATGAGAATCATGTTTTATGTGACCTCTTATTAAAATGGAATACTGACTTCTACCATATTGTTTTCCTGTCATGCATAAAGTACAACCTAAATACATCTGTCCATCTCATCCATTACTTAAAAAATAACAACTTTTTTTTTTTCTTAAGCTTTCTTTTTAAGCTTTCTGGGCTTGATTTTCTATGTGCCCTGCATTTATTTCAGCAAGTTGATGTTCCTGTGGCATATCAGTGAGGATTCAAACTGCTTGGCTTCCCAGTGGTCTGTCTGTACCATACTGAGCAGTCTGTGTGACAGCAGAAGAGAAGGCGAAACAATGCAGTAAAGACATTGTAGTTTCTTGCTATAGTATTGTTTGTTGTTGGAGTTCAGAGCTGAATAGTAGGTGGGGTTGGGAGCAGAGAAAGGAAGTTAAAACATTTGCAGAGTTGGTTGCATTTGTAGTGTGAAACTGAAGAAGGTAGTCTGGTAACTACACAGCCTATTTATAATTAGCAAAGTTGGATTGTTTTGGGCACACTGAGGTAGTAAAATATTTTGCTGGATAAAACGTTCCAAAGAGGATTTTGTCAGGAGTCCAGTGGAGCCAAATGCCTCCATAAATGTGGTGTGTCAGCCCCTCCCTCCTCGTGATGAAAACTTTAGTGCATATTGATGTGTTTTGATGCAGTGGTGTGATCTTCACAACCTCTGGATAAACCTGCCAACTAGAAAATAACACCTGTGATACAGCACATCAGTAACTAATCCTTTCTAAGTTTGCTTATGCAAAGAATAAACATATAAATAATAACACAAAAGATGAAGAGGAGAAATGAAAACTGCTCATTCCAGTTGAAAGTGCAAGCTTTTAACTGGGTTTGAATTTGACAGTAGTTGTGGTCTGTAGGAACCATCAAAACTTTCAATTTTTCGTCTGAAAAATGTCATATCCAGTTATAAGCACAGTGCTAGAACATTAATTCATTAATACGTGATAGGAAAGAGAACCATATTCTAAACTGTAAGGACATTTCCACTGTCAAACCTTCTTATTTCTCACTTGGCCAGCACTTGCTTGGCTGATAAAAACTGCTTGAATTGCAATATGAAGAAGTAGGATGTAGGTAATATGGGTGAGTATTTATATTGCTAGTCTTTCCTATCAGCTGTACTGATCTGTGAAACTGTTCTTTTTACATTTATAGAAAAATGTGTAACTGTACATATCTTTAAAAGTTACACACTGCTTTCTTTGTCATTTCTACAATCAAAAGAAGTGCAAGAAGTGCTCTAAGGAGAAGTTTGAAACTGCAGAGTGTTTTGTTTAAGTGCAGATTCATAGAGTTTCTGGGAATTGGCACAAGTAAAGACCGTCTGCTAAATTAGTGAAGAAGTCTTTAAAACCTTATGAAGACCAATCTAACATACTCATGTGTGCTACTTGTTATTTTTTCTTCACAATCCAAAAGAAACATATCAAGAGTGAGACAATTTGGGGAGTTTTTCTCCATGATTCTTGCCAACTGTAAGGTAACTCAGGTTTCCTGGAATGCAGAGCATTTATTATACAAGGGAAATGAATTTGCATTGACCTAGGAGAGCTGTCATTTCATTTGTTCATATATTTCTCTCTCCAACTACCATCTGAGCAACATCATTGAGTGGTAAGTTTTCAAAAGCTCAGAATATCAATTAGTGTTTCTCAGAGTGGCACCTGAGAAAGTTGTGTGTGACGCATTTGGTCTGTTAGCACAAGTCCCTAGCTGTCTGAATGGGTCTGCTTTTGGGAAGAGTAGCTGGTTGTAGAAATACATGCTTAAAATATGTAAATGTGGAATCTTAAAAACAAAACTGCTCTCATGGGAGACTAAAACATCTTCCTGTTCTGTGCTTCTCTTTATTTTGGTTACAAGGAGATATAATTTGTTGGTAACCTGCAGGGGTTTTTGAGCATCTAACAAGAAATAAAGGTTTGCCTTTAATCATAGGTTTCAGGGTGGATTTATGATATTTAATATCTCATGAAAATATAGGAACTATGAGAAGATCTTGGTTTTTTTATATAATTGACCTGTATAAACTGGCATGTAATTATCTTTATATCTTCATATCTCTTTTCAAAAAATGACAATATATACTATTCTTAAATATCCTTCACTCACATAATGTGAGCCTCTAGACTAGATGCCAGTTTATAAACTACTGCTTACTATACTACTTACTGCATTTCGTGTCACTAACTGAAAATAGTTAAGCATTTAGAAGGCTGGGAACTAGCATTCGTTGTCACAGACATGAGGTGATATAAGAACGATATATAAAAATCACTGTATTTTTCACTTGTGATTTATACAGCTACATGTGCTCAAGTATTTGAAACAAGACTTCATAGATTTTAGTCATATTTGTGGCTGCAAAAAGATGGTCATCCATTTGAAAATTTGACCTAATACAGATAATGTCTACACATCTCCAGAAAGGAATTTCCTCCAGAGATTATAGGAAATTTGACTGTATTTAGCAAACAATTGTCTCTTCAGAACATTTTCTGGTCTTGGGTATTCTCTAGTCTTTTTTAATATTCCTTCTATGAATCCTTCTATAACCTGTTCTTTTATGGCAAATGCCATATATTGGATCATGTATGATTAATCGTAGTTATATCAAGGTAAGTATCATATGTCTTATGATTGCATAACATTGTCCTCAGGAGTCATTAAAGGTAGCCCGTATATAAAACCTTTTAGATAGAGAGGGGATGACTAAAAATCCTTGAAAGTCTGGCACATTTTGACAGCAGGTGTCATAAAAATAAACTGCTATTAAGTAGGTCTGTTACTGAGATGTTTATGTTCTTTTGGACTCAGCTGAATATTTCATGGACAAGGTCTTAACTGCTGTGCCAAACTCACAGTAACTGACCCGTATCATCCTCTTCTACCTCCAAGCCCCACCAAACACAGGAGAGCAACTTTCTATCTCAGAGATGTTCCTGAGGAATCCCCTGCTGTGCAGAGAGATGGGAAGGAGAGGTTTCCTTGGTCTCAAAAGGACTGATGTGCAACCACTTCAGCTCATGCCCAAAATGCTCCATCTAGCTCCAAAAGCCCAGCATCTGATTGGATCTAGAATTTGTGAGGGGACACTAACTTAGCCTCTGACTGACAAATATTACTGACCCAGTCTGGACATAAATTCATTGTTGTGATGTCAAGCTCCGTCTTTAGGTATATTTAGTCCTTTTATCATCTGCCTTTTGAAACAATCTGACAGCTGAACATCCTGGTCCAGGTTCTGGTCCTTCCAGTGCCTAAAACTAGTGTAGCTAACTAGACATCACTCTGTGTTGCAGAGAATAATATTATGGCCTGGCTGGGCAAAGGAGGGGAGGACAGACCAAACTGCATCAATTGAAACCCCACAGTCTGAGCTGGAGAAAAGACATAAAGTTTGCCTTCAAAGCAGAATTCGTAGCACTCGTTTTGTATAATGTTGTTGTCTGCTGATAAATTCATCTCAGTAAGAAGAGGATAACAACAACAACATGTCTAATGAATTACAGATCATGCTGCAAATAAAGCTTGAATTCTTAGCATATACATTACCTCTGGTAATTTTCATTTTTAAGAATATATCATTCTAAAACATGTTACAGTGTGTTTTATTTCTTTCCTATTCAAGCCTGAGCCTGCTAAATACAAAGATCTCTTACAAAAGCATTCTGCATCCTCAATTGCTTGTAACAGGAGTTAAAGGAGTTCACTTATTTCAAAGCACTGGCCTCTTTCATAGAAGCTGATGTTAATTTTCAGAAAAATGTGCTTTTCAAATCAGTGTTATGAAATTTTAAAACTTGAATGCCATAAAAATAAGCACATTGCATGAAATATTCCTTCATGTTTTTCCTCCTGTGATCTTTTCTTTTCAGCGCTGGAGTCGGCAGGACTGGCTGTTTCATTGTGATAGATGCCATGTTAGAGAGAATAAAGCATGAAAAGACTGTAGATATTTATGGCCACGTAACTCTAATGAGAGCGCAGAGGAATTACATGGTTCAAACTGAGGACCAATACATCTTTATCCATGATGCACTGCTGGAAGCAGTGACATGTGGAAATACCGAAGTGCCAGCCAGAAACCTGTATGCATATATTCAGAAGCTGACACAGATCGAAACGGGAGAGAATGTCACAGGAATGGAACTGGAATTTAAGGTACTGACATGTTATCTTGCAGTGAGCCAAAAACAAAGCAGGTAACACTTAATGCTGCTGTATCCTCCACCACTTGTTTCCAGCAATCAAAAGCTAGATCATCTTGAGCATGAAACTGTAAATTAAGAAGAGAATATTTTGCATAATATATAATTCTGCTTTCAATTGGGTCCAGACAAGAACTGTTCAGCGTGGGTGTTTTAACCCTGCTGTTCCTTTGTTTTCTGAATAGCTTGAAAAGTGTGTTTGTGTAACTGTTTAATATTTAAATTTGTTCATACGCATGAATGGAGCAGTCATTAAACTTTTATAAAGTATTAGAAGAAGCTTTACAAACATTTAGGTAATGCAATGAAATATGAAAAAACAAACATTTCAAATTGAAATAATTTATTAATGTGTCATAAGCAGAGATCATCAAATCTGATAATGACATTTGTTTTTGTCATACCTGATCTTAATTCTTTTATTTATTTATTTTCAACAGCGTCTAGCTAGCTCTAAAGCTCACACTTCAAGATTCATCAGTGCCAATCTTCCATGTAATAAATTCAAAAATCGCCTTGTCAATATAATGCCATATGAGTCTACAAGGGTATGCTTGCAGCCAATCCGCGGAGTAGAAGGCTCTGATTATATAAACGCCAGTTTTATTGATGGATACAGGTACTAATGATGAAGTGTTCCCATATGGACTGTTTTAGAAGTTTACATAATTATTTATGTAATTATAGTGAACAAGATTTAGTATTGTTTATAATCTGGACATGTGGTGTTTTGTTCTGCTTTTTAACATTAATAATGGCTTTAGATTTTCACCTATACAACACAGGAAAATTGTGTGGGGTGTAAGTGTCATACAGTCTTAAATAATACAGTTGTACCTACCTTTATACCCTTGAGAACTCCCAGTATGTTTTTACATGCTGAAGGTTACTGAGATTTTAAGTACATTCATACTTCGGAATCTCAGTCTTTTCACAACTATTCTGCTTAAAAAAATTCATAGAAATAACATACAGGAGGTGTACTGCCTGTGTCAAGGTGATAACCTGTGATGATCTTGGAGCACTGATTAAGACCAGACCTAGTCTCCAAAAAGCATTTTATATGTATTTAAACCAGCACCTTCATTACAATACAGAGCAATACGCCCTTGGCTGGCTTAAGCAGTTGATAGGAAAAGGCCTGAAGGAGAAGCAGTGTACTTTCCTTTCCCTAAGGCAGCTTAGGTGTGCTTGAATATCTGCATCCACAAAGCGCATTTTCTGAGCCTCTACTCATAACTGGAAATAGTCGGCATCTGAAATAGCACCTACAAAGATGTTTCTGTTGACTGAGAGAGGCAAGTACATATACATAGTACAGTAGTCTCCATCTTCTTATAAAACTCCTCCTCCAGAAGATTTTAACAGCTTCATGGTACCTTCCACAAGTAAGATTTTAAGGCCTGGAAATACAGCACTCTCCACTCCTGAATTTTCTTACTGCTCTACTTTTGCTGTAGGCATTAGACTGTTGCAAAGGAGTTAATAAAGAAACTGCTTGTTGCTATAATTCCTGAACTTAATAGATAGTACCGCAGTTTTTTTCTGCAAAACGAAGCAGCACAACTGTTTCTTAAGTGCTTTTTACAGCATTCAAAATTGAGCTATCAGTGTTGCATTAAAATGTAAGTAATAATGATAATGAAATATATCATAATATTAACAGAGTAATTCCCTTCACGAAGTTCTAAAAATAAAAAATGTCATTGTTTGATTAAACAATCATATTAAGGTTTTAATGTGCTTATTATTAATAACATATAACTTTTCCTCTAGATAATGTTTACATATAAACAGACAACACAGGTATCAATTTACAGTTTTGTTTAAAATATTTATCTTAATTTAATTTTTCTTTCAACACAGACAGCAGAAGGCTTACATAGCTACACAGGGACCTTTGGCAGAAACAACTGAAGATTTCTGGAGAATGCTCTGGGAGCATAATTCTACAATTGTAGTCATGCTTACTAAGCTAAGAGAAATGGGCAGAGTACGTATTGCTATAGTATTTCCATAGTAAAATGTTTATTATAATTCTAATGTTTTCTTATTAAAGTATTTCATCGTTATGGGGCTGTCTAAAGGTAAAGGTCAGGAATTAGGTTCCTTCTGCTTTCAAAATAATAGTGCCATTGTAGGTCATGCGGTATTAGCATTTGCAATCTGTGGATGTGTTGCAGTAGACAAGCTAGACGTGGCATTTTGTTCTGGGGCACAGCAAGAATCAGCAACTTGGTTCTCATGTTGGTATTACAAAGAAAGCAGGGAGAGCATTGCTGGCTATGGAGTAATGAGGATTTCTCATTTGGAAAATTCTCTTCTGCAGCTTCTGATGTTAACAACATTAGAGGAAAGTGCGGTATTTTTAACAGACCTGAATGTTTTCTGTGTGCTCATTGTGCTGAACTTAGCAGTTTCATCAGCCTATTTACAGTCCTAAAGTCATTGAAGTGCTGCTTTGTATAATGGAAAGAATGAAGCAGGTTACCATCTGGGCAGGTTTACATCAAGGATAAAACTGGTATATGATAAGTGAAATCTGAGCCCAACCAAATATTTGTAGAATAGAGGTGGTTTGGGATTTTGATAGTGGATGCAGAGGTGAACAGACCCTTGACTGAGACCAGGGAATACTTGCTTCAACAGGGAAGAAGGGAGAAAACTAAAGATCGCCTTGAAGTTTGCATCCCATTCTGTGTTGAAATTTAAGCTGATAAATAATAGAACTGAGCAGAAATATAAATAAGTTCAGAAGTACAGTGACCAGATAACGTTCCTATGCAATGCAATATTGAAGATCATTTTTATATTCTAAGTGCAGTTTTTATGTTTTGCTTCAAACAGTTCCATTTCATTAAAACTAACAGTTCAAGTTTCTGTCATTAATGGCACTTTCCATAAGTATTACACTTATCTCAGTGAAAAATTTTATACCAGCTTGTACTAGCGGTCTTGAGTAAAAAGAAATGTGTTTTGCTTTGGTATTTTTCAGGAAAAATGCCACCAGTATTGGCCTGCAGAGCGTTCAGCCAGATACCAGTATTTTGTGGTAGATCCAATGGCAGAGTACAACATGCCACAGTATATTCTAAGGGAATTCAAGGTTACAGATGCAAGGGTAAGTTAACACAGCATTATCCCATTTCACATAAGTTTAAAAGAGAAAGTCTATTTCTCGCTCCTCTTTTTTTTTCTTTTTTTATTAGCAAAGGCCTAGACGTGTACTTGTTTTTCAAGCAATAACCAAACAGCAGAGAAAGATATTATTAAAGTAGCATCTTTCTTCAAGAGCAATTGACTCCATTCAGATATAACATCTGGGCAGCACAAATTTGCAGAGTTCTGAATAAGTATTTGTCCTGAAATGCATTAGATGATTTGAATGCCATCTTCCCTTTCTCCTCCTTTCCCCCTTGATCCTTTTGGCAAGAAATTTTCATCACTTACAGCTGTAAATACGTTGTTTTGCACCACCTTCTAGGCTGACTGAGTATGAAGGTTAATACAGTGAGATTTTAAAACTGCAGAGCAAATAGCATTCTTAAGAAAAGCTTGACAAGCTTTGCATATTATAATTTGCTTTTTGCCCTAGATTATTCTCAGCGCTCTTGTATATCTGCAGAGAAGAGCTATACAGCTGTGACCCTAGCTTCCTCATTTTCATTCTGCATTTCTTATCTGAATTCCTGAGTCCAAGACTGCACACCAATATAAGATTAAATGTACATAAACTTTAAATATACATTTGACATTTCTCAGACTTGCAATTTCTAGCACTTTACTTTGCGTAATGGGAGAAATTACTGACATCCTCCATTTCTATAAGCACTATAGAATACTGTTTGTTCAAGCAAAATAGTGGATGTACTGTCCAGGAACAACTTGACTAGTTACTCTGAGTTGCCAGTCACCATATGAAATATTAGATTTTCTCTTTATTAGCTAGACTGATGACATGATGTTAGCTTCATGTAAAATTAGGTACTACAGGCAGTTAGCTAGATGATCAGCATGTTAAAATTTTAAGTGGGCAAATGAGACTCAGATATGTGTTTTTGAAAAGAACTGTAGGCATACTGTGGATCTGATTTTCATTCTATTGAAACGCAGTAAGGATCACATGAATGATAGCTTCTCTAATTTGTTTTTAAACAAAGTTGGAGAAGAACTGGCTTCTAACATCAGTTTTCAACCACATTTGTAAGCACAAACAGAGTCAAAGGCAATTTCACTGCAAAATTGCTGATTGTCTTTGCAGATGGAGTATTAAAAATCTTTCTGCTCCTTCTCAAGCTGAAAAAGATCTTAGGTGACATAGTTCACCAAGCTCAAATCACAGAATAATAATGCCAAAAAACAGCTACAGATGTAGTTGAAGGGGAGAGTCTGCAAACAATACCTACGGTGAAATACATTTGCAAAAAGTTTATTTAAGAGTATATAGTAAACCAGTACATTTGTAAATCTCAGTCTGTTTGTTTATAGCTAGCAAAACAGTAAAAAGTCTAAAAGGATTCCATAATTTAATTTGTCAGAAACAGTTTTGCTGGTCCTGCTATTAGTACACCTCTTTTAAAAAGTTCCATGCATGCATGTCAACAATCCTGTTGTGACATTTTAGAATTGCTTATTATTGTTTTTCAAATGTAAAAAATCTCTTTATCTTAATGGCCCCAGTTTTGCTGAACAACTCACTGGCAAGCTCTCAGGACCATCTTAAATTTTGTAGACATGCTGGGAAACCATAGCCCCGCCAAATTTGCTGAGAGTAGTAAGCATTACTTAGGAAAATATATCTTACAGTTTTCCTGTAGTTAGGCTTTTACGCCTGCCACACCCAGTAGTTGAGCCCATCTAACTAAATTATTATATTCAACGGAGAATAAATATTGCACTGGTTGTAACCAGCCTCTCTCACCCTTATCTTCAAGCACTTTAGTAATGTCAGAATAGCACTGGTGCCCTGGTAGAGCTGAGCTGGCCGGTTATTCCCCAGAGGCAGCAGAGGAGCACGCTGCCTTTGTAGGTGTTGGCAGCAAGTGTTTGGTGTGGGGCTCCCTGTTATTTCTGAAACTGAATTGTTGTAAGGTGGAATTGACCTCTGTAACCATTTTAATCTACTGTTCTGACTGCTTTATACACACTTTCTCTGTAAACTACAAAGGTCGATATGTTGGGGCAGTCTCATATAAGGCTAACCTATTAGTGATGGCTGTAAGATAGCATTATATATTCTACAGCCTCATCAAAAGACAATTGAATATCCCCTGTAGGAGCAAGATGAAATCCAAATGGTCATCCAATCAATAGGGTTATTTATTAAAAGCCCTGTGCTACGTACAGGGATTTGAAAGTTCATATTTTGGTAACTAGTACTTCTTACCCTATCTGTGTTAACTGTGACAATATTTGAAAATAAAGATTTTAATAAAATTTGGCATTTGTATTTGGACTACTATTGGCAAGCCTCTCATTAAAAGAAGGCAGCGCTTATTTGGACTACTATTGGCAAGCATCTCATTAAAAGAAAGCAGCACTGTTTATAATGTCAGGAGCATGGGGAATTGTGTAAGAAATTGCAGATCAGCTCCCAGTCTGCTTTAACAGTAGTCTAACATCAGACGAACTAACTTTACTTGTTTGCTCATTAAATAGTATTAAATAATAGAAGTTATTGCCATTAAAAAAATGAGTGCAGTTTTCACAGACTTGCACAAGATTATTGAGTTATTACTATCATGAAATACACCACATAGATGATTTAGACAAAGTTGATAAATATTTACCATTAAGTCTATTTCAGAGATAGAGATTTGGTGGCTTTCCAATGACAGCCTTCACTTAAGTAAAGCAGCATATTTCTTTCTAGTTTCTACTCCCTTAAAAAGTTACTGTTTTTCTAGTGTAAATCCTGTCAGGGTCAGAAATTGTCAAAGAGCTTCCATAGCCTTAATTGGCACATTGCAGCAGAGTCATACTTAAGGTTTTGTTTCTTTATTTTGGAGAAATGGGAGATCAAAATGAGAATCAATCTATTGTTTAGTCTTGTTGATGGATTAATGTCATACGCTTATAGTTGTCTTGAATGATGCATTACATTATAGCTTGTTAGAGGGGAATGGGATCACAGAGGTCATTATGAGAAAACATCATACTAAGAAAAAGCCATTTTAGGTAGGATATATTTTATATTTGGTTCTTTGGATTGATACCTACTAGAAATAAAATTGGGTAAATGTTTTGTAACAGATGTACTTTTTTTTAGGGGACAAAAATATTCCACACACCTAGTGTGCTTGCTGTCATAGTAGGAATCTAATAGAGAGTAGGGCAAAAAAGAGGGCATGTGTTATTTCATTGGGGTGTGGCTGGCAACACACCCATTCACTCTCAGCTGATGCATGGCAGACAGAAACCCACAGGACCAGAGGAAACATGAAAGCAAATTACTGCTTTTATTTTTGTTTATTTTTTAAATTACTTCTATTTCAGTTCTAAAGTCTATAATAACTGAGAGCTTATGGTGGCAAAAAAAGAAAGAAAAGACTGTTCTTGCCTTCAGCATAACTATCTGTTTCTCAAGGGATCGCCTATCATCATTTTAATTTTTTGTGAGTTTCACTTAGTAAAAGACCATTTTGAAGACATGGCAGGGGGAGTGCTTAAGAAATGTAACGTGTCCAGAGGAATTAATTCACAATAGTAGCTCAATTTATGTTCATGCTTTAAAGTATTACAGCTACACAGATTGACAGTGCACAAAATCATCAAGGACAACGTCTGAAAGTTTGAAACAAATTTACTTCATCCAGTTGTATTGTATTTTTATTATTCATGGTATCCTGAGCATTTACACGTTAAATAGGCATGCAACAGAAACTAGAGTTTGCAGTGGACTTCAGCTGTTCTGTGGCTTATTATAACCATAACCATGCTGCAGTATTCTGCACTTTAAAAAAAAATCTTGTTAATATTCCTAATCAAAGGGACTGAACAGCTTCAGCCAACATGTCTGGAGAGAGAAAACCCTTCTTCTAAAATGTTACTGGTTTGAACCTCATCCAAGCTATTAGTAAATGAAATTATGATGATTCAAAGAAAGTTCATGATTTGAAACAAGTGACTGGTCTTGAACTTTGAAACAAGTGACTTGGTCATCTTCCATGCAAGTGTCTACCTCCTAGAAAGCACTGTAACTGTTATGCTATTAAAGATACCCTTTGAAAAGAGCCCATTGACTAAATGAATCTTATCAGTAAAGATATTCCTGCCATGCAGTCGTTGAGTATATTTGTGGAAAGGAGAGGCAGGTTGGATTGACATATTCTACCTGTTTTGTATTAAAAGAAAATTACAGTCCAGAAGACTCAAAACATAACTTAAAAAACAATCATATAACCTAATGAGATCTTAATTTCCTTATCCTTAGGCTCTCTTTTTACACAGGCAAAATGTCAGACAACTTTCCTATCCAATGCAGAAAGGAATCTGCACAGTGTCATAGTTCATGAAATTCCACTTCTGTGACAATGCGTAGCTCCAAATAGCTCCAAAAACATGGATCAGTAATGTGATTGAAAGAATCTGTGTACATGCAATCTTAGCCATTCCCCTCTCCACCCAATGTACATTTTTTGTGATTGCCCTTCTGTTTTGTTGGCTGACTGGCTTCCAGCCACTGGGACATTGTTTTGGGATATATTATGTGTGTTTTTCATTAAAGGATGGCCAGTCCCGTACAGTGAGGCAGTTCCAGTTCACTGACTGGCCAGAACAAGGAGTGCCAAAGTCTGGAGAAGGATTTATTGACTTCATAGGCCAAGTGCATAAAACAAAAGAGCAGTTTGGTCAGGATGGACCAATCTCTGTTCATTGTAGGTAAGTAAACAAAATCTCAAAATAATTCATGTGCAATTTTTTTTCTAAAGTTGACTTTAGAAGTAGCTGACGGCAGTGAAAGCATATAGGTAAGTGGTAAGTGGAACTTTGTAGGTGAACTATCAGAAATGTAATCAAATAGAAGGGTTAAAAAGGGACGTATAGGAGGATTGCTTTATGAAGTGGGAGCTGTTTTGTGATACAATTACATGCATACAGAAAAGATTCTCCTGAAGTATGTGGAAACGTGATATTTTTCTTCATTGAAAAGTGTCTCTATCACAGTGTGAAAACAACTTGATCAGTGCTACATTCAGAAAGCAGTAGGAAATGCCTCATCACAGGTTGCTCTATCTGATTTTTTTCTACTGCTAATTAAAAGTGAATCTGTTACATCGGTGGGGATTATTAGCTGTAAACAAACTAGTTACTCCTGAGTAGCACCTTAGTGGCAAACAAGACAAGCCAAAGAAAAATGGTGGCTACATCAGGAAAGTGAATAGAATAGAAATCGGAGTTCAGAAACTTTGCCTGTCAAAAAATCCTCAAGGTTTGGATTGGTGAGTTAGAACCTTAGAATGTAATGCCCATTTTCTGATGTGCTGAGCTTCCTAAACTCCTTTACATTGAGATGCAGATGACAACAGCTTGCAGGGTGCATTGGAATAATCCAGGGGCAAGATTTTATAACATTATGGTATTTTTTATTTATTTTCACTGCAGTATTCTAAAGTCTATAGCAGATGGCCAAAAATAATATCTTTATCTTTTATCTCTTATTTAACAAATTACTTCCTATAAATTCCATTAGGATTTTAGATATTCATTTTGCAACATTAAATTGTTTTTTGATAGATTGAATGTTATTATTTATATATCATAGATGGAAAATATTAATATAGGTACCAAGTCCTCTCCGCAAGCCAAGCAGTTCCCTAATACTAACATGAAGACAAAATGAACAAATTTACTAGGACATATAACTGAAGAGAGAGAGAGAGGGAGAGAGAGAGAGAGATTCTTGTCCTTTCAAAGACAGAAGAATACATTCACATGTTCTGATGCTGTGTTTTAACAGAGATCTTTATGCTCCTTAATCAGGGAGACTAACAAAGTAAATATACTGAACTATTTAAATCCCACTTTTTCTGTGTGCCTAAGGATTTTTATAGCCTGTGAAGGAGAATGGCATTGCAAAGCCATGGTCAAAAGCCAGAGTTCAGGGATGCATTTTGCAAAGGAGAGTAAAAGACAGCCATGATAAGAACAAGCCTCGTTCTTCCTGACATTAAAGACTTTTGAGAGCAGAGAAATAATAAGCAGTATTTGTCGCTGTGTGCAGGCATGCATACGAAAGCAAGTATTCTTCTAAGTCCTTTCTACCATGCAAGCACTGCCTACTTGTGACTCTGAAATGAAATGAGTCTTGAAGCCCTTCCAATTAGGTGTGATCTTTCAGGCTGAAGCCATCAAGAATTCTACTATTGATTCTGGTAGAAACAATGTCAGATCCAACATAATCCATCAAGATTTTGTCTTTAAAAGTTTTATCATCATCCTAATGACATTTTAGAGGTTAGTACATCATTATCAATGTTAGTCAACTCATATGAATATTAAATAACCCTCTTAAATTGCTAAGTTTATTTGTTTCTTTCAGGAAGCACAAGATCCCAGGTACCTCTGTTAGCCTAGACCTTGTGATATTCTTAAAATGGCTCCAGTTGGTACCATGAGGAGTTTTCAAGGATTTTTTCTTGTAGAGGAAAAAAATGGGAAAAATATTTAACCATCAAATCCCCCAAGTGCCAGTTCCCTGCAGTTTCCATCCCACTCTACACATTTCTCATGAGTTTGCTTTCTGTGTTCCACAGTAAACCACCACCACCCACATTTTTCAAACATTAGGTACATTCTGCTTCTCTGGCACTTTTACAAATAGGTCAGTGTGTTACTATTTAAAACTTTCT
The DNA here is from genome assembly GCF_003343035.1 of Apteryx rowi. NCBI lineage: Eukaryota > Metazoa > Chordata > Aves > Apterygiformes > Apterygidae > Apteryx > Apteryx rowi. The sequence goes on along the minus strand of NW_020450883.1, from coordinate 1,395,039 downwards.
AACCTCACCAGGCAATCAATTAAAAATTAACAAAATAGTAAAAGATTCACTCAGAAGCAAAATATTCACCAGAATCAGCCTTAGGCATTTGCAGTTTTATTTCAGGTTTTAGCTGGAGAGTAGGAAAGAACACCTTTTCCTGACATGCATTCAAGACCTACTTCTAAGAATAAATTCCTCCCTCTTATAAAAACATCAGTACTTCCTCATGACTGGTTAAGATATTCTAAGTTCTGTCTCTAATTGTTAAAACTTCAATGAATCCTCACTCTGAGCTAGCAGCATCATGGAGTGGTGCCAAGGACCCTTCACAATTTACTAAGCAGAAGGTTCTTCAAAACCTGTGGTGCACTCCTTTGTAAATTATTGTGGTAGAACTCAGTCTGCAGTTTGACTTGCACTGAATGAAGTCAGCTGATCTTTAAAAATACTACTAGTACGTTTGTGAACTTCCATCACTCTTAAGAAATCTGCTAATATGAAATGAATTAATGTTTAAATATGCTTGTCACTTTCAGCTGGAACAAGGTCCGTCAGTTTTCTACAGACGTTACCATTAGGATCTGAAAGCATTGAGATCTTTTCATATTAGTCTGTATTCCTCATTAAGTAATTCTCCAGATACCTTTTCACTTCTTAAGAACACAAGAGAGCAAATTATTTCCCTCCTCTTCTTGATTTAAAGAGTTCTGAATAGTTTTCTTAAGGTAATAAGGATTTGACTAATACCTAGTCTAGAAGTCATCACACATATATTTGGAAAGCCATACCTTTTTGTGTGAGTTCTTCAAACAGTTCAGCAGAAGCAAGAAGACCTGAAATGGTAATTGGCCTTCACTGTGCTGGACACTTTCTGGGGTACTGTTTAGATCCCATTGTCATCAACTCTTAAAGTCTAAACAGGTTTCAGCATTCTGTTTCGAGGACTTCTTGAGCATGTTTCTTAAACATCACCTTTTTAATTTATCCTACGAGGGACAGGAGATGTTATAATCCCGTTGCTCTATATCTGCAGGACTATTGCCATCACATATAGGAATACCAGCACTGAGAGCATGATATTTTATCAAGCTGTCTCTCAAGTGTCCTTAGCTTCACTCCTCTGAATGCACACAGGTTCTGCAATGTTTCTACATCCAATCACATATATTTAACAGCCCTAGAAATGTGCTGATCTAGACTAAACAATAAAATACCATTGTACAACCTGGACGTTGGTTTCTACACTGGTCTCAGTGTTCAGTGCGCTTCTGTTATGGTCCATGTGAATGTTCAGAGTTCTTCAGCCTCTCCCTGTGGTTCATCTTCTTCCCATTGAATAGGTCTATAAGTCTCCAGCTTCTCAAGCCTATTGTACTGGAGAAAACCTTGTGAAGGGGTCACAATCCACTATGAGATGATGGGTTGCTTAATTACCACCACTCAGACTCAGAAGATCCTTTTTTTTCTGTGTCCAGGAGTGATCCACACGAACAGATGATTATTTAAGTTTAATGGCTGACTACTGTTGGCACTTTTAGTTACAGAAATTTCTTTCTTGTGGGTTTTAGCTAATGGCAGAAATCCAAGACAGAACAGAGGGCAAATAAGCTATATATTCAAAAAAGAGATTCCATTCTAATATGGACACACACAGTATATGTATATCAGCATCTGTAATCTATGCACCGGACTGTGAAACTTCAATAAAAGCTATATCTTAGGTTTTACATGTGTCAGTTATTTAAATTGTAGTGTGTATGAACGATTTCAATATTAACTGAAAGTCCACTGGTTGTCTTCATCTCAAAATAGGGGGTCAGCTAACATATCAAATGGAGGGGATACACATGAACAAGTTGAGATGAAGAAAGCAGTAACATGCATTTTGGTTGCCTTTTCTTATGTCATTTCCGGTATAGATCACCAGCAGCAAACACTCTCATTTTCCCTCACCATATGCTGATTACTGTATATTTGGATCAACAAACCAAGTCACTTTGCAGTGAAGACTGGAAAGTCAGGAAGTACATAAGTAGTATGTTGAGTTTGCTTGAGAGCAGTTATTCTTCTGAATGAAATGTGGCAGTTTGCTATGGAATTTTGCTCAGTGAGCCTTTCCCTGTTTTGAAATCTATACGCATATGGTGTGTTGTATCCACAGATAAGTTGTCAGCCAATTTTTTCAGCACTGACTGTCAATTAACATTCCCCCCCCCCTTTTTTTTTATTGTAATAGTGCGGGTGTTGGAAGAACTGGAGTATTCATAACCCTGAGCATTGTGTTGGAAAGAATGAGATATGAAGGTGTTGTTGACATCTTCCAGACTGTCAAAATGTTAAGGACGCAACGGCCAGCCATGGTACAGACGGAGGTGAGGAGAACAGTGTCCATATACAATGGTGATGGAAAAGGAGGCGAGGTGGGGGGAGCAATTTCCACAACCAAGAATGCACAGATGGAGACTGTGTAAAATGTGCTTACATTTATATGTTTAGTGACTATGTGGCTACAGAGTAAAATTTGCCATAGATGCAGTGCAAGAATTATTTCATGTTATTATGGCAGTAGATGCTGCTTGCTGGGGAAGAAAAGAATCACTTCAGTAGTGGATCCTGATTTATGAGTAAAACCATTCTTCAAGAAATGCTACCCATTTTTATTTGAACCTTTCCTTCCTGGCAGAAATGTGTGGTAATAAAGAAGGAGGCCAAATGTTTGTGCGGGTGGACCCACTAAATTCTGTATGTTCCAAGAGCAAAGTGTTGTTCATGGCTTCAAACTCAGGCTGTATTATTTTCATGGTTGTCTTGACTTTGTGTCACCAAGCAAGTGGCTGTTTGGCCTGAAAATCATAATGGTAAATTCAGCCTTGGGAAAACTACAGAGTAAATGATTGCCTTGGTAGCAAGAGTGCTATAGATAAATGAGGAGAGAGATAAGCAGTATCAACTGATCTCCTGGGCTTGATTCCTTGGAACTGTGTCATGTCATAAAGAACATTAAATATTTTCGGTATGTGCTTAATTTCTACTTAAATTTCTGKACAGGAGACTTGAACTCAGCCTGAGTGAGTAGATTAGAGAACCAAGTCAAAGGGCAAAAGAAGGGAAAAATTTTAGGTCATACCTTTATTTGATATAATTTGATTGACACTGGCCTTTATATTACATTCTATGAAATTTAAGATGGTTCCCCAGAGTTTACCATTTTCTACAAGAAAATTGCACTTATTCAGAAAAAGCTGGATAGTCTTATTTTTAAGAAGACAACTTTATAAATACATATATGAGAAATATAGATAAGATTGTCACTTATACAAGTAACTCACTGTGACCAAATGGAAGAATTAATTACATTTCTTTTCCATTACCATCATTATTCTAGAAGTGTGCATTAGGCAAAATGAAAAATATCTATTTTCTGTCCTTTTGTTTCCAAGAAATAAATAGAGCATACAGAAAAACTAGGCTTCTTGGAGCCTACCTGACAAATACAGAATTGGGCTATGTGATATATTCCCCCTCCTCCTGCTTCAGCTTGTTTCTGTATGCTACCCTTCACCCCCAGCTGAAAGCAGAAGTGTTGGGGATTCATTTCTCTCAGGACTCGTAAAAGAAATCCTACATTCAGTAATATAAGGTGCTAAGAAATCTAATCCTTATTCAACAAAGCATTTGAAATCAGTATGAACCACCCACATACTTAAAATCTAGGAGCATGTTTTAAAGTATTCTCCCACTGTTCCAACACCAAGGAGAAAGGAGCTATTAGTGATCATGTCATTAAACTGATGCAAGTATCTAATCAGTCTCCTGGTCTTCAAAAAATTTTTAATTTTGATCTTAATAAATACAACCTATATGGGGTTGCCAGATATCGCTATAATATAAATGACTAGACTGTTTTGATATTTTGGATGGCTTTCGGAAGTAATTTCTTTCTGTTTTTCGTCATCTACACCCTGAGTAGCAGTCACAAATGAGTACACTGACTTGGCATTTTAGTATAAGCATGTAATGTTTCATAAATGTGCAAAAGGACTGCTGTGTGTGCATGGGAATAACATGAAGTGCCAAATACTGGATTCACTAAAAGTATATGCAAATCTCTCACCACCTTGCGCTTTCTTTCTCTGTTTTCAGGTTGAAGTGCAATATCTTTCATGTTAATAAGGTGCTTAGCTACATGTTTCTCTCTTAGACCCTGTTCTTGCCACAGGCTAACATATCTTCACATCATCAACACAGCTTACGTTACTGAAGGTTGGGGTCCCCTTGCTTCCTAACCTGATTTTTAACCTGGTGGCTTTCCATGCAGCATTCTGTATCAGGGCTGTGATGGATACTGTCACTTAGTGCAGTGTGTCATATTTGCTGTAGAGTTAATTGAACATCTTGCTAGTTATTTTCAAATACATGGGGGGGAAAAGAATCTTAACATGCTCCCATAAGAGAAAAAGCTTTTTGCTAATGTTACATTAATTCAGAACCACAAATGCTCAGTAAATGGTTGTATAGTCTCTTCACGAAAAGAAGGTGCGTTCTGTGGAGAATGTTATTGCATTAAATCTCAGTCTGTCTTCATTTATTGTAACTCAGACTGCTGTTCTGTTGATGTCAGCAAGAGAATACTGCTGAACTGCAGATGCCTCTGTGGTATATTTGTCTGTAGCCATGAAGAATTCACTCTTACTTGAAATAAAATAGGAAGCAACCAACAAGCCAGCTTTTGAAGCTTTCCTTTTTTTCTCTTTCTTTCTCCAGGATCAATACCAGTTCTGCTATCGAGCCGCACTAGAATATCTGGGCAGCTTTGATCACTATGCAACGTAAAAACCCACCGTGGATTTTTATTGCAGGCCCTTTAAGATCCAGAGAGCCGCTTCTGAGCCATACGGTGTGCTTTAGAAATACTTCTTAACTCTTAGCTAAGGAGCAATTATTGGGGATATATAAAACAAACAAAAATATTGGGGATATATAAAACAAAAACAAAAACTATTCCATGTGGACCAAGAATTCACAGTTTAATAACCTAACCATAATAAAACAATCCTGACCGGTGAGGCGTCTGAAGGATCTCATTTACAGATACCTCAAGGGTCCGACATTGGTTGAAGTTAAAGGGAAGAGGAAATTGTTGGAAAGAAGCATCATCTTGTTCAGGATTGCATGATTGTTGCAAAGAGGAGTTTTGAGAGAACTGCAATTCAGTGCAAGATGTTTGTTAAAGGGCCGGTACCTGGCTTCTAAAACAAAAGGGACTCTTTGCTTCAACATCACCCCTTTCCACCATACTGCTCATCATAACACTTTAGGGAAAATGTGGGAATGTTTAAAAAGAAAGTCCTTGATTTAGTTTTTTAGTATTGTAAAGATACTGCTGACCTGTGCTTCATTTTTAACTGTGTAAACTTTTTCCTTTTTTTAACAAGAGTTTATCATTCAATGAAGTGAATTAAAAACAAGGTTGCATAACTGTTCATTTTTTTGTTTAAAAATTGTAGATTTTTTTAAGCTGTAGAACTGTTATCTGTAATACCGTGCTGTAGACATGTTAACGAATTTGAAAATATGCACATTTTTGTGCAGTCCTATATTTATCTACAGTACCACAGTCTCATTAGATATTACTTTTACAGTTTTGTTTATTTTATTTTTCTTTAAGATAATATTCATTGTAATCAGTTAAATCAAAATGGGGCTTTTTGGTTTCATTTGGAATCAACAGGGAGGCGCAAAGTATAAAGATGCTGCTAACACACACGCATACATGCACACACACGCACACACACACGCACACACGCACATGCACACCCCTCTCTCCTTCTATATGTATAGGTATATGTATGTATTATGGTCTACTCAAATCTATCTCTCTGTATAGTTACAGAGATACAGATAGATAGATATCTACACACATGCACATAAATATATCAGTTCTTCCATGACTTGGATTTATCAAAGTGATGGGAAAGTTTTTCAGCATACTACAATCAGGCTATACTAGTATTTGATCTTCTCTGCATTTCCAAGGTCCATAAACTTTTGTTTTGAAGGGAAATGAGGAATGCACATCACTGATATTAGAACATCATCTCAAGTAATATCTCAAGTAATATTTCTAGCCACGTTGCCACTTGAACACGCAAATACACACACACACACACACACACACACACAAAACACATGCATGCATGCACACACACTTACACACAAACACACACACACAGTATGTGGTTTAGGCTTCCAGTGAAGTTAAATATTTGTAACACTTTAGTGCAATAAGAAATCATATTATTAAATGTAGGAGGTGTGCATGTGGGAAAGGTCAGTGCATATCCCTTTAGGGGGGAGAATGTTGTAATATACTAGCTATTAAGATGTTTTAAAATTGTATTCAATAGTATACTGTCTATAGTGTGCGCTATGAAATTTACATTTATCGTATGTAACAGGGCAAAGCCAAACACACATTGCTCTGTGAAATCAAACTTTTTGTGGCATACAGCATTGTTTGGAGATGCTGGTTTTTATTTTAATTTTACATTTAGAGTGCCTTATATTTGATGCCTATTTTGAATAGCATTTCTTTAAGTTAGCCTTCATTTGTATTTAGTTCAGTTCATATCTCTGTTATTCTTTTCAGTGAAAACATTCTAACACATGTAATCATACAATTTTGAATAATATGCATTCCCAGTCTCTAATCAAGTACGGATGGTAATAAGTGATAACCCAAAACACATAGGTAGTCAAGGCCCTTTGTCTTTCCATATTTCCAATAACAGACCAGCCCACGACTTAAAGATCCATTGCCAGTTGGCTTTTCAAAACCACTGTGTCACTGGTTATAGTATTATCATTGCAGAGATGTAGCAGTACACTAGTAGTAGCTGACATAAGTAGTGTTTGTGCATCTTTTTTTTTTTTTTTTTTTAATTTTGGGCCAGCCCTGCTCTTTCACTTGTGTCAACAGATTGCTAAAGTCAAACCGTTGCTTTCGGTGGGATGGTTCATGTAAGGCTAGCACAACTGAGCCTGCAGGGCATATTTTAGAATGACACTAGATTTTCTTCTGGGGATAAAAAAAATTCTGTTAACAGCACAAAGTATTTTGTGGGACTCTTAATAGCATGCCATTTACATTGACCCCATTTTCTGTCATGCCTTGTACCACTTAGTACATGAGTATCAAGGGAATTCTTTCTTTGGGGTTTCAGATAAGAGCATCGGTATGGCTTGGCAATGTCACCTTAACTTTTTCTTCTTCTTCTTCTTCCACATTTCCCACTACTAGCAGAAAGAAATATATGAAAGACCAAACTCTAGCAAGCATTGTATTTGAGCACTTTTGTAAAGAAAAAAAACACAAAAACAAAACAAAAATATAAATATATATATAAAATAGAAGTATTATAGAAGGCTACCTCAGAATGAGATTCTATAACTTACATCTGAACCAGAGAAGAATGTGCACTATGTTTCTTTTTCTTCTTCTTTCTTGATTTGTATTTTTTGAAGAATTATTGAAGTGCCAGGTTATGTGGTGTGGTCATGTCCTTTTACTCAAATATTGGGGATCAGAAAAACACATATAATCATAAAAAGGATATTTTTGGAAATAGACTAGGGAAGATTCTTGCACACCAGATCTGTAAACAGATCAGAGCTTTCTCCCTAGTAGACTATCTTGCAAGGTCTAAGGATAAAGGAGGGCGTTAAAAAAGATTAGAGCCAATTTGTAAGGGTAACCGCTGTACAACTAAATATTCCTCTAGTTTTTATGTTTATGAGTTGTTTCTAAAGAGAACCATTAGCATCATTGATGTGCATTCCACTTTCTGTATTCTTATATATAGCCATTCTACAGTTAATTTAAATTGTAAGCATGTCTACATATAGCACACATTTCCAAGCTTAGAATTGGTTTCATCAGCATAACCAGTACGGTGCTATTATTTACGTTTGTATGTGTAGTTATGTCTAATTTTGTAATTAGTTGCAATGGGGAAAAACTCAAAATATATAAAAATGATTTGTACAGAATTTTATTTTAGCTCTTTTTTTAAAATGTTTTGAGTAGCTAGATGTTGGAGAGGATGGCTGGGGGAAGGGAGGGGCCCTCTAGGGAGATTTGCACTTTCTATACCTTTGTACTATGCACTGCCCTATTGATTCTACACCCAATAATGTTATTACTTGAACCCATCTGTAAGAAACTGCTTATAAAATCCACTTGTGTGTACGTAAATAACACAGAACGTGTAAAAAGGAAAAAAAAAGTTTGCAGTGACAAACAAAAAATGCAGCTGCTTTTTTTCCTTTTATTCTCTCCGGGTTCTCCTTTATTTTTCTTTTTTCTTTTTTTTTCTTATTTCCTTTTTTTTCTTGGTGCCCTGATACTCCAACCGATATCAGAAGGCTGCAGGTCCCATCATAACCATCTGTTATGTGGCTTTGCCATTCAAGCTTGGAGTGTCTTTACAAAGATAATAAAAAATTGTGTTCTTTGCTCTTGTTTTGGATGCATAGACTGAAAAATAAAAAAATTACCTTGTAAAATGGCTTGTTAAAAAAATACAATTACCTCTAATTAGTAGTACGCGTAAATGTTTTACAGAATGAAAGGCGTGCTTTTTATTTTCTTACTTCGTTACATTGGTGGCGAAAGAAAGTCTGTATGAAAATCAGTTCTTTGCTGACACAAGTTCCATTTGTTACAAATGAATTCTAATAAAACGTCAGTGTTATGCAGCCCTGGTCTTCTTTCTTAAGCAGTACTTTTGGAATCAAAACTTGTTTGCCCTCGTGGTGATAAAGGAGTTTAATTGAAACTACAAAGCAGTCATTAATCTTCTTAACTAGTAGTTGGACAATGGAAAATGCATTTCTAGGTTAGCAAATGCATTGTCTTCAGCAGCAAATTTTGAGCCAGCATAAGCAAAATTCTCATTTGACATGAATTCCCATAACTTCATGAATTTCAACAAAATTATGACACTTTACATTCCTCAGGTCTTCCCCTTTGTGCTTTAGAAATGTATCATTTCATTGGGAAAATACAATTCTGTCCACTCATAGGCCCCATCCCAACAGGGTAAAACACCTACACATATTTGGGGAGGACTGTGAATTCTTCACTTTCTTCTGAATTTGCCTGCCATGCTGCAGGTTCTGGAGTGAACCGAAGGTGAAGCAGTGCAAAGTTGCTGGTTGGCATTCAGTAACAGCGGCCAGCAGTCGCGCCTGGGCTGTAGCTCATTTCGGTCCTGTCCCGCAAGCTCCGCTTCTGCCAGGGAGCGCCCAGGTGCGCCTGTGAAGCTGCCATCCAAAGACTGGGCAAAACAGCACTGTCGCTCTTCTTTGAAAAGATTCATGTAAACGTGCTAAAGTGTAATGGGGCAAACTACAAGGAGCACGGCATGGAAGTCTGGTCAAGGCAAAGAGGACGCGATCTCGCTGTTTGCTGGTTTTGGAAGCAGGCAGGCTCTATTCCTAAGCTTGTTTGGTTACTGAGAGAACACGGTCTATTAGCAACTCGTGTTAAGTACATGTTAATAAAGAATTCACTGCACTGGCGGGATTTGCAAAGACATTAACATCAGACTGATTTATAAGAACTTGCATTATTCTTAGCCTAATTTTTCCAGTAAGATTGAGATATTAGTGTAAAAGAGAAACTTTAATATTCTCACAATTTTGTTAGTTTCCTACTGACTTCAATGGATTTTTACAGTTACTACTTTGCAGGCTAGCTACCTTTTTCCTGGACATTTTTTTGCAGTCTTTGTGAAGTGGTTTGAAGTTGTGTTATGTAAGGGTTCCTTTAATGATCTGAGTGGCTTCAGATGGTTCCCTTTAATGTCAGAATTTGACTCTTTTGGATTTTTCTGTTCTGTGCATCCAGCACAGGCCAAAGTATACTGTGTGAAAAAAAATGAATATTGATACAAAGATCTGACTATGTACAGATTAATACATTTCAAGTACAGCTGATATGTTTTAGCAAGACTAGTTCTAATTATTTTCTAAGTTAAGTTAGAATTAAGTCCTAAGAAAAAGTATTTTACATCATATCCCTTGAAACCATCAAAGTTAGTTATGAGACACTGTTGAGATGTAAAATTGCCCCATATCAAACCAAAACAATAACTAGACTTTTGATGGAGCAGGTATGTGAGTGGGAATAGCACCCGGGCAGTCCTGACCCTGCAGTAAGAGAGAATTCAGGTCTGCCATTTGCATTTCTTTACCCACTGCCCTCATCTCCCAGCCTATCTGAGAGTGTTAGGATAAAAGTGGGCTACTGATAAATGTATAAGCAGAGTATTGAAAACATACTGGTGGAGAATATACAGAAAGAAACTGCTCACTGACCAGAGTGTCTGGAACAGATCAGTACCTAATGAAACTAAGAATATTATAACCATCGCTGTTCAAGAAGGGAAGAGGAAAATGTTTACAGAAACCACTGGCAGTTTTTTTGCTTCAAATGGAAACATGACCTTCTTTCTTTTCCTCTTAACCCACTGTATAATCAGCAGAATGATCTTTAATTTAATTACTTTTTACACTCTTCTGGCAAACTTTGGAATTTTGAGGGGAAAAAAAGCAAATTTGTTGACATGTAAGCCAATCTACCAATAACAAATGAATCTCTCTTCCATAAAACTTAATCTGGGAAAAAAAACAAACAAACAAAAAAAACCCATGGCTTGCTTGTAGAATTGCAAAGTTCAGCAAATAGCCCTGCATTTTGCAACCTTGAAGTCTCACAATTTCAGACAATCAAACTTTGACAACAGCACTGGATCAAATTGGCAACAATGGCAATGAAAGGTATCAAATGATATGCTGTATTACTTGCACTACCAAAGTATATCTTTAAAGCCTTTTCAAGAGTATGGAACACTGGTACTTTTTTATTCAATCACTGGGGAAATGAAATATACATAGACTTTAAACTACACATTACTAAAGATGATCTTTAAGACCTTTGACAAAATGTTGGGTTTAGTTTTTTTTCTTCTTTTTTTTTCTTTTTTTTAGGAAGAGATATTAATGTTGTGCTACCTAGCACTGACTGAATGCATTTGAAAAGTTATTTTATTCAAAAAATGAAGGCTTTGAATACTGTAGTTATATTGGTATTCAAGAGAGAATATTTTCCTATTGCACTACCCTGTCTGTTTTAAACAAGCTGGTTTCGCCCTCTTATTCTGCCTATGATGGCCGTGATAGTAGGATCCAGCATATTTTTCCATCACTAATGCAATGAGGAAGATGGGAGGAAACATCTGCTGACTAGCTTTCAGACGAGAGCAGAATGATAACCTGCAAATGAGACATTGTAATGAATAGAGATCATTTTGCATCTAAGCTATAAATAGGGTGCTTTTGAACCCAAAATGCATTCAGCTTGCTTCTGTCAGCAGAAGTCTTTATTATTATAGCAAGAACAAGCAAACAGCCTTTCTTTGCCAATAAAAGCAGTGCATTATATATTCAATAGCCTTATTGGATTTAGAATGTAAATCTTTCAAATCAAAACTGCCTGGAAATGCATTTGCTTCTCTGAACGATAAAGACAAGCAAACAAATATAAGACTTTCTTCATTGGAAGAAATTATTTGAAAATACAGGAGGATTACTAAATTGTGCATTAAGATTCTTATACTTCTGGTCTTTGAAAATCCAGCTTGGTCTTGAAATCCAGAAGGATCTAAAGGACTTAAATGAACCTAGTTTTCTGTTGTGGTGGGCACTTTGCAAACACACAGCAAGAGGGAGTTCCTGCCTGGGAATTTCTCACGCACACAACAAAACAAAACAAAACAAAATATCAGCTAAAGGCTGGATGGGGACAAACATACAGGTGACATTCCAAGTTCATGAGGTAGATCACTGTCAGTGCTGACTCCTGAGCCAAACCAGTTAGCCAGCACTACCACTACAAGTCATCTCGTTCAGATGTTATGATATTTCAAAATATGCATAACAAGAACTGTAAAAATCAGTGTCTGATGTTGGGTACCCAGTAACCTACTGAACACAGATGTGGCATAACTGTCATCTTTCACTGACAACAGTAAAACTATATTTCTGTTCCATGCATATAAAATTTTTATCAAATTAATACAACATCATCCCAATAGTCTACACTTTCAAAGAACTTTTTGCAAGCACTTCATGCAGTCACACCTTTGAATGCCTTTTATTCTACTTCATATGCTAATGTTTGCTCTTCCTTTTTCATCAAATGCTTATACTTTCTAGCTCTTTGACTGTTTCCCTTAGAGCTTAGTTCCTGACAGTTTTAGAGCGCTGGTACCCAATTTACAGCATCAGGCAGAAAAATGGAATGACAAAATAGAAACCAAGCCCACATAATCTCAGCTCAGAAGGTGCGATAGATTGACTACAAAATCATTCTTAACCATTACAGAATGTGGCTGCAGAATAACTCTTCCCTAATGATTAGGTAACAGAGCAGCATCTCAATATGGTGAATTAGAGCCATCTCCTAGACAAAAAACAGAAATAGAGGTGGGCTTCTATTTCAGCTCCAATATAGGCACAGAAAAGATTAAATTCCAAGTGTTGTTTGTTTGTTTGTTTGTTTGTTTTTCTGGTAAAAGACAATATTTGCTTTTATTGAAAATCAATATAAATAAGTGGCATTCATTTTCCATTAACAAATTTTATTGTCCATTGTAGTTTCCAGCATTGACGTTGAGCCGAAATTGTAACTGATACTCTTGGGCAGCCAGCTGCAGAGAAGCTTTTTCTGCAAACTCTGGTTGGGGCATGAGATGATAGAATATAATGGACGTTACAAGACGGGAAAGATAACATTACTGACCAGAAACTGTAGAAAATATGGGGGGATGGGGGGGAGACAGAAACAGTGCAACAAATAAATAAATCCTGTCAGCATTTATTGACTAAAATTTCTACAACTTCTATTGAAAAAGCACAAGTCTGCAACCAAACCTCACAGCTGAGGCCGTAAGAGCTTCAGTTAAAACCTTGCTCTGGCACATGCCACCCACATGAAAGCACCACTGGTCTTTCTCTGTCTGTCCAAATGAAGAAGTAATACAAAGTGCAAGATCTATGGAAAGAAGTGAAAGTGAAGCCATGTATTCAGGAACATTCAATACCATGTTAATAATCATGAATCTAGGGGTATCCTTCCTGCATACTAACCTTTAAGTCAAATGCATGTACAAATACACTTAGGATAGGCAAATGCATTTTGTGGTTATTGTTACTAAGATTAAAATGATGAATATTTATTTTTTAAATAGCAGATGCAAATTAATAATCTGGAAATATACCAAATTTTAATTTTCAACAGAAAAGACTTTGTTCTATTTTTAGCGTCTTAGTCATAGGATTTAAGCTAAAAATACTACCAAATAAGTAATATATCTAAGAAAAATATTTAGTTAAATATCTGATGTTTGGTTGCTTTTCTAAAGACAAATGAAAAAAAATGTGGATCTTTGTTATGCCTGAATCACTCTAATACATGAATGCTCTAAAGTGATCGAAAATGAACAGAGGCACTCAGTGCACAGACAGGATTTTTCCTCTCTCAAAATTAAGAGTACTCAAACTGAAATCATGAACATTGACTGGAATTAGAAATACTGTTAGTTTACTCCTTAGAAATGTTTTGGCTGCATTAATACTTCTTGCTAATGTCTTCTGAGGACCCAGCTGGTCACACTCCTTTGCCTGATTACAAAATTGATGCTTTTAAACAAGTAAAAATACTTTGTGTGATTGTGTTAATCTCATAATTGCTAGGAGTAAATTCTGAAAAGGCTAAAAGGCTAATTATATGCTGAGGATTACATTCTTTTACATAGATGGTCTGTTGTTCTAAACAATATATTCTATAAACACAAAAACCAGATTTTGCTTTTGGGTTTTGGGTTTTTGGAAGTGTTTTATTAAAGAAAATGTTAAAAGGTCATCATGTTATCACAAAGCTCCTGCTTATAAGTAAACTTGCTTACAAAAGCATCATATAATTCAAATATTTAATTACGTACTCAGATCTTTTTTCAGAGGAAGAGAGAGAGAGATTATGAAATAATCTCTGCTGATGGCATCTGCTCTAGTTACTTGCTCATATTATTCTAGCATTTTGACCTTGCCTCCCTTTTAACTGCTATAAGATGGAGATATTAATATCAACATATTATTTTGATAGTAATCTGCTTTGGGCAATGATTTTACTTGCCTTTAAGCACAATACACACCTATGTCATTCACTATATATTACCAGTAAAAATAGCACAAAATGATTATTTCATGGAATGCTGAAGAACCAAACAACATAATTTCAAGATCAACAAGCTGAGACCAAACCCCTTGAAATGGCAGAGCAGTGAAATTTTAAATATAGACACAAGCTTTGCAAACAAAACTCCCTCACTCTATCAATTTAATAGGATATCAAAACTGTTATTGAGACAAACGCTATTTTAAAGAAGGGAGGAGATAAGACAAGGACCAGAAAACTTGGTGGCTTTATGGCTATATGCAACATGAATGCATAAGCCCTGTGGTTTGAAAAAGTTGAAGAAAGCTTTACCCATTGACTTCCATGAACATAAACCAAGGTACCTAACTTCCTCCAGAAGCTTTGCAACCTCTTCCAAGACAGCGAAAGATAGAAAAAGAAGCAGTTCCCATGAAGAATGACCTGAGTGTATTTTCTGATGCTGTATATGGTATATAATGACCACTGAGCCACTGAAAGGTTCCATTGAGACAGGAGGGTTTTAAGAGCCTACTTCTGAACAACAGCAAAGTTTTATAAACTCAGACTCATCTGAACTGTGTGGTATATCTGTTCTCCACAGCAGGGTTGGAGGACTCATAAAATCTATACTGCTTCAAAACACATGTCCGAACACATTATGGAGTTCTCAAAGGATGTGTCTCAGCCTCTTCAATATTGTATCTCCTTATTCACAGTCCATAATGGGTCTCCTGTAACAACCCTACGAGAATAGGAAATCTAGCATCATTTTTATATACATATACACATATACATAATGTATGTATACACATACATACAGTCCTTCCTAACGTTTGCATTAGGAGGTCTCTTGGCACTCTTCAGAAAATGTGTGTGTCATTCACATTTTTTCTCCTGGAGACTTGATCTGTATAAACAGGGCTTCTTAGTGGCATCATTTTTACTTACATTTCTTTTTTCCTTTCCCCTTGGTCCCAAGACCAGATATGTGTCAAACCCTTGCCAAAGTTCCCTTTTTCAGAAGAATTCCACAGTTTGTGTAATGGTTCAAGTGCAAAGTGAGGTTATTGGAACTGGGTAACCTAAGCATATTAGCCTTACTCTCCTACCTGTGCAAATTAATCCAGTATTAGCACTCAGTGTTTATTTCTTGCAGATTCAATATTTTTTTGTAAATAAGACTGAAATGATTTGTCTAATTTGCAACCCATCATCTGCCCAGAATTTTCAATTTTATGTGCCACAATTGCTCATTAAAGTGATTTTCCAACTGAAGAGAGATTTTTATGACTGAAAAAAAGTATCCCTTGTCTCATCCATGAATGTGAGAAAGTGGGGCATGCTTCAGCCCTCTCATTCCCTTTTAAGTTTCTATTTATGATCTTTGGTTTCAAGGAAAATTGATATTTTAGATGCATTTGTTCAGTGGTTCATTGGCCATTGTCTGGCTTTGTGCCTGTTCAGTTGAGAGGGAAAATTGAAAGTAATTTCCTTAGAGGTATATGTTTTGCCTGGGTTGAAGACCCGGAGTTTTTAGCATTTGCCTGAGCTGAAGCCATGTCCAGAGGCTAAAATCAAGACTAATGCAAGTTGAAGTCTTACACTGTTTAATTAAAGCATCTGCACTGTTTTCTTTCACTGTTGAATGCTTCTGACAAACAAGTTCCCAGAGCAATGTGAATCTGGTGTTTTGCAGATTTGGTAAGTGTAGCATTCCTAACACAGTCTTAATTTAGTGCACTAAACATAGATGTCGGTGATGCTTTTTTTCAGTCTTAGCATCTGATTTATTTCTTTCTTTCAAAGGAAAGAAATAACTGTCTAGCTGTCCTGCAGTTTCAGGGGGAGAAATAAAAGAACATAACAAGCTGGATGTTTCTAATAAGAGAGGAGGGATGTTGCCTGAGATACCTATATTAGAAAATCTTCCCCCCCAGCACAGGTCATCTATGTGCAGAGTTTCTTGTCACCAGGAGCTGAGAGTTCTCAGAAGAAGCTGAAAGGGAGTTCCAGTTGCTGAGGCAGTTAATCCTGGACACAGGGCAGGTATGATACAAAACAGGTATCTAGCAACAAAAGAATCCTCATTTATAATTCTCCTTAGTGAAAAAAAAAAAGGGTCATTATGACTAATTTCTGTCCAAATTTTTTTTCTTCTTTTTTTGGGGGGGGGTGTGTTTGTTTTGTTTTTATTGTTTAAGCTGTATCGATGTTCCTCTGGAAATGGACCCACTTCAGTGAATGAGCAAGCCAAGGGACCCAAAGATTTCTATTTCTTTCACTGGTGGTGTGCACAGTAGGGTTGGCCTTTGTGGTATCCACACTCTGGGGATTCAGGAGAGCACTGTCACACAGACGGGACATAAAAGCTCTTACCTTCCTATAGGGTCCTGTGCTCAAGTCCCCTGTAGGGACCAAGTCAGCTGAGATTTATACGGAACTCACAAAACCCAAACAGCTGAGCAGGAACCTCTCTGATCTGACTGGTAGGAAACTCCAAGGAGACCGATATGGGTTAGACATGTTTGCTTTCCTTGGAACCGATATGCATGGGAGGTCTGCAGCAATAAAGACTCCCTGTTGGTGGAAGGCAATCACATTAGAAAACACCTAAACAGGCAGGGCATACACGAGTCATTGGCCCTGAGGAATACATGCGCAAACACTGAGGGAGCTGGCCAAAGTCACCGCCAGGCCACTCTCGATTATCGTTGCAAGGTCACAGTGACTGGGGGAGGTTCCTGAGGAATGGAAGAAAGCAAATGTCACTCCTGTTCTCAAGAAAGACAAGAAGATGAGTCTGGGGAAGTGTAGGCTGGTCAGCCTCACCTTGATCCCTGGACAGGTGACAGAGCAAGTAATCCTGGAAGTCATTTCCAAACACATGAAGAACAAAGTGGCTGGGAGCAGTCAGTGTGAATCTACAAAGGGGAAGCCTAGCTATCAAAGAGCTACAAAGAAATGAGGTTAGAAGGGAAACTGACAACACTGCCAGCTGTTTTAAGTTTGATGTTGTATATTTAGGATACACGCACCAAGCCCTGTAGTAGGAACAAAATGAGATATAGGAGCTGCTCACAGCTCTGAACCTCCGTCTGCCCACAGAAGCTCTCTCATCCTCTCCAATGGTCCTTTCTGGAGCCACAGACCGTGTGTGTCCTCTGACTCCTCTAGCTACCTGCCTCTAGGGTTTATGTCCTACTTCCTCTTCTCTCTCAGTTCCTTTTCACATGCACCTGCTGCTACTTCAGACAAGTCCGTCAGATAATCTCTCCATTTTCACAGTTAGCATTTTTGAGTGCTTACAATCATGTTACCTGTGTTTGGGTTTAGGAACCAACATGGTCTCTTGGAGGGATTTTACCAATGCTCTCTCAAACGAGGGACCACTGTTACATCTGCTGCAGCTGACGCCTTTTCACACAACAGACAGAAAAGAAAAAGACAGTCGCACAGACTAGTAATGTCTGGGCTGGGGCGGTGAGATTTTTCTTTCTGCTCATTTGAAAATACAATGGATCTTCTGCCCTGTGTAGATTTTATTGCTAGTACAGAATGGCAAGAATGACAGCAGTTATCTATTAGGTGTGACGAACAGCACTACCATGAAGCATGTTCCCTTCCCTTCCCTCACGAGGCAGAAGACGACTGAAGTCTTTCTTTAATTTGATTTTGTTGCAATCATCTGAGAGGTCTGGTTAAAGTAAAGCTGCAGAAGAGGATGCTTGAGACCAGTGAGAGGGGAAAATGCCAGAAGCATGCTTCCGCGCACTCCCTTACAAAAAGTAATGCCTCTTGGGCTGAGGCACCACCACACTGCTCCACAGTGAGGGCTGCAAATATCCCCTGGCATCGCAGGAGGGGCAGAGGTTCAGAACTGGGCTGACAGTGAACGAGGAGCTGTTATTAAATCTCACAGTTCAGGAGGAAAAAGCTACTGTTGAAGTACGCCTGGAGTGTATCTATCATCAGGGATGCCACCACCTTGGTATCTCGGCAGGTGAGGAAGACTTCCCCGACAGCTGGTAGCAGGGGTGTTTCACAGGGTGCTTCCACAGACCAGGTGTTGCAGTGTAAAACAGTGCATGCTTGCTAGGGTACAAATCAGAGTCCTTTGCCATCCTCTTGCTGCTTTATGCAGGACACTGTCGGAGGCTACTGTCAATTCAGTTATTAAGTCCATATATATATACACACTATTACTCATGGGATCAATTCATTTAAGCAACTCAGTTGGCTAAAGCTTCATGAAATGAATATTCAATTAAATCTGTTTTGGATCTCACTCAGATATTCAAATGAGCTAAACCTTTGGCTTGTTCATTTGTGAAATAAGCTCTTTTATATGGGTATAAAATGGCTTTTCACAATGGGTAAGCTCTGATCTCTGATCCACACATGTGTAGCAACTACGAGTAGCATAATCCAGGAATTTAAGAAGCTAGCAACAGTATCTGCACTGAACTGTTGCTCCACTGGGACTTTTCAGTCTTCCAAAAGCACATTAGGCCAGACATGCTTGTCTTGCATGTCTGTGCTTGGAGATAATGAAAATGCATCATTCAAATGTGGAAGAGTAGTTCCTAGCACACCTGATCTTGACACTCTTTTCTGAAACTCCAGACAATCTGTAAACACAGGCTGATATTTTTCAGCTTTCCTAGGGATTTTTCAGCTCATGAATATTTCAAATAGCTAATTTCAAGCACTCATTTCAAAAAATTTTGAAGGCACCAGCTTTTTTATGATTGAGCTATGTCCAGATTTCTTAAACTAGGTTGTCAGCTTTAGCTGGAGATTCACAAAAACATAGGTAAAATCTTAGATACTATGTAAAATTTAGACAGGAAAAAATATGGTATTATTTGATTCACTGAAGCCAAGAGAAGTTCTGCTATTGATTTTGGATAAGTATGACCAAAAGCGTGATTATATATGGTTGGACAAGGGAAAACTATCTGTGTATGTTTGGATTCGTTGTATTAGGTGAAACTTGAAAGACAAGTGCAATATTCAGCAGTGATTAGGTAGATATTCCAGGGAAATGGGATGGAGAGGAACTAATGCTGGGAGGGAGTTGTTGTTTTGGTTTGTTTTTTTTTCTTAGAAAATATAATCTAACTGGGAGAGAGAGCTTATGATCTCCTTCTGACAATCGTCATCTGATGACCAATTCAGATACCAGTAGTATTCTGCAAGTAGCATGATAACTCTGTTTACCTCAAATCCATGAGGGTAGGCGATGGTGTTTCACAGAGATGAAAAGCTGATCGCATTGTAGTGCTTATGATTGAACACTGGTAGAAACAGGCCAAAACCAACCACTTCTGGGTGGTGCCTCATCCTATCAGCTATGATAGGCGAGGGTGCTTTACTTCTACTTTCACTGAGGATGATAGATGGATACCTGTTCAGCAAGAGCAGTACTCATGAAAAGGCTTAAAAACAAACTAACAAACAAATAAACCCAAAACACACAAGCAAGAAAAAAAAGGTTAATTTAAAGGCTGAACACACCATTACAATCACCTGGCCTAAGCTGTTCATAAGCAAGTAACAATTCTGAATAAAACATAAAATAAAGATAAAAATAAATAAAAATTATATATATTTTAATATACCTGGAACAGATCCTGCATTCCTTTTTTCACGTTGTATGCATCATTTTAAAGATAAAGTAGTGGATATATTTTAACATTCTGTTCTTTCTTGGTAAAAATAGATGTAGAGAGGTGAAAAGGGGAATAATATAGAAGATATCTTTGCCAGTTAAAATGGGATCCAAATAAGATCTGGAAAAACATGTCATTTCCAGTGAAGGGCATGCTCCTGATTGCATTACTGTCATAGGAAATGGGTGAAAATCCAAAATAAGCATTTACTCATAAAAAGTATCAGAAAAAGCAAGAACTGGAGTGACAGAGAGCAAGGAAAGAGGATTTTTTAGAAAAGAAACCTCAGGGGTAGTCATTCACTTAAAATTGTGGAGGAGTGAAATCGGGAACAGACAGAAAGCTTACTTTAAGAATAGGATCCATCCCTTCCACCTAAATGATTTTGTGGACTATTTTTATACTGTACTTCATTTCCATTTGGTAGAGGAGGAGTGCACTCCTCAGCAAAGGATCTCCTTGACAGAAGGAGTAATGAAGCTTGACTATGCAAGATGAGGGACTAGACTGGAAACCAGGAACTGGAGGCAAGGACATCTCCTGCATGAAACGGCATCGCATGTGTTGCAAGTTTGGAGAGAGAGTTTTCTTCTGTGTGAGTTGTCCCTGATAGCATCTTCAAAGACATGAGGGGCAAAGAGCAAGCAGACAACAAGCATATAATATAACTTGCCAATTAGTGAAAATTATTCACAGATTATTTTCTTCTTGCTTGCAGGTTGCTGCAGATCTATGGGGCTGGGTAGAGCATATGAGCCATATTTGAAAGTTTTCCACCCATGAAGAAGAACGACTCTAGTCTCATTTGGCTGAAATACTACTTAGTGAACCTCAATATTCTCTGAAAAATCATACCTCAGGTCTTTGCTGTATGGAATTGTCTATAGTTACAGTCTTCCCTGAAGACATTTTGAAGTAGATATTTATCCCACCACTTATGTCTCATAAGCAAAAAGAACAAAAAACCCTTCACCCAAACATGGTGAAGATTCTGAAATATGGAACAGAAATGAATAGGGATTTTGTCAACTGACAAAGATGATTGAATTGATTATATAATTTAACTCCTCTGTTCTATTTAATAGCCTCCTATTAGTACTAAAGCCTCCAACCTTATAGACAATTGTAAGATCTAGTGTGGAAGAAAATATTTATTTCCTTTTGCATTTGCAATTTTCTGCCATATGAGCTAATAGTAATTTGCAATTTCTTTCACCAAGGGGAGCCTATTACCCCAGGAAAAAAGATCATCCATGCTTCAAACGTGTGGTGTCTGTTGGTGTCTGTTCCTCCCCCCCCCCTTTTTTTTTTCTTTGGACTGACAGTTTACCTACTGCAACAATCATAATCCAGACTAACAAACAGGTTCAATAAATTCCTAAAATATTAGCTAAGACTTTCCCATTCCTGCAGCAGTGCCCATATGAGAAATATCAAATAAACTATACAAAACAGTCAGTTGCTGAAAAGCTAACTACTTTGCCTCATAACACCACAAGCAGAAGGCCTCAGAGTAAGAATGTTAATTAAAACTAGACCCTAGCAAGTACTTTCTACGAAGAAATAATAAAAAGAGTCCCATTGGACATCACATGATAGCTCTAGCTCTTTGTTTCCTCCCAGCTTTTCCACAAGAAATGTCTCTCTGGATCATCTCTCTCTTGAAAAATGAGAAGTTAATTCCAGTGTTCACTGATGGTTTCCTATCAGTGTGTGTCTCTTGGATGATTAACTTTTAACTGAATTACACAACAACTTTCTTTATCCATATTTATAGAACTATGTTTTCCTCAGTACTTCATTCCACCACTTACAATTCCTCCCTTGTTTCCTTTGCAACCTTTTCTTAGCATACTCTAAAGGTAGTATGTAAGCTTCAATATTTTCTGTAGGACTTAAATAGCGGGGTCAAAAGTTGAGGCAAGCTTGTGATTATTTAAAAGATGATCTTTTTTCTCTCGGATGCCTACTTAAAGCCAAAACAGACAACCTTCTAGGATTGTTATCTTTGGGATTTTTTTACATCTTTGTCTAAAGAAAAGGAAAGAAAGAAAAAGATAACCAACAAAAAAAACCACTGTAGTTTCAAAATGGGGGTAGGAGAGAAGTGATTTCACAAACCTTTTTCAAGAACCACCTGATTATACTGTATCTTTCCCTCAATGCTCTTTCATATGTTGAAAGTGAAAAATATTTACAAAGAAATGCATTCTTAAGAATACCAATATTTTTGACCCTAGTTTCTGTGTATACTTTTACAGTAGTTATGCTGCAAAGTAGACATGGCTAAGGGTTTATATTCACCAGCTAAGTTTTAAACACAGAAAGTATTTCCTGAAGACTAAGGAAAGGTCAGTGTGTAAATGCAGCTAAAAAAAATAAAAAAATAAAAAAATGATCCATACTTGAAATAGAAGTTGATAGCTTGCCTAGACTGGAAAGTGGACCCTAGATTTGATTACATAGTGCAATATTTTACCATATTCTCTATTCCATCCAAATTTTTTGCCCAACTTTTTCATAGCACTGCAGTCCTTACCAACACAGAAGACAATCACAGGTTTAGCATATGATCTCTTGTGATGTAGCACACAGACTGTGAGGCTGATGGACAATATTTTCCAATAGGACATGGGACTGAATAGCATGGTAATACACCAGTAACACTTTTTCTTACATGTCACTATGAAGTCATCAATTGTGGGACTAAAGAAACTATTACCGATTCACATAATCTAAATGTACCCCTAAATGTACATGTTCTGGTCAGGGCTGAATCCAGATTGCTGTTCAGCATGGCACATCTCCGGGTGGGCAGTTGAAGAAAGGATATCAAGTGTTCCAAAAGAGCCAAGATGCCAAGCCCAGAGCCCCGTCTAGCAACCTCCTCGGTCTTGGGCAACTTAAGGGAAACTTGAAGTTATTGGGCATTTCCATGCTTCACTTGAGAGTTATGCATCTGGGCACACAGGGCATTATTATGGGCGTGCACAGCTCTTTGCCTTGTCCCGCTCGTCTGGATCCTAAACAACAATCAGTACATTCCTCATTTTCCCCTGAGAGATGCTCACATATCACATTAAACACATTCCCAGCAATCCTGGCCCCTCACAACTGCAGTGTTACCACTCTTCCAAGTGGTAAAAATGGTACCTGCTACTGTTAGAGTAGTTGTTTAGCATTAGGAAAAAGTGGTTCTGCTTTCTGTCATGCTTAGGTATGTAGGCAACCTTGGTATGCTGGCTATTGGTGGAAACATCCATTTCTAGGAAACTGTCTTTTCCCTCCCAAGAAGCCTTAGCCACCCAAGGCTACAATTTAAATAAACATCCATACATCTGTATGCTTATCTGATGTGAAACAGTGACCTTTTTGAGGCTCAGTCAGTGTTAACTTGCAAAGAACGTAGAACATAAATCAAGCAATGAGGATAAAACATTCATCTGCAGAGACAGAAGGGGCAGAAAATGACCAGAAAGTGCCAGGCTGAGACTTGACAGAATTTAAGTCAATGGAAGTTTTTCCTCTGATTTAAACAGACTAGGAACATGCATCAGCTAGAAAAGATTTTATAAAGATTGTTGTACAGACTCAGATTATCTTTTTAAGGTAAGAATATATCTACTCTGACCACCAGACTATTTACAGCAGAAAGTTTCATGTAATTCCTACATTTCATTCAGTAACTTAACTGAAAACTTCTCAGATGAAGTCTTTAAGTAATACTGGGTATCCTCCAGTACATGCCATAGACAAGAGAGATGCCATATCTCTTGTCATGCTGCCAAGATACTAAACAGTACAAAAAATATTCAGCATATTTCTTCTTTGCAGTTTTCTAAATCTATCTTTTACTGCGCATTTTTCCTCCATTTTCATAAAAGATCTGTGAGACCCCTCCTTTCTTCTTGCATAGCAGCTTTTGGTCCCTTCTCTTTCAAAGATAAACTGACTGGAAAGTACACCTTATTAAATGTTTATGGAATGCTGTTCTCATGTGGCACTTATGGAGTTTGCCCTGTTTTCCCAGGTATTTATAAAACATGGACATGAGAAGTAGATGCAACATCCCACTAGCATTCTGAACAAAGCTTCACATTTCTTGACTGTATCAGGTAGCTCCCCTCACCCCCTTTATATACATTCAAAGCCTTATTGAGCTCTTCAGTGTGACTTCATGTGGGCAGATCATAAATGCTCCTGCCTTCCCACACTGCTTAGTAATCATTATCTATCACCAACAACATTTACAGCTCCACCAGGCTGTTGTTATCTTCAAAAGTTTCACAGCAAATCTTTATATTTTCTTCTGGTCATTGATAAAGCTATTGAGTGACGTCAAGCCAAGACCATATCTTGCTGTATCTCAGATGTCTGACCATAAAAAAAAGCTTTTAATCCCCAAGACCTTTGCTCATGACTTCCCTCGTAACAGAAAGTTGGGAAAATGATGGTAGCCATCAAAGCCATATCAATACTCTAGTCAGCAGCATGCTAACAAAACATCTGCAGTTGATTTAATTACGGTAAAAGGCAAGTGAAGGAAACCTATGTTAAAGATTACGGGAGGTCAGCGGGAACAGTTATTTCTCTGAACAAATTGTTCAAATGTAGCTATGCTCTTTGTTACCTTATAGTGCAATGAAATGAACAGCCTTCTGTAAATGATTAAATACTTTAGAATTCAGCCATCGCAGCCATTCATTTTTCTGTGCATTAAATTGCTGCAGAAATTGTCATGTATTTTAAAAAAAAAAAAAAGGAAAAGAAATGAGGCATTTGTATATAGAATGCTATGGAAACTTCCAAAGGCTGCTTCCTGGAGTCCTAATTTCATTAGCCCAGCCTAAGGGCCTTAGATGTTGTTTATCCTCCCAGTTCTTACAACATCTCACAGTGCTTAAATTCAGTTACTTACAACTTTTGGGGAATGTTTTTTGGAAAAGTACCAATGGTCTTATATCTCCCCATCAACACCAATCCTCCATCTGTCCAAGCTATTACGTGATCCCAGGCTCCTCGATGAAGAATGAAAGTATGAAAAGTCCATTGTAGCAAAGACAGGTGAGAAATGCCGACGACAAAGGAGAAGAGGTGATCTTTTAAAAAAATAGCTTTTGGGATATAGAAACGTGTTCTTTCCTATTCTCTTAGCTGCCTTCTTTTCACAGCCAGATATTTAAATCTGAGGCTCACCTGAGTTCAGACCTTCTTGGAGAAGGTTTAAGCAAAGCCGTTTGAAATGTGCTACTACCATAGCCAGAAATCAGTCTTCGTGCTCATGTGCAGCTCCTTAGACGCCACCAGTTAAAAGGGTTTATTAACTTCAGAAGAGCTGTGTGAGCTGGCCAAGCTGTGGATCATCAGGAGAAAATTAAGTGCTCTCAAGGTCAAGCTGAACATCCACATATCTGTTTTCTGGGTTTCTTGTTGTTGTTTTTTTGTTCTTTTTTCTTTTTTTGTTAGAGGTAGAAACAATCCCCCTGATTTAATCTTTCTTCTTAGCTCATTCCCTTTTGATCTGAGGCAAGGACAACAGAAATTTATGATCTGTGACCATGGCTAGACTTTATAGAGAATCTTTTCTCCTTGACATAGAGAAATGGCATGGAAAAAAAAAAATCAAAAAACGAATGGGAGCTAAGTAGACAAAAGTAATAAAAAGTAATTCTGCAAATAGAGTGGGTGTAAAGCAAATGCAGCAAGAGAGAAGAGGTTGTTTAAGTGGGGAGGGAGGTTTCAGTTTGAGGAATCTATATGCAGCATTTTCTTCTAAACTCCATTTGAAGACAAATCTTGGAATTCATCAATCAATCCTGCCTTGATGGTTTATGCAAAAAAAAAAAAAAATTGTTTACAAACAGGATAACTGCATTAAAAAGCTTTACTCCTGTTTATTTTTTGGAATTGCTTTTGACATGGGAAAGGATTTGAAGGGGAAGGGAGCCACAGTTCTGCTACCAGTTTGATTTAATGTTGTTTTTAAATTTAAGCAATGCTAACAGCTAGTGAATCTGAAGGCTTGGATCATTACACATTCAGCTTCCCTCAACCCCCACCCCCCCCACCCCAGCTTCAAACCCTTTCCATGAGAAGTGTTTCCCATTTTTTTGAACTAAAGGGAGAAATACTTACTGTAGTGAATCATAAGATCTGCTCTTTAGCTTTATATGTATAAACAAATCCTTTTTCTTGTCATCCCTGTCAGATACACATTGGCTAACAGGTTCTTTGTGCCAGGTTTACATGCATACACTGCCATATAATGGGCAGTGCTTTTGAGCAGACTGTCAGCAATTCAGATCACTTAGGAAAATGGGAACAAGTTGCCTCACAACTACCAATTAGGATATACATTGCTGCGTAATTTGAGTAGAAACAATCCTGATTAAATTTTCCTGAGGCTTCTAGGTTCATCAGAGGAAGGCCAAAAGAAGAAGATGAGGGTACATTTCACTGCTGTTCCTGCACTGCAGGCTCTACAGTGGTAACACGGGTTTAGGGTCCTACCAACTGAGACAACCTTGCTGGAGTCATTGCAGTCAGGCCAGTTTCAGTTCAGCTGTATTTATGACATCTGCATTTCCATAGCTGATGGACTATTCTCTTTCCATTAGTACTTGGGTACTAAAACAAAAGCAAACCAAAACAAAAACCTCCTTACATGTCTGTGTGCACTAGTCAACCAGATTAATAAGTCTTAGCACTGCAAAAGTACCTTCTCAGTAGCAGTTTCAGTATTCAGAGTAAACAAGCTTCTTAACGTGTTGGGGGGCCAGGACTGCTGATCCATTGACTTTATACACGTTGTGTTCAGGCCCTTGCTTATGCTAGTTCTGGCAATATAGGTGCAATTGCTCATATTTTTTCAAAAGGGTAGTTAGGGGAAAGGTTAGGTGAGTGCCACAGTCACGGTACCAGTGACCATTTTGTTAATAACTGGCAGGATGAAGCTCAGTCTGGGCAAAGGAGGGAAAGCTCCCCCCACCTGATTGATGGGAG
Source organism: Apteryx rowi (assembly GCF_003343035.1). Classification (NCBI taxonomy): domain Eukaryota; kingdom Metazoa; phylum Chordata; class Aves; order Apterygiformes; family Apterygidae; genus Apteryx; species Apteryx rowi. The sequence continues at coordinate 1,368,102 of NW_020450883.1, read as the reverse complement.
TCGCTACCAGCCCTCCACGACTGCTTTCACTGCTCAGCATCTACCTCCAGGAGCAGTGGTTTGTCCCACTGCAAGTTTTTTCCAAACAGAAACCCTATGTAGATTATTGCACATCAGCCTCTGGATAAAATTTATTTTGGAGATTAAGTGGTCTCACCTGGATTTTAATACTGCTCTAGAAGAGAAAGGCTTGCCTATGACCAACGGCCTAAACAACCCATGCAGCAGTTCTTATTGTTGAAATGTCACCATAACTCTTGATAGAATTAAAATATATCAAAGTAAATACTTTTCTATATTTGCATTAAATACCCGAGTGCAATAAGCTACATTATGGGCCAGTGAACTGGAAAATGAAATTATTGTATTAATGTGACTTTTTATTTATGATAGGAATGCAATGTCATAAAAATGACAGCATATTGACTTTATTTTCACACCTGAAAATAAAACCAAAACCAAAAAAAGGCTCCTGAAGTAGAGAAGAAGAAAGTTGTGTGAAATACTCCCCAGTTCCTGTCTACCAGGGTCTGGAAAAGGTCTGATTTATGTCTTTCAAAGGAGTCCCTGGAAAAGGAGCATGGGCAGGTGCGCTGGAGGATCCCTCTGCTCCTGCTGCCAGGCCACGGGGCTCCTGGCGAGCAGTCCAGCCCAGCCCCACGTCTCCCACACCGCCTCCCGCTCCCAGCTTTCTGCTCTGAGCTCTGCCTCTGCGTCCCCTGCAATATCCCACAGCAGCCAAATCGCTCCTCAGCCCCAACTCGCCCCTCTGAGCCCAGACCTCTCGGCGGTGTGAGGGCACCTTAAGTGGGGAGGCTTCTCCGGGGCTCTGGGCACCAACAGTCTTCACTTTTACCAATGTTATTATCATCTGGTACCTGTGAGGAGAAGAAAAGTGTCTAATCTAATTTTATTTGATATCTTACATAATACCTCCTAAGAAATAACTTAAAACCATTGGTACTGGCAGGAAAAGGGGCTCTAGGTTTTAATTTAAATTTGGCTAATCATAATCCTGCATCCTGTAACAGAGGTTTTGTTAATATGAATTTAGTTCTTAAGAGAGTTTTTTTTTTCCTTAAAACCATCTTGGTCATTAAATCTCTTACAAAACCTGATTCAAACAAATAGACTGGAGTCTATCAAAATCTAAATATTCATCACTGCGTCAGTATAGTTCACCATTGACATAATTACTAGAGCAAGTTATTGTGATCCAAAAAGGGGTGGGGAAATAGTGCTGTTAATAAGATCACACATTTATTCCAATGCTTGTTCAGAGTTTAAGGATGTGTAGACAACTATAGATTGCTCAGAAAAGGTTTTGTAGCTTCAAAATGTTTAACGAGCATTAACAATTATTACTCAGCTCCCAAATTAGCTCTCTCAGTGATAAAAACTTTTAGTATGCTTCACAGACTGGAGTAACATTGCAAGCTCTTCAGCCTTTATGTTTTGGGATTGTCTTTTTTTTCTAAGATATATAATCATGAGCTGGCAACAGTACTATGGGGTATCAGCAAACAGTGAGACCAGCAGTGAACAGTGCACAGAAATACTGATCTTCTTAAATTAGCTTACATAGTAATCTACCAGGTGAATGGTTACAAATAACACTGACATTAGAACATTTCTGGACTGTTTCATAAATAACTCACAAGCAGGAATACATGTGTCAAATAATATATTCACAGTGATTTAAAAGAGCTATTCTAGGTTACGATAGGCCTAATACTGGCCTCGTTTCCCTGCTGTAAGTCAGAAGCACTGCTGCTGACATCAGAGAAGTTCTACGAGCAAAAAAATGGTCGAAATGAAGTTGGATCCAAAATTCATTCACCTCTCTGGTAAAGTTTCATTTCTAGGTATTAAGTTAGAAGTTAACCACTAAGGGAAAGATCAAGACTATTTAGGCTTCGATGGACTGATCTGTAAACTCTTCTCCCTATCACTGGTTTCCCTACAGATTTTTAAAATGCAATAGGTGTTTGCTTGGAGGGCTTGGATATTTCTTATGAGCCTGAATTTAGGTGTCTGCATACCTTCAGCCTGATCCTGACGGACCAGGAGACAACCTGCTCCTACCTCTCCTGTGCGATAATCCTAAGGTACGTGTACCCAGGAGATGGTGAACATCATGGAGTCAAACAAGTAACCAAGGCCACTTTCATCCACAAATGTGGTCAGAGGAGGTGGTCATGCCACCTCCTGTCCCATACTAGCCTGATAATACTGAACTGTCAAACGCCCTGGACCAGTTAAACACTGCAGATGGGCCATCAGGAGCCTGGGGCGAGGAGAACGTGGAACGGGTTGCTGTAGATGGCTGTGGCTCCCTTCCGGACAGAGGGAAAGCAGAAGGTGAGATGGGACTTGGAAGATCCTGTTAGCTCATTCTTCCCATAGCAAGGGATCTGGATGTCCTGGTGTCCTGCTGCCAGGAACATGAGGTGGTTTCAGGGTGGGAGTCTCACTTGGGTTGCACGCAGCTTAACTTGTGCAATTTGGTTAGGTCTAGCCTGTAGGTTAGAGCACCAGGAAATCCTCAGGAAGCAAGGGGACATGCTATTTCTGAAGACCCTCTTCATCCTGGAGGGCTTTGCAGACTTGGTTTCCGCTGCCTTCCTGCCCCTAGCTTGCGTGAGGATGGGGGTACAATCATGTTTCTTAGCAGTTAGGACACCCAGCCGTGAGCAGATAGACCTAGGAGTCTGGTTTCTTGGGTGATACTTTCTGGTGCTCTCTGAATTGAAAAAGAAAAATCTTAGCAATAATTCTGGGAGAGGAAACCACCTTCTCATCATGCTCTTCTAAACCAGCTGACTGTCCTAATTAACAAAGTCTGTTGGTTGCACCGGCCCAATCACCACAGCCTGACTGATACAAATTGCACCATAAATTTAGAGGAGGGAAGTGTGATGGAAGCATCCATCAATATTTATTAACTTTTATGGATATTTTGTGTCTTTCACCTATATAATGAAATGCACACATAAAGCTTTGTTTTAGTTCTGACCCTACCCTGATGTGCAGGATTAACTTTTATTTTTTAATTACCTTTCCTCAGCCCACCCCCTCAAGAAAGACAGTAGCTGCACAAATTTGCCTTTACCATGACTGTAACCATAGTAACCCAAACGGTTCAATTTCAGTCTCAAATAATGTGCACAAGTCTCTCTGACTAACAATTCAGTGGAGACATTGACAAATGATCTCAGTATTCATGCAGACATTTAAAATATGCAAATATTTGCCTGAATTCTAATATGGCCAATGGATACTCAGATGATAAACTGTGTGATTCTCCAATAAAATGAGAAAAAACTTATCCCTGAGGATCCTTCTCATTAAAGATTTCAAAACAGCTATATTATGACTGATGAATGGATTAAATGAGACAGATTATATCCCAGAAATGGGAGAAATTTTGCTCATACATTGGAACTTTTTGTGTTCTAGACCTTGTCTTTTCTTTAACTAGTGATCAAGAGAGCAAAAAGAAAAAGCTCTCCTCTCTCCCTTCCTCCCCTCCACAAATATATGGATATCCAAGAAAAGAAGACAAGCTTGTGAAAGGCTATACAGAACTTTAGGAGTGTAGTGGAAGACAGCACATGGTCCGCCAGCATACGTAATCATTAGTCTGATGCAGCAGCACGAGAGGTTGGTCTCTCTGCATATTAAATCTTCCTGCTGAGAATCAGGATATGGTTACCCAGGGGAAATACAAGTCAACTCAAAACTGCACAAGTTTTCATAGTGAGATAGGTTGTACACTGAAAGAGATTTCCCAGAGAATTTGTGGAATCTCCATCACTGGAAATTTTTAATTAACAACTTCACAAGGTATTGAGCAACCTCATGTAACCTCAGGTTAGCCCTGTTTTGAACAAGGGTTGGACCAGACAACCCTCAGACATCCCTTTCAACCTAAATTATTCTGTAATTCCATAATTCAAAGGCTACCGCTTCATCTCATACAAGCTGTACAAAACAGTTTACAACAAATGAACGATCCTTCAGTCTCTGCTCACACACAGTGGTTCCTTATTGGTGACACAAAGGTAGAAAACCCCTTATTTCATAACTAATCCATCTCCAGACTTGTCCAAGTCCCTGAGCTTAGCATTTACTTTAAAAATAACATTGCATTTCAAAAACACATTGCCTCATTTATAATGCTTCCTACCCTCCTGACAGTTCATCTGTTGCAGGGAATGCAGAGCACTTGTCAACCTTGCACACATACAGCTACCCTTCAACACGGCTTGATTGCAGGTGCAAGGTTGAAAGTATCATTAACTCTGCAGTGAACTTCTCCAACAGCAGAATCCAGCTGCCAGCTTCTCTTTCCTGGATTCACAACTGGTTTGCTGTCAAAACTACTGGCAACTTGAATGTAGGATTAACTTTTCTTGCTTTATTTTTCTCCTGTTGTATCGCTTGCAAAAAAGCACTTTCCCTGCCAGTTGAATTTAAACAGAGTTCAGCAAGCCACAGAGCAAGGTGGTTGTGAGGTCTGCACAAATGCAGCTTTTATCTTGAGAGCTGCTAGTGTACTAGGTGCCCAGCAGCTCTACTAATGCTAAACAAATAAACAAGCAAACAAAATAAAAAACAAGACCACCTCCTGAAAAATCAAGGATTAGTTGCCTCCCCCAAAAGGGCTTTTACCTTGCAGTTCTAAAAGTTTGTTCTGACCTATTGGATTGCAAAGTATAGGAAAAGAAAAGGAAGAAGAAACTAAAGCAGCAACCATTTCTACAGCTATTTGAACCCTACAATTACAGGTGGAAAAAGTAAATCCACGTTTGCTAAGTGCGTTCTTTGTTTGGCGTAAAGGAAAGAGCATACCTAGTCCGCCAGCAAAACAACTGGTCTTGAAAAGGTTAAGAATCACTATTCAATACTTAAACTAATAAGCCTTGGGCTCCAGAAGATATTTCCAACTCAGCATGATCACAGTCAGAAAAAAATGAATCTCTCAGAATCTTGGCTTTAGCGTTTTGACAGTAATTCTTCAGCTATAGTTTTCATCTCAATTTATCTTTGTCCGTGAATCAAGACAAGGTTTTTCTATTTTGATTTTTTTTCCCATGCCAGAACTGAAAGTTCTGAAATAGGAACCATATTCTTTCTCATCTGTACATGGTGAAAAATTGATTCTAAAAATGAAGCATAGCTGGCAATTTTGATGGTGGTACATGCTGCCAGGAGGAATGTGGACACACTGATTGCACTGGAAGAATTAAGGACCCGAAGCTTTTTTGTCTGAGACTTGTTCAGGCTTGTATATAGAAATATTATAAATTCCCTGGGCACCAAGAGATGGAATATATGCCACTAATCTCCTGGTCAGCACCTCCTTCACTGGGTTAAAAATGTGGCCCTGTTATGTCCATGGACTCCCTGCCTTTCCCTTTCATCAGTGGTTTCTGAAGAAGCCTTGCTTTGGGAATATGTGTATGTGTGTGTGCTTCCTCAATATGTCTGCATTTATGTAGTTCAAGAAGGTAACTATGGCTTAAAGGGCCCTGCTGAGCAATCTCTATCCTTGCTACTCTTGCCTGTCTCCCTTTAGAAAGGAAAGGAAAACTCCCAATATATATGCCATGTCAGAAAAGTTCACTTAGGTAAATAAACAAATCAGCAAATAGCTACATACAGAGTGGCTATGTCAGAGGCAGCTGGTGCAGTATCTTTCCTACTTTTTAGAGTGATTGTATAAAGCAGAAAGAGAGTGAAAACGAAGCCAGATTATAGCGAAAGGCCCCGAATTCACCATGCATACTTGAGGGCAGTACTATCAGCAAAGCAGATTGTTTCACACTGAAAAATATAGTAAGCTCACTTTTCCCTTTCTGACAACTTTCTCATTGCCCTCCATCACTATTTTCTTTCTTACTGTGAAGGAAAGGAAAATCGTCACTAATCGGAGGTCAGAGAGGTAAGAGGACACTCACTCAAACTGAGAGCTCTCTAGGCCTCGGAGGAATATTTAACCTGATGGGAAAAACTGGAATAGGTTATTGGTTCTCTGAGCACCTAATGCCTAGCCAGGAGAAAATGTCAGTTACGCAGAGAGCACCCGGTCTGCCAGGAGGTTTGGTGAGGCAGATGCATTGCTGTGTATTTTCTTCTCTCACTGCCACCTTTCTTTCTGTGTAGCAGAGGCCAGCCCTCTGCCACAAATGTGCATTTAAGCCTTCTTGTGAGCTAGGTCCTGAGGAGGAGGCTCATGTTCTGCAGAAGTGCCAGAGGCTCTTTCTCCAAATGAGATCTCAGCACCCAGCTATTTGGGCTGAGAAGGGGAAATGTAAGATTTGGTGGCTGGGGGGAGAGTAAGAGGAAAAGATATTTAAGGGGGCAAAAAGGATTTGGAAGGAAGGGGGAAGAGGTACCTGGAAGTATGTAGTTGTAGGTATGTTGGTGGGTTGGTGGTGGGAGTGCAAGCTGCTAGTTTTTGTCCTTTTGCCTATATTTAGTTTATATACAAAAAAAGACTTGGTAAACAAGAGTGGCAGGAGAAGGAAAAAGGATACAAAATGGAGGATGAGTGAAAGATTAGTCAAGAAATTCCTCCTTGTTTATCTAGATATTCATATTTTATTCACTGCCTTGCAACAGTGATGTAAACCCAGCAGATAAAGAGTGATTTTTGTTTGCTGTCCTTGCATGACTTTATTGTTTGCAGTTGTCTTTTAATAATTTGTGAGAGGTATAGGAGAGTAGATATCCAACTGCAGCAAGGAAGCAGAAGGTTAAAAGTTAGCAGATTGGACTGAAGACAGCATTTGAAACAAACTTCATCTGAGTAGGGGTAGAAGATTGGAGACCACTTAAAAGGATGAAAAAAATGAGACTGACTGCAGACTCCTTCAGTTCCCCCCATACCTCCCAAGAAACAGAGATTTACAGGACCAGGAATCCTTCTCCCATGGCTTTGGTTTGGGAAGAGCAAGAGTCTGTGGCCATCATGATGTCAGGGAGCTGCATGCTCAGTTAAGTAGGAATAATTTGTTGTCATAGCCATTATGCAAAAATCCCATTTCTTAAAAGGGGGGCACTGGGGATACTGAATTGAGACTGATGGTAAGGAATGCCTATTTATATAGGGAATAAAAGTAGAACAGCGCCTCAGAAAAATGTCGGTTGGTGACTGGCCAAAATAAAGTACTGAGTTTCAGATTGTTTTTTTACTTGTAAAACTTACAGCCACTGTTAAATTTTGTGAGTTCTCACAGTTACTGACAATTTGAGGAGTAGAAAGCCCTTCTCCAGACTGTTGTTGCAGAAAGATGGCAGACAAAGCAGATAGCATTTTAGACATCACAGTTATTCATTCTTGACCTCATTGATGTGGTGGCAGTCCCACCCCCATAATGTTTCCTTCCAAGATACTTCCTCCCAGAACCTGGACTGTGATGAAATCTCAGATCAGTTGAGGAAAGTGTGATGCTTCAAAAAACTGTACTTTAGTGCACTCTTTAGTACTGTTATATGCCCAGTTTTCCAAGCTCTCTAAAGTCAGGTCATATCAATTGCTGATTTCCACCTGCTCTGGCTAGAGGCTGTGCCAAGTCAGATGTCTGCTGCTTGATCAGGAAAAGAGACAATTAGGAATCTCAGTATCAGTTATGAACTTAATTGCAAATCCAGCTGACCACTGGAGCCAAGTAGGTGTAGTTTCAGCTTTTACTGTGCAGCATCTGTTGTAAATGGGTTTTTCAGAGAGAGATACTTGAAAACTTATGCTAGGCTTCTTCTAGAATAGATCTTTTGTCCTTGGCTGCTTTCACACTCAAACAGAGCACAGAAGGACAGATATCACAAACATGATCAGGGAACAGTGACTGAAGAGATATTTCCATAATCTCGTAAAGGCACCATATACCGAAGAACAAGAGGTTCTTAAGTCCTAGTACAGCTCACTTAAGGACATCTCAGAGACAAGGCAGCATATTGACTACAGAAAGATCTTGTGAGTGTATAGTTTCTTGGTGCTATTTCAAGAAAAATGATTTAGACGGGATTTATTCTTTCCTGTAGCACTCTCTTAGTTTCACCTCTTCTCTAGGTGTTAGAATTACCCATATTGTTATGTCTCAAAATTTCAAAGGAACGTATGCCAAGAAAAATATTGCTCATCTGGCTACCTAATCCATGGGGTAAATTCATCCACCAGTCCTGTGAGTGGAGAGAAATTTGGCATAGCAGTATTTAGGGGATGGGAGTTCTCTGGTTAGCTGGTTCTTAAGAACTGCTTTTTATGAGGAAGTTGCTCTATCTGGGTTAAAATGCAGGAAGGTTAATGAGAGTGACTGAGGAGTTTTCTCTTGATTTTTGTGGGAATGTGGATTCCAAGACTTCTTCCTTTTCTTAATCATTAAAGGTTGCTTAGAGGCCTGGAAGTATATCTGTGAGAACTCTCCTGGCACTTCTTTAGCAGTGGATGTCACTTATATTAATTGTTCTTTAAAGGCAGAATATACTTGGTGCTTTCTTTTCAGCCAGGTTTGCAAAAAGAAAAGATAGATGTTGGTCCAGGCACATCACTTTTGTGAAAACACTGAATGTAAAACACTGAATGTCTCACATACAGCCACTGAGAACAAATCCTCCTCAGAATCATTTTCCATATTTAAATTGAGGTCTGTAATGTCTCCATTGGATCTAGCCAGAGGAGTTCATTCTAAGTAAGAAAATGAAGAGAAGTCATGAATATATCCCCTCCTCTTATGCTCCCAGCCTCAATAAAAATGAAATTAATAATTGCAATTTTTTATCAAAACAATTTGCAGTTCTGATATGGATTTCTTTCATGTTTCATTGCTTAAAGGTACAGCATTTGATAATGGTACAAAAGCACCTGACAGGGTGCAGGCCAGGCTGTTAGAGTACAGTCTGAACTGATGAGTGTTTCCGCATTAAGTGTATGAGGCAAAGGAAAGCAAGACCATGAAGGGCAGGCTTTGCTTTCTCATCCTTGAACTTGCTGGAGGTGCTAATGCATCGTCCGTGCTGTCCTTTCTTCCTCAGAGCCTGGGAACCCTTTGGGTCCGCAGGAACTGTATCTTTTCATGACCTCCATTTCTACCCATTACAACTGATGGAATAACTAATGAAATTGAATTGCTTTGTTTTGAGGAACCTTTTCTGTCTGTCTGCAGTAATTACTTTATCCTTTAGGCTGGAAGCCTCAGAGAGCACATTGCCGTGCTCAGGTGTATTCAGCGAGCTGAGAATAGGCAAAATATTGAGGATGTTTTTCTGCAGCTGATGTCTCTGGAAAACTCTTGCGCGTACAAAGTGCCATTGAGGGATACTGGCAACAGGGTAAAGTAGGCTGCAAGTCCTAGGATCAGAAACAGAATAGCATTAGGTTTTTAAAGATATACTTTGTAGTAATGGTAATTTGAAATGTTGGTGTTGGTCAAGGACAAGAAAACTGATGACTGAAGAATTGAAAACTCTCAACTGATGAAGAGTTACTGAAGAAAGACGCACAGAAAGATTACCTGTGTATAACTTTCAGATAACCTGGCATCTCCAACCATCTGGTCACCGAACAGTTGGTTTGGTGTGTTGCCTTGGTGCCTAGGAAAACTGCATTAACTTCTACGTGACATATAAAGCATCTGTAAAGAAATGCAGGGACATATACTCAGCCAGTGCTCATTAGTATAGCTTCAGATGGAGGCACAGTTTCAGGCCGGTACTCTGGCTTACATCCAGGCACGCGCCTGCAAATGCTGCTGTTAAATGTACATACTATTACTAACTTTACAGTTAGGAATGCGCTTAGCTGTTTTGCTGAACTGGGGCCTGGATCAAACGGTTCTGCACTTCTCACTCATTATCTATGAGATTTGTCCTGAAAAAGCAGCATCTGGGCAAGGGGCTAATGATGAAGCTGTACTAGACAGAGTGTTTCACTGGCGAGAGGTCCTGTGAGATGGTGAGATATTTTAGGCTTGCATGACTTTGCTTCTGTACAAAATAGCTTAATCTTACCTTTGAGTTTTGCTGCCAAATAAATATCTGCTTGCTGCTGGCTGCACTGAAGTGCAATCTCCATTTCTTCATGCTTGGTATAATGTAAACAGTTATTAAACTTTGTAGTGGAGATTTTCTTAGTACGAATTCCTCTTTTAAATTGTTCTGAGAGACTGTGGCATAATTAGGAATAAGCAATGTTAACTGGTAGTAAGGAATAAGCAAATTCAGTGCCATCTACTTTTCCTCTAGCCCGATGACCAGCCCTAACTTCTGCCATTACTTATTCTAAGACTTGGGCTCAAGGTCTTAATAGTCTCACCTACAGCAAGCTTTAGACAGAAAATCAGATCGTACGAGTCTCCCTCTGTAGTATTCTCTAATACTGAGGCCTTTAAAGAATCTCTGATTTCGATGTAATGTCTTAGCAAACTACAACATAGCTGAAATCTAGCTACTTGATACAGCATTCAGAATGGACTAATAATTGATTAAGACATATTGCAGGAACAAATGAATGGAAAATAAACTTTTTATTTGTGATGCCTTTCGTACACCATGTAAATCCTGTAAGATTAGGGCTTGATAAGTATAAACTAACAAAACATAAATTGGCCCAGAGTAATCTTTAAGCACCCATACTTAGAAAGACATAAAGGCATAAAGCCTTGTTTCCTCCTGTGGGTAAAAAAGCTGTGTTTTTTTCATACTATCACACTGAGCATGCTGTGTTTATTTTTGGACTACCTTCATTTTGGGTTTTCAAGTATTTTTACCAAAGCAAGGAATATATATACTAAAGCTTTATTGCTCTGTCTCTTCCTTAGTAATCTTCTACATTATAATTCTACCATACTAATCTACCAATCCAACAGAGGAAGTGGTTATGCCAAACAATAAATTCAAGCATTAAAAAAATACATTCTTCTGTAGAATTATAATTCATATCTTTTCTGAGACCAGATATCCTTTAGGTCACTTTGAAAACTTTTAAGATACTTCAAGGGAACTAAAGTAGATAACACTACTGAGGTGATTGTCAGCTTCTCCTTTAACTTAGCTTGAAAAATGAGAATAAGCTAAGACTATTTCAATTATCAAACTCTTGTATGATCTGTTTTACTAAAGGATGGTAATTTAATTTGAAAAGATCAGAGGTTTGACAAAAGATATACTCCTAAATTTCTGATGGTAGTGAAAGCCCAGGTAGAAGGATATTTACTCTTAATCATATTCAAGGTTTCTTTAGAAAGCAATAATTATAATTGGATTATCATAAATACCCTTCTACAAATCAGAAAACAGAATGGCACTTAAAATTAATTTCCATAATGACCATTTTAAGTGGAAGCTGATTCAGGAATGTGTGCTGAATATAATAAGTGTACACAAGGGTAAAAAGTGTGCCTTGCCCATTCATGACAATACCCATTTTACTAAGGTATATCTGTGATCTTTGTGAACAACTACATCATGAAATAGAATGGACATTGGCAACTGAGCAACTCACCTGCATATACTAAATTTATGTACCTCCAATTACTTTAAACCTGTAGCAGCTCCCAGTTCACAGTATTGATCTTGCTGAAACCTATACTTTGACTTTCTTCCTAATTTAAACTTGAATTGAGGTGCAAGCCAAAATATTAGTCTAATAAATCTTTGTCCTTCATAGGCTTTGGAAAAGACTAATATGTCATTTGTATCAAAATACTAGGTTAATTTGTCATAGTCAGGCATTCAAAAGTCAAGAAATACTAAATCTAACATACTTTATTTCTCACATCCTTTTTATGAGAATGGTATTTGATTATATGCATTTTTTAAACCCACTTTAAAAAAAAAAATCCAACCTAGGTTGAAGGAAGCAATCATTAAAAATATGATGACAAATAGGTAATTGGGTAAGGTGCAACAGGAGTTTACTGAAAAAGGAGTGTACTAAACTAACCTCTTTGTTAAGATTACCAATTGCAGAAGAAATAGATACTGTAAATGTACAACAGATTTTATAAATCTAGATTCAGTAAAACACTTGCTGCAGTGCCACCTCAAAAAAAATCAGTGATTGTAAAAGGGTGAGTCTGCTGCTAAGTGGATTAAGAATTTTACAGATGCAACAACAGCTGCATGTAAGTGAATGTTAATGAAATTTCCTGATAACAGAATGTTTTAGGCCTTAAAACTCTTAAGGACAATTAAATATCATACAGAAAGAACTGTATGATCTCAAACATAGGAGAAAAAAAATGGGAAAAAATTACCATTTTAAACTTCAAGATTACAAATTTAAGGAGTAGTAACATTTTTCTTCTAAATTCAAGATCACTGCCTGGCTCTTCATGGAAGAAGAGAAGAAACCTTTGTATTATATGAAAACTGAGTTACTGTGAGCCTCCAGGATGATGCATGAAAGAAAAAGATATTCTAGGTGCATATTTACATCAGAGATTTCTAAAGGAAGAGAAGGACTAGTACCAGAGTAAAGTTATGCATAAGGGTTTTTTTTCAGTTCAAATTGTGACAGCTTCAGAGAAAGACTAACTGAGGATTAGAGAAATGATTTTTCTATTTATGAGACTGAAGGATTCTATGAGGTTAGGTTAGCAAAAGGAAACTTGGGAGAGAATATGAGTATTGGCTCCAATAAAAAATAGAAGGATAAACTCAGATAGGTGCGACTTTTCCCTATTCCTATTATTGTCTACTATAGTAAATAAAATAAATTGTAAGAATATGACATTAGCATCTTACTATAAAAAGACTAAGGAAGTTATCTCTTCCCCTAAGGGATGAACTGAACCAAGCAAAGACCAAGTGTGCTGGTGGAAGGAAGGCACAGCCTGGGCAGTGGAAGTCTGCCCAAAGACATCATTGTCTCAGCAGAAATGGCCTCAGTTGCTCCCTTCTTCACCCCAACCACAGCAATTGTCTCCCAAATAGATGGAAGCTATTTGGAAGGCATACTCCAAAGTAATAAAAGGTGTTTGCCCCTAAAGAGGATTAAGCATTTCATCAAAGCACAACTTCCAACAGATGAAACTCTCTTAATTTGTATGAGCACATCAGAGCAGTGACAATTAGCTGAAATGCAAACCATCAAATGAACACCAGTGAGCAAACCAGTGTGAAGTTTATGTATCAGTCTTACTTGATACAGCTGAATTTTGGGCCAATGTTTTGTTCTAGTTTCTTCTGAGGATATGTCCACCTTCTCTTGAGCACAGATGATATCATCCTTGAAAAATCATAAACTTGTGATTTCACATCCTTAACAAGTACAAATTGCGCTGGAATCCACAGGTTTTCACCACCTGAAATTCTGAATCACAGGACCAAATGGCATATAAGGTGGTGCACATAATATATTCTCAGCCTGGTGTAGCCAAGCCTGAGGGAGAAGTTGTTACTCTGGATTATCAGAGGAGAACAGGATAGAAAGAAAAAGTCCCAAGAGACAGAGTTAGTCATGGTGGCCTTCTAACTAGAGGATTTTTGCTTAGTATAAAGGTATATGTTAACCTGGACTTATAAAAAATTTTGTGGATCTTTAAGTAGTACAGATGTTTACACCAGTTCTAAATTAGCCCTATGTCATAAAATATCTGATAATCTCCCTCTCCAACATGAAAACACACATTAAGAGAACAAAGAAAATTTGACTTTTTTATAGACTGTCACCTTTCTTCGGTAGATGGATGTTTCTGGTCTAGGGTTGGTGTTCTGGAAATCAGTGCACTTCAGTGAGACACTGCTATTTTAAATACTCTATAAGAAAGTGGGGGTTTATTTGGAGAAACTATTGAATGATTCCCTACTATTACAAATGCTCCAAAGCTCATTAGAAAATCAAAAGAAACTAAAATGGCCTGTTTAAGAAGGTGTTAGCTGCTTTAATATTTTTATTTATTACTAAAAGGTACAAATCCATGAAGTTATCTCTCAAAAATATTAGACTTAAAATTCACATTGACAGAAGTGTATTCTTTTGTAGATTACAAAAAATAAAGGTTTGAAACTGAGTCAATTCTTTAACAATATCTGTGTTAAAAAGCTTTTAGATGGCTGCAGTGTACCACATGAAATACATAAGATCTCCTAAGGTAGCTGATCTTATTTAATTTAATAGAAGAAGGCTTGGCATCTTGTCTTGCTTTTCTTAGTAGTTCCTGCTTTGCCACCTTCATGGCTCTGTACTGCAGTTTATAAGATGCTTTCTGTTATATATAGAATTTCCACACAAAATTGAAGAGGTAGATGCTAAAGCCGGAAGTCCTAGCTCTCTTAGGCAGACATACCTAAAACAATCTCATATTTGAAGTAGTTTTACTTTTGGTTCTCTCAAGACTAAAATAGCATTAGGGTGTTCTCTGAGAAGCCCTCAAGTCTCTATTGTATGACAGACATGGGATCTCAGCACTTCTTTCTGTATGTAATTAGTTTCCAGAATGGGTTACCCGCTTTATTCCATCGTACCTGTTAAGCATTTGTTTTAGTAATTCTGGGTGAGTGAGTGTGTTTGTGTGTGTGAGAGAGAGAGAAGTTTTTTTAGGAGGAGATACTCATGTAAGTTAGAAACATTTTAGTCCCATACACAGCTGGTGGTCTTCCTCCTACCCCTGTTTTCAGACTCTCATCCTGCGTTAAAGACATATGTGGTTTCTTTGGGCCTTAAGTCTATGAAACATTTTTTTTTACATAGGGTCACTTCAGTGGGTACCTTTTTTGTTTCCCAAATTGCTTATGAAAATATCCATGTTAATGCTAGTCCCAGTAGACTGATGCTTCTCCCCGGGGTCCAGCAAGTAAATTTTTCCCATGGACAAATGGCTCCAGCCCTTGAACCTGCTCTGCTCCCTGGAAAGAAATTCTTTGAGCAAGAGCTATCCAAGGCCCAGCACAAAACGGGAGCAGCATTGTGGACAAGGCTGCCACTCTTCAGTAGACTGTTTGCTGTTATCTTGCAAATCAGACTTTCAGAACAAAAATGTTAAAGAGAACTTTGTACTTTATGGAAGCAAACACAAGCTACATGCAAGGAATTATGTAGTTCAAATTTAAATTCTAATTCTTAAACTTTAAATGTTAAAGCCTCTTCGCAAAGTATTCATGTCTTAATCTGTCAGTACTTGGCCATTGGAAGTGAAGTATACATATCTGCTTGCTAATCTGAAATGCAGATACATTCAGTGACAGCTTGTGTTTCTATGCATTATTTCAGTTGGGAAGCATTGCTAAGAACTGCAAGCCTTCTGATTTTGTCTAATTTACATAAATACTGTGAACGTCTATTCTGTTCTTAAAAATCAACTGATAAGTAACAAATCTAAGAAACATATTCTATTATGAGCTGAGAATTTTCTTTTTTTTCTTCCTTGCTATTAAGAGATTAGCTTTCACTATGGATAGATTTTAGTTTATGAAATCTGATAATTCATCTTCTGGTATTTCTAAAGAAGACATGTTTCAATTCAGTGAAAACTGAGCTGCTTCATAAGCTCCAATCTGATGGGTCACACTCAGCACAGAAAATTTGACTCCTGGAGGATTAATAATAAGAACACCATACACAGCAGAGCAAAATATGAATAAACAAATATAGCTGCAGAGCAAATTTTTCTGAAAATTATAATAAAAGCCTCTTCAGAAAGAGGCCATTAGGAGTGACAGATAACTACTGGTCAAAATATATCTTTCAGCTTGACTCTAGGGCAGTTATTTTTCAATCACTTTTATAAATAACAATAATATTCTCATATGTCATACACTATTGTTCTAAATGGTTTGTTGTTATAAAAAGGGACCCCTACCCACAAAAAAAATGCATGAGGAGCAGGGTGAGTAGTTGTAATTCCTTTTAATATTTTTTTTTCATGAAGAAAAGGAACAGAAACCACTTGTAAATTCAGTGTTGTGGCATCAGTAACAATATCCTAAGGTTAGGTTACTGACTTGTTTTGATAAAAATTGTTTCTCATTGCCTATAGTAACAACAAAACCAGGCAGAAATTTTGAAGGCTGGGTCTCTGCCTAAGATTTTGCAAAATAAAGGATATATATCTTTAGATTTACATGATTTCATATCTTTCCATTTCAAATTCTTTACTTTCTCCAGGATTCTTCTTGTTTGCAGAAGTACTGGCAGATCTGGAGCAGAATGTGACAGCAAATGGTGAATGTGGTTCTTTTCTATTATCAGTGAATTTTGTGAGTTTTTTTTCACTTTTGGTGTTGAAAACAGGGAAAAATCAGTAGATTTTAATTTGATTTTCTTTTTTCAGTTTGGCAGACAAATCACAAAATCAATTATGTGCATGGTCCTAATTAGCACAAAGTGTACAGCAGAAGAAAATAAAATAGGTGGTATCTAAATGAAATCACAAAAGCAATACAGAAACCCAGGGTTTTGGTACTTTTCATTTGAGTTTTCTCAATTAAAGACATACATACACTTTGTCTGAGGCAAGTGAATTTAAATAAGGTTAATGAGACAGAATTGCTGCAGAAAGAAACTTGCCTTGCTTGAAAAGAAAAAAGGAAAAAAGAAAAAAGAAAAAAGAAAGAGGAAAAATGCCATTGCATTAATAAGACCTGTTCAGGGTCAGACTGAACTTGTGTTCCAGCCATTAATATAGATTTTTTGCTCTTATAACTAGTCTGTTACTCAATAAACAGCAGTAATGACTCTGGCAGATTCCCATCTCACATCAAACCAGACTTTCCAACTAGCATGCAGGCATGCAGAAGTGCACTGGTACACCATGAACAGCCAATAATAACAGCTCTGTTTTCCTTAATTCTAATATGATACCTACACTGAAAACTTGGTAAAAAAGACATTGTCTATCAATTACAGTGGGATCAAATATGCTAATGTTACAATTTAAGAAATAAGTTTGCTATCTATCTTCACTGTAAGCCTACTTCTTTAACCAAAACCACTGTGTATGTGTTGGCATAAGTACTCCTGCCCCAGCTAATGATGAACAAGAGCACATTCAAACTTGAGTTATTCTTTAACATGGTAAATAACCTGATGTCCTTATTGGTGGTGTATGTTACCAGTACAATTTTTTCCACCAAGCAATTTGTGGAGTCATTCTTTATGGTAAGTGTTCGCTGATCAGATTTTTATCTGAGCATCAGTTACTGAAGGACTGTGAACTCTGGCTGCTATTTCCCAAATTAAACCTGTATATTATGAAAGATCTGTGTAGGTATATACCAAGAGGATTTATTCATTTTTTTAAGTCTTGCTACTAGGATGTTACTGAGTACATCTTAGCTTTTGAATTTGGGTCTAGGGAGGTTTTATGCTTCATTTGTTTCCAGAAGCATTGAAAAATAGATACCCGTGAATCTTGCTTGAGGTATCATTGAGGGAGAAAAAAACAAGTTCTGTAACATGCCATACTTTTTCTTCCAGTGCACTGGATATACATTTTAAGTGTAATTACATGTTTCTATTTATTTACATATGAGTTATGAGGAAAGGGACATCTCTGTATCCCAGTTACCTGTTTGGAATTTTCTATCAAAATAAGGGTTGCCAAAATCAAAACTGTAGATTTATGTTTTATTAATGTAACAATGCCTCAATACTTTATTTCAAGTCAGTAAGGGCTATGAACTCTTCTAATCTCATAACATACATGATATGGACCACTAAATTTACCCTTTTCCGTCTGTATTCAACCCTATCACTTGTTTTTGATCTGAAGTTTAGTCTGTAGTTAGAATAAAATTGTGATTGTAAATTATTTCTGTATTTTATCTCCTGGTTACATGAAAAGTAGAAAAAAGATGAAGTTCACACTGAAAATGATAAAGCTTCCAGAAATTTAATCACAAATATTAAGGTTTGCTTTTGTGTGCATACCAAACAAGCAACCTCCTCAGTGACATGGATATAGAAATGAAAACTTTAAGTCTGCTTTTGCTTTAGAAAATACAATGCATATGATACTGCATAGACAGATGAGAAGAACTTACCGAAACTGAATGGGACTGGGTTACATTTTGTTTGACTCAGCTCAGTTGAAAATGGAGGCCAGCCAGAATTACGAATTACCGCTGCTGCTTCTCACGAGGACCTGGGCAGGCTGCGACGAAAAGGGGTCCCCGGGGGCCCTAGGGACAGGGGGTCGGCCCCGAGCCAGCAGCACCCAGGCAGCAGAGACGCCACCGCAGCCCGGGCTGCGCCAGCACGGCACTGCCGGCAGGTCGAGGTCCAGGTCCAGGTCCAGGTCCAGGTCCAGGTCCAGGTCCAGGTCCAGGTGCGGGCGGGCTCCGGCCCCGCTATTCGGGAGCTGCGAGGCCGCCCTGGGTGCTGCGCCCGGCGCGGGGCTCCCGCACAGGACGGGCGCTGGTGTCCCGCAGCGAGTCCAYGGAGCCGGCGAGGGGTCGGGGCTGGAGCACAGGGCGCCCGGGGAGAGGCCCAGGCAGCGGCGCTCGGTCGCCTGCGGAAGGGGCGGCTCCGGGGGTCCTTGCTGGTGTGCACAGCGACCTGATGGGAGGATGAAGAGAAGATGGAGCCAGACTCCACACGAAGGTGCATGGCAATTGACCTGCAGGAAAAGGGCACACATGGGATCCTGTTTGTTTGGCCATAGGGTGGTCCAATACTGGAAGCAGGTGCCCAGGGAGGCTGTGGGATCTCCATCCTTGGAGGAGCTCAAGACCCTGCTGGTCAAGGCCTTGAGCATCCTGATCTGATTTAGATCTATTCTGGGCAGGGGCTGAACCAGGTGACCTGTGGAGGTCCCTTCTAACCTACCTTATTCTACAGTTTCATGACCTAGAGGACCATTAGAAACAATAAGCAAATTATTTTAACCATATGGGACTTAATTTGCTGACAGCTTGCTTCATGTAATAGAAAAACCTACCAAAAACACAGCAGTGAAAAGATTTTCTAAGTCTTAACCTTTTTGACAACTTGTTGTCAGCTACTGGTATACAAGAATGGATAGTGCTGACTGAAGAGTAAGCATACCCTGAATTAGCATGTCCAAGATACACTGACCCCCAGGGCTCTGATAAACTTCAGAAATAACAGAAAGCTTTCATCCACTGACCAAATCCCCCAGAATATTAACAGTGAAGGTGGGAAATGACCCTGCTTCAAGGAGAGCAAGAGTCTTGCCTTTGCAACAGCTTATCAGAACAACTGCAAGAGATGTACACTGAGTTAAAATATTACTTTTAAAAAATCATAATTCAGAGAGTACCTTTTCATTCAGGGTTTCCTGTTTGCAGACATTTTGTAAAATGAACAGAATGTTATCCAGCTAGTCTTACCTTCCAACCCTGTTAATGCTGTAGGTTGCCAGAGGTCATCTCTCCAGTGGGTTAAGATCTTCAGATCAAAATATGTGGCACGATAAATGGTACTTGTTTTTTTTCAGTCTTCTGTAATACTTCCAGAGCTGCCATCATGTTGATAATTATGTCATCCATCTTTTACTGTATGTATTTTATATTACAAAGGAACATTTTTCAGGGTACTGGTAGTGCCTGTACCCGGTACAATAGTTAGTGCCATGCGGTTCTTCATACATCTACTTTTTCGCTTTCATTGACAAATTAGATTGGCATTGTTCATAATACTTCAAGTGTTACCACAGTTGGAGTACATCCAAAGTTGTGTACTTAAACTGCCAAAGAGTGAGAGATCAGCACTGGGCGTGATACATTACTTTGCTATTGATGGGAAATATTTTTTCTTTGGGAATTCAGCTCTAATCAGTGTCACCAGAAGTCATGTAAATTCCCACAGGCTGGCACTACATACTGGCAATTCAGCAATCAGCAGCCATCACGCATTTGAGCTGCCAGAAGTTTTTGTAACCTGCTACTGCTTCAGTAACAGGGAGAAAAACATTTCTTTAACCTGCTGTCTTCTCCTGCGGGACCTAACCAGCCTTGATTGGCTTATGTTGGGTGAATGTGAACAGATGCTTGAGCCTTAACCAAACCTGCAGGACAGACGTCAGTTTATGTATCTCCTTGTTTGTGTAAGCTTCCTGAACGCCTGAGTGGGTCACTTATATAGCATTGCTTGAGCTGCAAATCAACGGATTCTCTCTAGCTTGTCTTAGAAGGTCTAATTTGGAGTATCCTAAATACAAGATTACTAATTGACTGAAAGCTAGGCAAGAACATAACAGATTTTCAGTGGTGGTCTGTAGGTTTTTTCTTTCATAAGATGAACAGTAGCTTTTTCTCCAGCTTAAGTTTCAGGCAGAGCTTACTGAAGTAGGGAAGGCAAAAATCACAGTGATACACATGTTGAAGACAATGTCCCTGTCAGAAAAAAATGGTCACAAGCTCTCTGCTTGAATAAGGTGAGATAGTGAAAAAACACATGAAGTGACACTGTGTTTCAAGAGCCATTAAGAATAATGGAGATTATAAAGCAAACTGGCAACACAAGTGAAATCTCTTCAACTAAGGGATCAGTTGGATGTTGTCCAAGTCACCCTGGAGCACTCCCCTTTCTTGACCAGCTGGAGCACAGCCTGCTGTTTCCCGCCCAGATCTCAGCTCTGACAACTTTGGAAGCAGCCCAGTGCCTGCCAGGCAGTGGCAGAAAGCAGTTTATAGGAATGGTTATCATCACTGGAGCATGGTGACATTACACCTTGTATTGCATGATTTCTCCTTTCACAGAAATATCAAAGGAAGGCAAACTTGAGTCCTCTGAGAATTTAGATCTTTGAATGACTGTGGAAAAGGACCAGTTGTCCACCAGTGTCCTCTGACATGGTTCAGAATAGAATTACTTTTGATCTATGCTAGTTATTCTATTCACCTCAGCCATGTCATACAGACATTTTAGAAAGTATCAGTGACATTCTATACATGCAGGAAGAATGTTTCTCTGTCAGTGCTATTTGTTCATTACCGCCGGAGGATAATCAGCTGCTGTACTGGAAGGGTTTCTGGCATCCAAGGACACGAAGGATATCAAATATGAGTTCTGACCTGCCACTGTTTTCTTAAGAAGGCATTAATTGGGCAGAATATTTTTCTCTGGAACTGAACTTGTTAATAAGTGTTTCCATAGACTGCTGGAAATTTGTTTCCAGCTGACCCTGCAAAGCTATACTAGCAATCCCTTATAATACAAGCTTCTGTGTATTCCCCATGGGCTTTCACCTAACAAGAAAGGCAGAGGTCTCACAAACTTATGAATACTGCTTACAGCTTAGTTATGACCTCTGAGTCACCAGTTGAAGCTTCAAGAGCTGGCCAAATTTCACATGTGGTTGTTAGCCTGCCAATGTCAGCATTCTCTGCCTTTCCAGTTGTGAAGAAGGAAAAAAGATGTTGATCATTCCTGTTCTCAGACCGCATTACAATTTTTTAATACAATTTGCCAGTATGAAGTGCTTTGCATGTTCAGGGTCCTGAATAAATTCTATTGAATTATGCCTCCCAAAAACAGGTTAAGAGAACATGTTTCTTTTCTGAAGGCTTTTCTTTCTATACCAGGTCCACAAAAGTATGGATGAGCCAAGAGCAGTCTTGTCTGCCCTATTGTTTTATCCAGTTATATGTTAGTTATGGCATTGTCTAGACTACATCCCATCTACAACTACTGTCTCCGCTCCAGTGCTTTGTCATAAACTGAAGGAAGGAAAATGCAAAAAGACCTCTTCCATTATGAGGTAATTAATCCATAAGAAGAGATTCCATTTGTTATTTAGTTTGGTCAGTTCATTCCATGAAGCACAAAGTTTCACATCAGTTTCAAACCTTTGAAGTTTCTTTTGTCAGGTTAGTCTTTAATGGTAGCTATTTTAAAGGCATAGATTCCTGATGTCTGTGTATTTGTGAACAGTTACAACAGTTTATCTTTTCAAAGTGAAAGTGGGTATCCAAGGCTAAGTGTTATGTGAAAAATGGTCAGGGTTTTGGGATAAAGTGACTTTTCTTCCGTGTTCTTTGTCTCCAGGCCTCACAGACTTTTTGCCACTTCTGCAAAACAAGCCATGAAACATTTTATGTCTCTGCAGATGAACAGTAGAAGTATTATCCTTCAAATTTTCTCTAAATTTTAGACACTTCTGGAAGGAATGTCGAAGAAATGGTGTCCAGTTTATTATAAGAACCATCATGAAATACTGGAAGCAAAGGGAAAATTAAGTTAAATCGTCATGAAACTTAGAAATAGCTATGATTGCCTATCATGAGCTATTATTTTCCTTGATAAGTCCAGAAATGAAGGCAGTATTTCAAGGTACACTTTTCATGATGAACCTCATTCTTTTGACAGAACGTTTCCACACTTTTACTATTTAATGGTGCTCTATTACAAGACTTTAGAATAAGGAGACATACAGGATAAATGCATGCTATCTAAAATGACAAAAAGGTCTTACCTATAAATATATGCCTGATCATTAGTGGTTCCATTTTAATTTTTGCAGTGCACATTGGAAATGAATACACTATTTTCTGGTATCACAGAGACTTAATGAAGAAACAATACAAGTGAACTTAAATAGCAGTTTCTGCTGGTTATATGATGTTTTAAAAATAAGCAATATACCTCTGTAAGAACAAACAAGGCTTGTGTATATTAGATTGTATGTTTATCTCATTATTCTTGTATATTTGTGTGTGTGGCAGAAGCAGAGATGAGCCTTTAAAAAAATCTTTATATAGCAAGAGCTGAAAAAAGTATTATTAAGAGATCATCAAAATTGGTCAAAATGGTTTTGATTTCAATTTAAAAGTAAAATTGAATTGTTAAGTTTATTAAATCTATTATAGAAAGCAGAGGGAAACTCAGTTTCTCAAAAGATATTTTTTTCTGCAAAAAAGTAAAAATCTTCATTTAAAAACCAAACCAGAGCAACCCAGTTGTCTTTCCAGATTACTGACTGAGTTGAGAAGGATTAAAAGACTTGTATAAAATCATACAGGAAATCTGTGGAATTAATTCTTTTGAATCTCAAAACAGTATCTTACAACAAAATTATACGAAATTCTATAACGGAGTAGGTGGGGTGTGTTTTTTTTTTTTTTTACATGAAAGCAGAATCTCCGAGGCAACGCAGGATAAAAGCTGCAACTGAATCTAAACAGTTATCTGCATAGTAATTACTAAATTGCAAGAACTGTGAACTTAGATCCTGGCACTACCTGTGAATATATTGGAGCATCTGCTGGGCAACTCATCCCTCACCACTTTTGCCATGGTGTGATACACAGAATTTCAAATTTCCCTGCCCTTGTGAAACCACTGACAAAGCTGTCAATAGCTGCATTCTCAGTTATCAGAGTGAGTACATCTGTCCTCACAGCTCCTCTACTGTAGAAAGATTGTTTAACATTCTTGTCCCTCACTTAAAGCACACTGAAAAACAGAGTAGAAAACTGTGCTTTACTATTCATCAGATTTTAGTACTGGACAGGGGTTTCAAGGATAAATAAATTATGCACTCAGCCCCCATCACGCGGAAACTAAGGTGTCATTGAACTGATGGGCATCTTCAGAAAATGACTGTCAATTAAATATGTTATTTTAGGAGAGTAAGAGAAGTAATTATCTTTTGTGCCAAGAGAGAAAGAATTATCGCTAAGAGGCCATGATGAGTCCATAGAATTAGTCAATAAAGGAAATTTTCTACAGTTACTTGACCTGATTACAAAAGATGATGTTGTAGCAAATGTGTGTAGCAGCATGTAGTAAAAAATAAGCCAATGGCATCGACAGGTTGAGTCTCATCCAGAGTAAAATGGATGCTGGTAACCATAAGTAAATTGATGGGATTTGGGGGAACGACATGAACGACTACCTTAAGATCAGTTTTCCAAAACAATAGAGGAAGCTGGAATTTCTGAAAAACCTTGATCTAGGAATTGTTACAGTGACCTTAGAAGATGGGCTTAGGAGGAAAGGTTGAGTGAGAGTTTGGATATGAAGATTTTGGATAGTCCTTGCCCATCATGGTCTCCAAGTGTCTCACCACAGTCAAACCCAATTTATAGACCATGCCTCTATTCTATATGGAGAACTTCATCAAAATGTGTTTATTAACCTATGGGTTTATATAAAGATATATGGCTCAGTGGATATATGGCTCAGTGGATAGATGATACTGCGCACTGATAAATAGACTTTCTGTCATCAAGTTTTTCCGGGAAGTGCTGGGGGAAGAGAGGAGAGATGTTTCATCCCTGACTGAATCAGAGTTGTTAAAAAGCCAGGTAAGTACAGGCAATGCCATCTGGTTTACCAATGCAACATTTGAAACAGATCATCAAACAGATAAAGCAGTTCTCAGTTTTTCACACTGTTATCAAATGACTTCCTTAATTAGTTAGAGGTAAAAAGGCTGGGGGTGGGGAAAGCAGGGAGAGAGAGAGAGAGAAAGCAAGAGAGCGTGACTGTAATTTCTGAGGGGTCTCAGAGGAGAGATTAGCACACAGACCACCAAGATGGGTTCTCTCAGGGAAAACACTGCTGAAGGTCTGTATTTTTCAGGATTAAGGAAAGTGTCCTTGACAGCAAAAAGAGAGACCATGCAGATCTGGTCCTGGTAAAAGTCCAAAAAATGTGTTTTATTTCTCTTTCATTTTTTTTTCAACCTTTTTAAAAATAAATTCTTGTGAATGTGCTGTATTATGGTTACACTTTACCTCAGTTGACCCCAACAGCTAATTTAGGAGCTGGTATCACAAGTCAGAAGAGAGAGAGAAGTGGTTAGCGGTGATGGCCAGGAAAGCCCTCTGACATACAGCAAAATAGGAAGGATGTTCCTGAACCCCTAAAATCCTGAGGGAGTTTGTGATGTGCAGAAAACCATGTACTAAAATTAAAACTGTAATCATAACCTTCTGTGTAGAAAGAGATGTCTCTTCCAGGCTAGCAGTGAGTAGGATTTTCTAGCTTATACATGTATTGTAGTTACATTTTATGAAAGGTGCCCTGGTTCACTTGTGAGGAGAGAAGGGGGTGGAGGATGGCTCCATAGGTGGGGAATGCCCTTCAGGGCCTTGGTCATCCTTGGGGCCATCCAAAAACGTCTCTGAGCTGGTTGAGCCTGAACACGCTGAGGTGCTTGCTTGGAAGAATCCCACGGGATACGACCCTGGAGGAAAGACAGGTCAAGGAGAGCTGGTTGATTTTCAAAGATCAGCTCCTCCAAGCTCAAAAACAGTCGATTCCAAGGAGTAAGAAGTCAAGCAAAGCTGGCAGGAGACCTTCATGGATGCACAAGGACTTCTTGACAAAACTCAAACATAAAAGGGAAGGAAGGTGACCCAGTAAGAGTATAAAGACGCTGACTGAGTGTGCAGGGATGGGGCTAGAAAAGCTGAAGACCATTTGGAGTTGAATCTGTTAAGGGATGTGAAGGGCAACAAGAAAGGCTCCAACAGGTCTATCAGCAGCAAAAGGAAGACAAGGGAAAACATGGACCCACTGCTGAATGACGCAGGGGTTCTGGGAACAAAAGACACAGAGAAGGACAAGGTACTCACAGCCTTCTTCAACTCAATCTTTGCAGTCTCATGCAGCAATGTACCAAGAAGGCCAACAGCCTCTTAGGCTGCATTAGGCAGAGCATTGACAGCAGGTCAAGGGAGGTGATCCTTCCTCTCTGCTCAGCACTGGTGAGACACACCTTAAGTGCTGGGTCTAGTTCTGGSCTCCCCAGTACAAGAGAGACATGGACATACTGAAGTGAGTCCAGCAAAGGGCTACTGAGATGGTTAAGGGACTGGAGCATCTCTCATATGAGGAAAGGCTGAGAGAGCTGGAACTTTTCAGCTTGGAGAAGAGAAGACTAAGGGGGATCTTATCCATGTGTATAAATAGCTAATGTGAGGGAATAAGGAGATGGAGCCAGACTCTTCTCAGTGTTGGCCAGTGACAGGACAAGAGGCAATGGGCAAAAACTGAAACAGCCCAGAAAAAAGAGGCTGTGGATTCTCTATCCTTGGACATATTGAAACTCCTGACTGGATACGGCCCTGGGCAATCTATTATAGCTGACCCTGCTCTGAGCAGGGTGGTTGAACTAGACAATCTCCAGAGGTGCCTGCTGGTCTCAGCGGTTTGGTGGGTCTGTGGAGTAACTTTGTTATGCTTCTGGTTTAAATCTGATGATTATTGAATTGCTACACAGTCGATCGATTTGTTGTCCCGTTTCAGATCTGGATGTCTGTTGTCCCCACTAGCCTAGCAAAACTCTCAAAGATGAGACTGCATGTGAAACGTGTTGGTTGTATTTGCCAGTCATTTTTCTTGGATTGCTCTTTGACAACCCTTCCGGAACATTGCTTTGTCTACTGAACTCCTTTTTGTGGCTTTTTTTCAATTTAAAGTAATTAAAAGTATAATATTTGCCTCAGCTTATGGGCATCCTCTCTACTAGGTGTAGTAGAAAACCTCAAAACCTCACATGCTTAGGCAAACCAATTAACAGCTCTGCAGCTAGCACTTTCCCATAGGAACTTCCTTGCCCTGACCTCACCATTGGAAAGGTCTTGTGGCTGATGTTGTCCTGCATTTCCTGTTAGGAAAAATTGCAGTTTTCCCAATAATGGTATGGAAATAAAGTCTTACAATAATCAATAATGCTATGTCAGAAAATTTCATGTTTGAAAGCTTGATGGTCATTCTTTTGATGTGAATGGGAACCATTTTATTGACTTCAACTGGGATTAGTCCAGTGCTAGATTTTAGCCCACTTCTATCGGTCTTTTAAATTTCATATCTTCTAATGTGGTGTGGGTTTTAGTTCAACGCCTTCAAAAACATGCTTTGGCAATCAATCAATGCTTTAATTTTTCTTTAAGTTTTCAGAAGAGTATGTTTCTGTAATTATGACTCTTTCCAGGTCACACAGTCATAGCCACTTTAACACTGGTAAATCAAAGTCTCTTTTCAGTTCAACATTATAATTGAAGCTTTATCCCTTAATGTAAAAAAGTTAGAGAGGTCTAATCCTGGAGTACATGCAGTTTTGCTTCTGAACAATACAATAGGCATTAAAGGGTTATGTAGGACACCAGGGTCATTTTTTCTTAGATATTTGCCTTTGCATATATGACATCAAATCAGTGGGCTTTGTATAACTGGGAAAATTCAGCCTGTTTACTTAGCCTAATGATTGTTGTCCTCTGAAGAAATAAATCTAAAATATTAGGTGGACCTGATCTAGTACTGAACTTATTTTCTCTCATATCAGCAGCTGAGTCCTGCTTGGATGTCAAAGAGATTAAAGCAATATTTAAATGTATGTTACTTTTTTAATTGCTGAAAGATTCCTGTGTCCTGCTGGTTTCAGAAAACTGGCATGTTGAGAGACACGGCAATTGTGCAGTCTAGTAAAAACCTGGAATATCTTTCAAGCTGTTGTTAATAATGTATATTGAAAAGTATTTCATTCTGGCTTTGGGTTGTCATTGCTTATCTGAGCATTTTTGACTCTACATACATTTTAATTCCCACTAGGCAGCAGCTAGAAATATTTGGAATCTCTCCTATAAGTAGTTTTGAGGGCTTTTTCCATGCTTTTGCTTCAGAAGAGCTTATTAGTGTCCCTGAAGTGTCTTGAAATTGTAGTATCAGCAGTATAGGACCAGAGCTCCTATTTTAGTGTCAGAAGTAGCAGAGACAAGATAGACATCAGTAAAAGGAACTAAAGCAGAGGAATTTTAAGAGTTTGACTCTAAACAGGTTCTCCTTTTTCAGAGGAGACTTTATTTTCTGTTTAGATGCAATATGCCTAGACTTTAGAATGTCCACATGATGCTGACAGCTGAAAATAGGCAGCAGCTGAAAGACATGGCTGGATCATGACTATGATCCATCTGCATAACAAAACTGGATCTTGCTTGGAGAAGAAAACATGGAGAAACAATATGAGAAGCCCAAGGTCATTGGGTGCAAGCATTTATGATGGTCCGCAGGCATTTCACTGCGGATAGCTGTGTGATGAGTACAGTCAAACACCACAAAGGTCAAGTCCAGATTGTCCACTCATGAATACCCAAGAATACCTGTAGCAAAAGGAGAGCACTTCTTTATGTGCTCTGCTTGTGTGTGTGTGGTCCACAGAACCTGTGCGCTGCTCCTATGGATTCCATATGTACCAAAGACCCTTCACATTTATTTAGCAGTAGGCATTGTAGCCTGCTCTGTCCTTCCTTTCTTCCTTCAGAAGCTGACACAAGTACCAAAGTAGGAGTATGGGAAGGAGAGAGGAATATCCCCCTTTATGCTCCCGAAAAAACTCATCTGCATACAGCATTGCTGTTTGTACTGGTCTTTACCCTCTGAACTGGAGCTAGGAGAATAAATGGAGATGTGTCATTTTTCAGTGCAATTCCCTTAGGCAAAATCTGCAATTCAAGTTTAAAGCTGTTTTTCCCCCTCGTGTTATGTGTGCAACCCCCTTCTTTTCTTCCTTTTTTTTTCTTTTTTTGAATCTTTTGTCAAATGTGATTGAATCTTGCCAAAGGGTGATAGTTTCAAAGAGAGTAAAGTTACTGAAAACAGGTGACTGAGGAAGAATATCCTAACAGTCCCTTTATTAGGCTGTAGTGTGCACTTAAGCCTTATGAAAAAGCAGGGTATCCACACAAAGTAGGGAAGCTGTTAATAACCTAACATCAGGAAAAAACTTCAATCAGAATTGACACTTAATTAGACATCAGAGAATCTGGCCACACTCTATGAAGCAAAGTTTCACTAATTCCTCCATGTACAGAATGGCTTGTTTCCCTGATGTAAAATCTCAGTCCTTTTAACCTCTATTCCAATGGTTACCTCCAGAAATATTGTAACTTTAAAAAAAAAAAAAAAAAAAAAAAAAACCAAGAAACCTCTCTGTTTCTTGCAGCATAACAACTCTTTTAGATTGTACTTGTGATAGAAAAGAACCCAAATCTGTCACCTTTAATTCTACAGGCATCATAGAAGTAGCAAAGCTGTAGAATTTAGGTTGGATGAAAAGTAAGAAAGAGGAAAATATTGTCCTTGTTGATATGTTGGAACTGAAAAATCTGTAGTGAACAGGAAAATGGTGTGATGTTAATTACAGTTTGAAAGTGATAACTTCTTCAGCTGAAAAATGTCATAAACTGTGTGATCGATGTTTTATTATGACTATTTTTGCAAGTTTCTGTAGTATCATGGATAGTGTATCACTCAGTGAGAAGGTGGCTCTTTTAGGCCTATATATGTGATTGCCTTTAGAAAGGCAGTTCTTCACAACTACCATCTAGAATTTTTCTGAGAGGAATAAAAAGATCTGTTTTATGGTCCATTTCTTTGCTATCCAGAACATCTTTGCCAGCCTCAGCTACATCCACACGGAATTGTTATTGCTACCTTTGCACCACCACAGCCTTTCCACATCTAAGAATTTAGTGTATATCGCATGCATGTTTCAAAGCCAGGCTGGCACTTCAGCTGCTGTGTAAATTATTCTTGATATTTTGGACCTTACTAATGGTCCAAAAGATTATTCTAGAGAAAAAAACATAAATTGAAGGAAGAGCATTGCTCAAACAGATTTCATCACCAATTACTTACAAAACAGGCCAGTTGTTGCAGGCAGAAAGCAGAGTCTTCCCTGGTGTAATCCAGCCCATTTAATAAAGGCTCTTGTGTCAGTGATACAAATAGGTTTTATACACGTTGTAACTAGGATGCGCTTTCTCTGGCTTGATGACTGAGGATCCTTACGTGCCACAGCCCAATTCGTTCCCTTTCCATGCTCCCACCTACACTACCTCACTCAAAATGCACGGGTTTAGATGAACTCCGCACATGACCTGTTAATCTTCTTTGCCCCGAACATCAAAGCAAGCTCCAGCAGCAGGCTGTTACATTTATTTCAGTGGATCCATGCTGTCCAGACCCAAGCATTTATGAATGAAAGAGTGATCTGGAAAAGGGATATCAACCAGCAGTAGCTCAGTAACATCAAATATACAGTGCAGGTGCCCTTCAGGAACAGGGCTTATGTCTAAATAAAATTGCCATGACAACTTCTGTCAAGAACTACTAGTCTCTAGATGAAAGTTGTCTCTGTCTTCTCACTGCTGTATTCTGGCACCCTCTTTGCTGCTCTGTGAGGAAGCAGATTGTCTCTTTGTGGTGATTACACTACAAATGCTGGGTTTGGATCTTGTATAGGCAATCCATTACTGACAGAAGAAGAGGCATCAAACATTGCATGAACAAACCATAGAACTGTGAAAAGGTTACATCACTGTGTGTGGACTTTGGACTGGACTTATAGTATATAACAGAATTGTTTTTTCTTCACCAGAGAATGTATAGCATTAAGGAAGAACATTATCATGATGTTTATTCTACTCAATAAATCATTTCTACTTCCTGTACCAAACACTAGTTGCTTGGGCACTGACATTTTCCTAGCATTTTATTTTCTTCAGTGGGAAAAATTGCTCAGTTATAGAGGCAGGACAGCATAAAGATTTTGTGATTCGTCTGTGCAACATATACATATGTTGCACACACTCACATATATACGTGAATCTGATGGAATGCACCCATAAGTGATGTGGGAGCTGGCCAATGTCATTGCAAGGCCACTCAGTTATCATTGAAAGTTTGACAGAATCAGAGAAGGTTCCCGAAGACTGGAAGAAATCAAATGTCACCCCTATCTTGGGCAAGAAGGAAGATCTGTGGAATTACAGGCTGGTCAGCCTCACCTTGATCCCAGAGAAGCTAGTGGAGCAAGTAATCCTGGAAGCCATTTCCAAATATATGAAGGACAAGAAAGTGACTGGGAACAGTCAGCATGGATTTATGAAGGGGAAATCATGCCTGACCAACCTGATAGCCTTCTGTGATGAGATGACTGGCTTGGTGGACAAGGGGAAAGCAGTGGACATTATTTATCTTGACTTTAGTAATGCTCTCAGTGCTCTGTTCCATAACATCCTCATTGACAAACAGACAGAGTACAGTCTAGATAAGTGGACAGTGAGATGGACTGAAAACTGACTGAACTACCAGTCACTGCCTGATCAGTAACTGCTGATCACAGTGGCACAAAGTCCAGTTGGAGGCCAGTCACTAGTGGTGTCACCCTGAGGTCCATATGAGATCCAATACTGTTCAACTTCTTCATTAATAACCTGGAAAATGAGAGAGAATACACCCTCAGCAAGTCTGCAAATGATACAAAACTGGCAAGAGTGGTTATTACTCTAGATGGTTGCGCTGCCATTCAAAGGGACCTTGACAGCCTGGAAAAGGGGCAGACCTCATGGTGTTCAGCAAAGGGAAATTCCATCTCTTGCAGCTGGGGAGGAATAACCCCATGCAGCAGTGCAGGCTGAAGGCCAGGAGGTGGACAACAGGTTGACCCTTTGCAGCAAAGAAAGCCAACAGCCTCTTAGGCTGCATTAGGCAGAGCATTGACAGCAGGTCAAGGGAGGTGATCCTTCCTCTCTGCTCAGCACTGGTGAGACACACCTTAAGTGCTGGGTCTAGTTCTGGSCTCCCCAGTACAAGAGAGACATGGACATACTGAAGTGAGTCCAGCAAAGGGCTACTGAGATGGTTAAGGGACTGGAGCATCTCTCATATGAGGAAAGGCTGAGAGAGCTGGAACTTTTCAGCTTGGAGAAGAGAAGACTAAGGGGGATCTTATCCATGTGTATAAATAGCTAATGTGAGGGAATAAGGAGATGGAGCCAGACTCTTCTCAGTGTTGGCCAGTGACAGGACAAGAGACAATGGGCACAAACTGATACATGGGAAATTCCACTTAAACATAAGAAAACTTTTTACTGTGTGGATGCTCAGATCTTGGAGCAGATTGCCAGAGAGGTTGTGGAGTCTGCATCCTTGGAGATATTCACATCCCAACTGCACACAGTTAACCTGCTGTAGCTGACTCTGACCTGAGCAGGGGGTTGGACCAGACAATCTCCAAACTCTGCTGGCCTCAGCAGCTATTATTTTTGAGTCTGTGATATATTTGTATAAGTGTGCATGCATGTGTGTGTGCATATGTGTATACATACACCCCAGTAAAACTGCAGACTTGCTTTAAACAGAAGGCATGTGGAATGCTGTGGAGACCAAAAAAGATCCCAGCTGAAGTGCTGTATATCAAAACTGCCTTGGGACTGGCCAGCAAGCACTCTGGGACTGACAATGAAGTAATAAGGAACTTTTATGTTTAGTTGAAAAGAGTAATAAAAGCAAAGCACTGAAATGCAAAAGGTTAAGGGCAGCTGCCTTTGAAAAGTTTAGTGCACTGGTGTGGTTTAAGCAAATCAGAAGTGAAGGTTTTTCCTTATCTGGAATGCTAATGAGGGAGAAGCCAAGCGCTTTGCTAAGCAGAATTGTGGCCTGCATGATAATTTGGCAGCCTCTGACAAGCAGTTATGGTGCTTCAAAAGATGCTGTGACATCCTCAAATTTAAAATTATGGGAGGATGACAGATCAGCCACTGAGGAAGCAAGTGGGCTTTCACCTGAACTTTAGTCATGAGACAATGTGAGTTGTGTGGGATGAGCAAGTCTATAAAACTCATAGTTTTAGTCTTTTTTAAAGAAAATGTGATCATAAATTGTCAGCAATAATATGCAAGGGTTAAGTGGATGAAAATAAGGTCTTATGATGTGGCCGTTTGGAACAGTTTATCCAAACCCCCAATTTTTCCTATGGAAGTTCAAGCAGGCTATAACAAAATATCCCAAGTGGACTACTTTGGCTGTCATGTACCACACAGTCAGTTCTTGAGCAGCTGGTGGGCAGTCACATTTTGCCAGTAGATCTAAGGAAAATTTGTGCTTTGTGTTAAAAATTTTCTTCATCCTCCATAGCCTTCAGTTTTCAAACAACTCTCTAAGCTCCCCAGTAAGACTGCCAGTGCTAAAGCACTAGATGGATAATTTGGTATCTTCCTGGTGTAGCCAAAAAGTAGCACATTCAGCCTCCAGATCACAGTCAACTTTCAACTCTGAAGGAAAACTTCAGGAAAAAAGACATAGGCACTTTTATCTTCAAACATTCTGACCTTTATATTTGGAAAAAAAGGTGTTTGTTTCAGGAGGAGTTAGATTCTGATGGTATTGCAGAATGCACACTTCCTCCTCCTCTCCTCCGAGAAGCCGTGGGAAGAAACAGAAACATATTCAGCACATGTGGGTGAAACCCTGTGCTGAAGAAGTAGATGGCTCTTTCCAGTCTTGAAACAGCTTCACTGGCTAGAAAAAGTGTGTGTGATGAGACCGTAAAGGGATGGAGGTTGGTTACCTGAAGGTGTGTAAGAGCACTTAAGCCAATGGAAGTGATGTCAGTGATGCACCGAGAATAAGACAATTGAAATCAACTGGGATGGGCAGAGGGCACTTTGTCAGATGCAGTGTTTAATCTGTAAAGCTAGGAAGGTAACAAACACTACAGAGTTCTTCCAAAATGTTTGTGAGCAGCCACTAACACAGCACTAAGTATAAGCATAAGAGGATTAGTTTAGTTCTGAATATTCTAATCTTTCCATATCCACACTGCAAACAAAAAATTAGGAAAGTGAATTTTCATTTTGTTTGTATAGCAAAAAATTAAAGTGCATGTACGTATATCCTCTTCTTGGCCCGACTTCTCAGATCAGATCATTTTGGAAAGGGGAGGGCCTACTGCCAGATTTGTGCATTACACCTTTTTTTTTTTTTTTTTTTCCCGGATGGCTTAAATTAAAAACATTATAAATTAGTATGAAATGAACAGATCGTAATGGAAATGGAATCATGTTGACATACACTCACCCTTTTTCACATCACCATTGTCCAGGACAAATGTCTTTGTACATGACATCCCAGACAAAGGGCTTGTCTAAATAGGTCTGCATTATCAGTGGTTCTAGAAACAGTGAAAAAATATTAAAACAGCTCCAAAAAATTATTAAACAAAGTCTAGTTGCCAGTTCAAAGGACTTTCTATAACCATATAAGCATTACTGCTACTGAATAAGAGAGAAACTGAGACAAAGACTCACATTTTTTAAAGGAATAAGGTCAGCCCATGAAGGCTCATCTCAGTGAGGAGACAGTCTCCTGGACATTATGTTCATGAAATAAGAAAGCTATATGTGTCCAAGCACTTCTATATATAGGCAAACCTACACCTTTTAAAAACAGTCTTTTACAGCCAACTGTGATATGTTGATTGCTTTTAAGAGACATTAGCAGTGTTTTCTCCTGTAGCTGTACCCCGTTAGATTAGATGCTTGTTGATACACAGAAGATGTATGATAACTTCAGACTGAATTTGCTCACTGATGTCCTTCTGCTTGGGTGGTGGTTCCCTGATGATCTCTTTGCATTACATTTTAAATGCATCATTTGCTTTGAACACTTGGAGGCCTTTTAAAAGTTCACTGATTTGGCCTTTGTGGTCAGGATTTAGCTGATCTTTCTAAAAGCTTATAGATGGAGGGGGTGTTGAGTGTTTTTTTTTATCATGTTCTTTATTTTATGAAAAGCACTGGAGGTTTTATCTGTTGATCAGCATGGAAAATGACTTGGAATACTGATTCTGTTATTATGTCTGATCATGCGTAATTCATTTAGGCTATTAAAGGGCTTTCTTTTTGTTTTCATAAGGGTTATTCTGAAACACACTGGTAAAATATAAAATATATAAGATATATATAAGACAAATTTTGATTTGAGGTAAACATTACAGTTACTGGACTTTTTTTGTTCCTTGAGAACATATTATAGATAAGCAGAGCTCTGCTGAAGCAGTTTGGTGAAGTATTTCTCATCTCATTTCTTAATATGTCTCAGACTATTTCCACTCTTCTTCAGTTCCTCCCAGATGCTACTCATAGATAGCATGGTAACTTCTCTTCCTCCAAGATCTGCACCTCATTTCTCCAGTAACAAACCTGGTCGAGTTGAAACATGCTTTCCCAGTCTGACTTGGCTTTTTTATACATTTATATGAAGTATTATGTGTGTATATGTATATAGGTGTTTAAATGTATGTATATAGATCTATGTGTATAGGTCAGTGGGTAGATGGGTGTGTCTAATTTTATATTTAAAAAGTCATGCAGATTATGTGTGCACAAATTACAGTAACTTATTGATGAAATCCCTCTTAACTGAAATGAAAGATTACTGTTTCACTGAGGCTTTGGTTGTGAAGGGTCCTTGAGGCCTCAATTATTGTACATCTGGAATTTCATACATAAATGATGGAAAGAGAGAAGGAGAGAAAGAAAGAGAGAGAGAAAGAAAGTAGAAGAAAGACAGAAAGACCCCCCGAAAAAAGACAAAAAGATAGATAGATAGATAGATAGATAGAAAGAAGGATTGAAGGAAGAAAGAGGAAAAGATAGACCGATGGAGAAAGAAAAGAGAGAGAGAGAAAAAAAGAATGAAAGAATGAAAAGAAAGAAAGAAAAAAGAGAAGGAAGGAAGGCAGGCAGGAAAGAAATGAATGAATGAATGAAAATACAACCTCTCAGTAGCCAACAGCCTCCTTGTCTGGTACTCATATGGAACGCAGTAAGCCAGATTGAAACCATTGTCCAGAAAAGAGCAAAGTATGACTGTTTCCCGAACAGCCCTCCCCACTGAGGTATGATATGGGCTAACCTTGCTTTCTTTGTATTGCTCTGATGCAAAGTGATCCAGCAACTCAGTTGTTGTAGAAGATTGCTTGTGAAAGGCATCACCAAGTGTAAAATTTTTCTTACAACTTTGCTTAGTTCAATTGAACAATTTTGGTAAAGCCCATGGTTTAATATGGACAGTCCCTTCATTTTATTTGTAGTTCTTCAGGACAATGTGAAAATGCTCAGGTAGTATCCAGTTTCCTTCCTTGTTCTTATTGAGCTGGAGGTGTATGGGCAGATACTTAGAGGAGTTTATTCAGACTACAGAAGCTACATTCATGTTAAAAGAGAACAGCTCCTGCCCACTCACTGGTATTGGGAAGAAGAGGCATACTTACTGATTATTACCAGTAAGACAGGCATGAGACCACTGTGAAGTTACCAACAAGAAAACAATGCCTCACCAATTTTTTTCTCATAATGTCCAGAAATTGCTATGAAAAAAAAAAACAGAGAGAAACTATGCAACCTCTTAGCCATTTGTCTTTTGTTTTGACTTAACCATTTGTATCTCTAATCACCTATGGAGTCTATTTCACTAATTGTTTCAATTGGATATCACTGAGCCAAGTTCAATGTTATCACAGCCTGTTGAGCAGTTTTGCTGTATTATTAAGCTCATTTTCAGAATAACCTTGCTCTTTTCCTTGTAGCACTAAAGAATAGCAATGTATGGAGCCTTTGGGGTTAAGAAAAGACAAAATTTCTGTAGGCGAGGGAAAAAATGCCAGCTAGATATGCGAGTTCCCAGTCAAATAACAATATTTTAAAACCTGAGGTGCAATAAATATCTATTGATTCAGGGCATATAGCCAGAAATGGCTCATTATACTACAGTCAGGTAAGAAGAGGCTGTTCAACAGACAAGCTGTGTAGTGCTGAAGGTAAATATCAGTAAACAACCTGGTATTACTAGTTTCAAACATGGAGTTCATGGTAAAATGAGTCATGGAGGTGTAGGATGTTTTCTGAGGTTGTACCATTACTAAGTGCACCTCAGAATGGTCAATAAAATAGTGTAATTCAAACTTGTTGGTGTTTATAGAAGAAGAAAATCCTTTAAGACTTTCTAGTAAGTATTCCAAAAGGTCAGAAGGTAATTTACTAGCAGCAGAGCTCACTGAGCCAAAATTATTTCCAGGAGAAAATTAATGAAGTATTTGAAAGCGTGCATTGCAGAACTATCCTTTCTCTTCTTTTCTCTTCCCTTCCTTTCCCTTCCCTTCTTTTTCTTCCCCTCTCTCTCTTTTTATCTTGTTTTCTAAAAAGAAGAATCTATGCAGGTGTTGATCCTGACATTTATGAACTCCTGAAATGCAGAAGAGCAGGGGACAGTCTATATATACATGAATGCCAGGCATCAAAGAACCAAAGATGGAATCAAAAACAAAAGCATGAATTCAGTACAGGAGGCATGAACAGTTGCAGCAGCATGAGAGTGTCTGTATCTTCGGGGGGGGGGGGAATAAGGAAGTATGCGTCAGCATTCCTCATCTTTAATTGTTTATCATGGGTGGAGGAGGTGTTAGTGGTGAGGACAAGCTTACATGGGTATTCAGAAATATGCCTACCTCTTTGCAGCTAAGCAGCTGGCAGGAGCACAACTCTTTCAGGATTCTGGGGTGTCCTTTTGAGGTGGAGAAAAAAAAAAGAATAAATTGGTGTTTTTGAAAATCAGCAAAACTTCATTTTATATATTTTTTTAAGAGAGGAATGGGTGGCAGGAGAAAGAATGGAAGCAAAAAAAAAATCGCTCTTTTATAGAAAGTCTATCTGGCATACCTTTAAGACTTCAAGAGGGTAGTCAGAGCTGAGAGATCTCTCAGGACATCTAATGTCCAAGCATCATGCTTTCAGCACCATCCCAGAGGTCTGAAAGATCTGTGGATGGGCAAAATATTTACATTGTACACTGTTTTGCAAGAATCATAATTCAAGTTTGAATTTAACCCTTCTATATCTGTCTGGAAACTGTTCAAAAACCTTTTCCTGTTTCTGGCAGAGGAATCAAGAATGTTGAAGCTCACATTTCTCACAACAAATAGCAAAATACAACAACAAGCTATTTACCTTATCTGGAGTATTACAAATAAAATTGTAGTATGTCAAAAGCTTTCCAGTTAAGCATGAAATGATAGCCACAGAGGCATAAAGTTTCTGAATGCAAAGGAAAAGATGATGTTAGCCACAGGACCCATCTTTTATGTATCTCACATAATTACAGTTCTTTCAATTTCTTGTCTAGTGACCACCTTTATCAAATACTTATTTTTTCTCATGTGACCCAAATTATCTGGATTTATGTCTAGCAGTACTAATCCTCGGTAGTTGAAGGCAAGCAGATACCCTCGCAGGTACCAGACTCAAACCCGTAGGCACTGCTGATGATCCTGTAACTAGTACTCCAGCACCACAAGGCATGTGGAGTCTACGTGTGTCTAAACCTGTTAAAGGTGCTTTGCCTTTCTTCAGTGGAAACCATTTTGACACTGACGCTTTAATAGGAGTTAAAATATCTAGCTTCAGACATGCAAGAGTTTATATAAAGCAAAGCCTGCAACTTTGGTGCCTATTTGAGATTTTATCCCACTCATTAGGATTTTGTGCATTTAAAAGACTTGTACAGCCACAAAACACATTTGTGGGCATATGTCCTAGATAGTATCAGAAACTCATGGGAACTCATACTCATACTCATTGGGGACTCAATACTACATAGCATGTATTTTGTTTCCTTCTTGCAGATAAGCCACCTCTATAACCTGCTAACATTTAGAAGGCAATAGATCTTGTCCTTTCATCCTTTAAAAGACTTTTGCTACATAGCCTGGTTTGATTCCCTGAAATTCCTTTTGTAGAATGAAGTATGAGCAAGGTATATGAAGCCATTATTTTGCAAAGTGAAGGTGGGTGTTTGTACCTCTGGCTTAATCAGGACTCTGTGCAGGCAAAACAGGGTTGAGGATCTATATAGGATGCTTCTACAGAGTTCACTAAATAATTAGTCTTACTTCTGCACCAGCTGGAAAAAAAAAAGTAAAGAGCTGTTTTCTTTTATGGATTTAAACAATAGCATTGGTCATTAGAAAACAACATGTTCTGCTGAATACAATTGTTAATAATCATCTTGCTATGTAAACAATTCATGTTTTGTTCTGCTTAATCTGCTGTAGAAAACCCTTGTGTATAAACACTGATGGACAATGTTCAAAATTACTTCTAAGCAGACGAACCAGCTTATTGGATATTTCGTTTTGCCCTTGTGAACATATACATGGTTCCACAGTCTCATTTGCTTCACCTATCAGGAAAAATCCATGTTAGTTTTTCATTAGTAAAATCCATTTTAAGGTCTCCAGGAGGTAAATTATTTTTAAAATTAGTTTTTATTTTATTAGTCAGGTTGCATGGTGTCAAAACTACGCTGGAGTTAGTGGCACTTCAGCTGAGCTTATTAATATTGATACAATCACTCTGTGTCTCAATTCAGTGCGACACCATTAACCTTCTGAGACTAAGAAATACTTTTAAAGAGACAACAGATAATTTTTAACTAATTACTCCAGGATATATTTTTAGTACTTTTTTAATTCCTACTTATTTTATGCCCTAGAGAAAGAGAATGTAAGCAGCAATTTCAAGAACAGTTAACAGCTGAGAATCAGAGGAGAAACATGTTATAAGAGCTCACGTTATGGAGTGTGCGTAGTGTCATGTGCATCCTTCCAGAAGCTTCAGCCAATGCATTTGACTTTCAGATGCAGGAAAAGCAAAGAGACAGAGCACTAGTTTGTGCAAAGCAATCCTGCCTACTTTGACGTATGAAAATGATATGGCAGTAAACTTTTTAAAAAGTACCTACATTGCTTAGGAGACAATTAGTCTCCCGTGTCATACACATGCTCTTGAAACTTTACCCTTGCTTTCCTGTAAGAGTCCTGCTGGGATTTCAAGGGCTTGAGTACCATGTTGATTTGTAAAACAAAATACTAGAGAAGAGAGAGAGCTGTGCATCATTCCTGCTCCATAGCACTACTTTTCTTTTAGCAAACCTGACATTTTGCTTTGCAGTAGAACCAGGCTGATAGAGGAAGTGATAATGACAGATAAATCAATTCTCATTTTTGCTCTACACACTGACTAATAAATACATTAGTAAGATCATTAATATCATTATTGTAGGCACTTTGTCCCCTCACCCTTGCTGAAACTTCTGCATTCTTGCATATCATCCCATAAAAATGTTGCCAAACTGCTGCCTTATGGTAGGTTGAGCTCAGAGATGCTGTGTGAGGTGATATTGTAAAGCTGAACAGTACTGGAAGATCGCATTGTGAACCTGGCAGGCAGGCATTATTTTAATGATGTGACAGTGGAGTGAAACTGATGGCAGAGGAAAGTAATGAAGGTTTATTGAAAATTCTGTAAACACTGGGACAAACCCATGATCTGGGGTCACCTCTGCAGCAGAAGAGAAAAATTTGGCCATGGCTTTGTTTAATATTAAATCCCAAACTACTGATGAATTAATTAGGCAAATGAATGAAGCAACTGGAGTAGTTATTTATGCTACAGCCTTTGATTTGGGCCAATGCAGAATACCGTTTAAGGGGTTTTTAATGCACTTACCACTAATTCCTGATAACATACCACTGATAGCAGTGAAACAATATTTTACTTGAGGACGACAAGAGCTTTCACATGAGATCTAGGACACTCTTAGTGATGAGGAGAGGTAAAGTGAGGAGAGGCTTTAGAGAACAGCAGTGAATTGTGAACTGGGGTATGTCTACACATCAGTATTCACTTCTGTCCTGAGACAACCAACAGCCCCTCCTCTGCTAACAGTTTTTGCTTTTCATTCAGCAAACAAAAATGGTTTTAATGGCATATATAAATGTAACAGATGTGTCCTCACTGGACAAAGTCACTATGAAAATGAGCTGAAAGATGAGCATGTCAGATTTTCTCATATACTCCTTTCTCCTTTGAAGCTCTAGTAAAACAGCTCAGAGTTTTCAAGGGACAATATTTTAACATGTGGTGTGTCTCAGCCTCTGCAATGTTTTGTGGCTGAGTATGCAGGGCCAATGTCTGCTCCCTGTCACAGTGGCACACATCCAGAGGAACAGAAGATCACAGATGAGTTAGGATGCCATGGGAGATACCATGATCATCCCCATCTGTTTGCATGCACCTTCTGCATGATGTGACTTCCATGCTCAGGCCTTCTCCATAATGCAAAAACACTCTCAGAAAGACATCTTCTACTTTTAAACACTTTCATGGATTGTATCCAGCTTTCATTTGGTATTTCTGTAATGGTAACTTGCTATCTCCGTATTCCTGGTAAAGCACTGCTTATCAAAGTGCTTCTAAAAATAGCCCCAAGTGGCTTACAATTCATTTCTTTATTCATGTCTTTCTTACAGATGTACTGATGAAATTGACTGCAGCCAAAACAATACTAGTGTATTTCCCCTTCCTTTACAGGATTATGTTGTTGGGCTACCAATGTTGCACATGCAATCTGTTTGTGAAGTACTAGTGAAGGCATGGCTTACACTATTAGAAAGTTTCGCTCAACTTGTTTATCCTCTGAAATCTGAATCCACTGTAATATGGAAAAAAGGCCCCCTTTTGTGTTCAACTGTTTAAAAGCAAGGAAGTATTAGCACTTCCTGCATTTTCTTATGCACTGATATTTTGATAAACTGTTATGTTTGTCTTCAGAAAACATGCAAGGATACCACTGTTGACTGAAGTGAAGTATTTTTACTATAAAACTTCTTCAGAGTGTTAACTATTTCAAAGTATCTTTGCAGATCTGTATTACTTGCTGACAAAATCATTTTAAGAGCTTTTTTTAATACTACTGCCATTTTTGCTATTGCAAAACATGATTAAAACATTGACTCTTTTGAAAGATTTTCTCCTATATTAGCTCTCCTGTTCTATGATAAACAAATGTAATATTCTTCAGGGTTCTACTGTTTTACTCTAGGCTATACATCAGCTTCCTGTATACCAAATGGCTGTCTAACAAATCTGACGCTTCTAAATAGCTTGTTAAAAAGTCTACAGTTACAAGCTCCTTTCTGCCTTTGCTTTTTTTTCCAGACAGAGTTACTGAAACTACTTCTAGTATCTAAATGGATAAACAATTCTCCTTTTGCTAAGCTTCTTTGTTATTTCTTCAGCAATATGTAGTCAAGACAATTGTTGTCCTGTATCCCCAGTTCAATTTCAAGGAGCCAGACATATTCTTATTTCAGTCCTTTCAGCTCTGTTGGCAATTGCCATTGAGTTTATGCAACATATATAGGTTCTTGCTTTTTCTATCTCGCCTTTCTCTAATACAGCTTAACTGTCTTTTCTCTTTCCTTTGTAATGCCACCATTACCTTCCCTAGTACTTTCCTACTAGTATAACATCTGAGTTCATTTTTATGGCTTGTTTTCCTGGAACACACCCAAGCACTTCAAATACAGTCTGGTATGCTGTAAACATGTCAGCATTCACTTCTTCCTGCTTTACAATATTGACTCTACATTTATGCTTGTTACTACTGGCAAACCCAGAATTGCTTACGAGCCAAACTCCACAATGTGAAAATAAGTGTTTGCTTCTATTCTTTCCTTATAGAAAGTACAGCTGAAGTGAAGTTTCCCAGATGCTTGCCTTCCCTCTTCTGGAAAAAGACTGATCCTGAGCAGGGCTGTGCAGCAGCGGTTCCTGGCGATGGGCCAAAGCTCTGTTCCTCCTTTGAAGTGTCACAGACAGGCACACTCATAATTATCACACTTGTCTTCTTATAGTCACTGCATATTTTTGATACACAGTTGTACTGGCTACATTTCCACTTATGATGTTCAAAAACAAAACGTTGTGTGAAGAGGGATTTTGTCCACCATCTGCTATACTCTTCTCTCTCATGCATCACTTGAGCATTTTTGATGATCTTGTATGTATAACTTCCTGCCTTTAGCCATACTTGGATTTCATCGTCTTTCTCCCCCTCCTGTTTGGTGGGTGCTTGTGTAAAACATTGAAATGGGGACTGGAGCTCATTTTAATGAAAATTCTCACAGGGCAGAAAGTCTGATGATGGTTTTTCCTTCTGTTGATCATAATATAAGTTCACAACTGACTCTGTCATGATTTTCTCCATATTACACAGAACATGCATGCAGTTCCTTCTGGTACCAAGAATTTGTTCTTGCAGGTTAGTGGCCTCTGCAAATACTTAGGGGATGTTTGACCATAAAGACTTTTTTTTTTGTGCAAAAAAAACTTTGCCTCTGATACGCTCAAACTCTTCTTATACTGAGTGCACAATTTGCTTTCAGTCAATGTACAAACAATGCTTCTTTTAAAAATCTGCTTCTCTTTCAACATAGGATGCTCTTCTGCCACGTGGAGAAAAGACATCATATATTTTCTTCTGGAGCATGTAATGCTTTCATAAAATCTCTGCTGCAGTCACAGGGAACATTTGTGGTGTGGCTGCAGGAACAGACCTGCACCACTCAGTGACTTACACCAGACACGTATTTCCTCAGCAGGATGGGTATAGCGAGTGGACAGCAATTTCTCTTCTCAGATTTCTATTCCATGACAGACTCGCACAATTCGCGCTTACACAAACCAAGGTCGTTGCTCCAGCCCACCATGCCCAGCACCAGTGGTCCCAGGAACAGGACACTCTTGCCAATGGCCAGGGAGTTCAAGCCGTCTGGACAGCCCAGTCCCAGTGCATCCTGGTTCCACCTCAGGCTCATCCTTTGATGAGGTGTCAGATGCCCATGGATGTGTCCACCACACTGAGGGACTAATGTTTGCATTATTTATTACTGTGTACGTTAGGTAGTCAGCATAGGCTGCTGGTGTCCTTGCTAATGACATGGCCCCAGGCCAATCTGTGACTTTCTCCCCATCTAAGGACCATCAGCAGTTGTCACCAGGGTGTCTGGTGACCTTCTGGTCTCCTGCCCCAGATGTGTTACAAAAGTATGAAGTTTGCAGAAGTTATGTGACAAAGTTCATCTGTTATTCCTTTGCTTTCCAGCTCATATTTCATTAATCTAGTAAGTTAGAGCTGGGCAGATGTAGTCAAGGTCTCCTTTTTCTGAGCAGTGCCTTCAGGTAGTCCTCATCTCCTGTGGTAGCTGTCATGTTTATATATTTTGTGTAGAAGCTCATTCAGAGCTTGACTTTCTTGATGGGTTAAACAGCCTTCTTTTGCACTCTTCTTTGCAATTGGGTATCAGATTTTATTAGTTTCTTTTAAACAAAATTTGCTCTCATACTCAAACTCTGTCACTGAAATTTTAAAATTAAATGTATAGAAACTCTCAGTTGTTACTTGGATATTTCATATGTTTCAAATATCATCCTTAGTA
Organism: Apteryx rowi; assembly: GCF_003343035.1. Classification (NCBI taxonomy): domain Eukaryota; kingdom Metazoa; phylum Chordata; class Aves; order Apterygiformes; family Apterygidae; genus Apteryx; species Apteryx rowi. The sequence goes on along the minus strand of NW_020450883.1, from coordinate 1,324,063 downwards.
AACATATTTGATCCATGCACACATAATTTTTATTGTGCAGGCAACAATAGATTTGTTATAATTTTAATCAATACAAGAATTGATCATGATTTATGTCAATGTTTTCATACAGAAAAAGCCACTTTCATGAACCCAAAACATATGAATATCAGGAAAAAAGAAAAGGAGGCTGGAAGAGTTTCCAAAGTTAATTAATTTCAGAATCTTCAAATTATATCAGAACAGACCTGGCTACTTCTTTTGAGTGAGTATGTATGAAATATGACTAGACTTCCTATTTCCCACTGGTTGGAGGAAGGATGGGGTCATAACTGTAACCAAATAAGACCACCTGAGACATGTAATCTGAACTTTCTGATGTGCCAGGTTTATTTTTACTATTATCTTAATCAGAAAAAAAGACAGTTTTTTTTATAGTACATTTAATGTTTTATTAATGAATGCCTACTAATAAATGCATTTGGCTACTCTTAGTAATGAAGTAATACAAGTCTGGGGCTTTGTGGCAAGGAAGTATAGTATATTTAAAATATATTTAAAATCCTATACAATATATCATCAGTGAACTGTTATATACCAAATACATTGCTACTTGACTTCACTTGTACTTTATTAATCGTTATACTTTCAGTAACCCTATAAATGTTTCACTGTACCTGAAATATACATTCATTATGCAATAAATGATTGAATCTCTGTAATGGTTTTTCCCTTAAGCATAATTTATGATTTTCCTTGGCAAGCTTATACCTGGAAACTGTTTGCTGCTTCTGCTGCAGAGACTGCTTAAGGACAAAAAAAAGGGGGTGGGGGGCAATAATGCAATAGTGTGATAATGTCTTCAGAAGAAAGACAAATGTCAGATGTTTTAAATATTGAACTGCAGCTCATGGGCACTATGCTGAAGTTGAGAAAATGAGCTTCAAAAGCTCATTCAAAAACGAGCTTATGAGAGACGTGCCATACAACAGCATACAACAGTTGCCTTAACTGGCTGTCCAAGGCTCTTGAACTACGTCCTCCTGCAGCTCTACTGCAGAAGAATTACAAGTATATCCTATATCACTAAAAAGTCTCATTGGCAGTTTCAGTGGGAAATAATATACATGGATACTTAAATACTGAATATGACTGAAACAAATTGTCAGAGAGTCTCATGCTGCACTGGCAATCAAAGGTATAGTTCTTTGACAAGTAGTTTATTTCTTGAACAGAACATGTTAAAGGTCTGGGAACATGTTGAACGGAAGGTGTTGGTGGGGAGGGGAGGAGAGGCAAAGTGAGGCACAGAACCTTCAGGAACAAAGTTGCCTTAATTTTAAAATATATGGAAATAAAAACAAAATAAAGCAACCCTGGAAACTGAAATGAAACACTTCATTTAGAGTCCATCAAAAATATTTTGGCTGGAAGAGCTCCAGATGGGATTTACAATTGCTTTGAGCTATGAGAATGATGCAGAGCAGACTGAGGAAACAGACCCTCGCTGTACTGGGCACGCAAGGAAGCACTGGCCCCGCTTTCCGTGCATTACGCACTGTCGCTGCACACTCAGGAGCTATCAATGAGGATGCTCTGTGCTTTCGAGCCCACTGAGATGATCGTGTAGCCAGAGTGCATGACACCTGGACTGTGGGTACGCTGCTGGTCAGAGCAATATCCCAACCAGCAGCATTTAATCAGGTGCCACTCACTTCCAAGGAAGGTGCAGTTATTTTGGGGATTCCTCAGGCAGTTCCTTACCATGCTTATGATGTGGAGGTGTTCCCAGCTTGGTGTCTTTGCCAGTTAGAGGAGTTAATTAACTTCTTGCCTGAATCTTCAACAATTGTCTAAAAAAAAAAATCCCTTACTACCTTCAGTATATCAAGGATGAAAAAGTCAGGAGGTGAATAGATCTGAGTCCTGTTGACTTGCTGCTGCTGTCCCAGAAAAGGACTTAAAATTCCCTGTTCAGTATGCAACAGCCAGCAATGGCAGTGGCTGGAAGGTACCTCAGCTTTGCCTGGGAGAGACTTTTGGCTACCCAAATCTCTCATTACTTGCAACGTCTTTTTTAAAAGCACTATTCAGGAGTTTACCAGGAAAATATCAAATGCATTTATTACTCCAGAAGGAATTCAGTGTCTGCTTTTCCTCATTCGCAGTCTACTGTGACACCAACTTGTGGCTAGTAAATTCTTAACTGATTCACTTTGTGTATAAGAAAAAATACCAAATGTATTCAGTATGTGAGCAAAAATCTTAAAGAAATATTTTTCAATGTAAAAAGTTGTTTCTCCCTGTTGTGTGCCATGTTTATTTCAGTTCTTCTATGTGCAGATGCCAATCAGATATAGGAAAAATCTGCCTTTTGATTACAATGGGGTTTGGGCTTTAAACATGTGTTGCTTAATGGTGTGCAGATGAACAATTCCCCATCAGGAGCAAGTGAACTACTCGGAGCTGACTGAGGGTCTGCCCAGAGCTCACAGGTGAGATGGTTCCAGATAGTAAAGTGAGTTAACATTAAATAATAATTAATATTCTTTTTATGTGTAATTGATTGACTGAGCTCTTTCGCATTTGTGTTTAGCTGCTAGTCAGAAAAACACTCTTACATGGGAATACGTCTCTTATTACAAGACTGCAATCCAAGGTTTGTATCAGAGGTAATACTTTTCATTAGACCATTAGCTGCTATAACTGCTGAAAACAAAGGAGATTTCAGGTGCATACTGCTTCTTCAGGTCAGATCTGCGAAAAAATCCGGATTAGCACAGACTGGGAATGTGTGCTGCGCTGTACTGTGTCAGCTGTTTTTGGTTGATTTGTCATTTTTCAATACAGTTACCATTCATAAAAATGAAGCTGGTAGCCAGAAAGATGAAAGGAAAAAATATTTTAAATTGCTTATGCTTTAATAAAGTGTTTTGATTGTGAATTTTCAGGAAAATTGTCAAAACTGAAATAAATTTGCAAGAGGATTTGGTCAATATGAATCTGTGCTTTTTGGTAAGAGCTTCAGCTGAGAAATATGAGGCAGCTTTATTCACTCTGAATAATCTAGCTTGCACCTACTTTAATTAGTCTAGTTGTGAGTACTGGAAGCCATATCGTACAGAGAATATGTTTATCTTCATTCCACTGAAAACATTAGTACCTAAACAAATAACAAAGTTTAATTTTACTTCATTTAAATTGTAATAAATCTAGAAATGCCCTTGGCTCCAGAAGAGCTGATCTGAATTCATGGCAGTATAAGTGTGGGAAGAATGTGGCTCTAAGTACTTTGTGAAGGAAATGCAAGTGAATACTTTGTAATGATTCTCAATGCAGACAGTTATCTGAGAGCTTGTGCAGGATTTTGAAACTATTTTCACATTTGTTATTCAGTCCTCTTAGAGGTCTGTGGCTCTGTCATAATATGCTTTCACCTTGTCTTGACCCAACTGAAAAAGTCAAGGTTGCCATTTGCCTTACAGAAGGTCAATGTGTTTTACCACTGTAACACTTTCACTGGGTGAAAGGTTATTTAGATAGATAGATAGATAGATAGATAGATGGATAGACAGACAGACAGATAGATAGATGGATAGATATAGATGGATAGATAGGTAGATAGATAGATAAACTGTTTTCCTTAACAAAAATTCTTACAATGAAAGTGGCCAATCTGTCTTATCTGCAAAACTCTGAAATGCATTTTGGTGTTACATATTGTCCCATGTCTGACTACACACTTGAGGTCTCCTTTCTGCATGGACCATGACATGCAAAATGAGGGTTTGCTTTGGGCAGCACAGTGCTCAAGGAAGGCAAAACCTCACCACGTGGGACCATCTCTGCATATGCAACCTCTCACACGAGGCTGGTGGCCAAGGACAGCGAAGTACGGGGAAAGGGAGATGTCTCCCCCTGACAGCTTCTGCCGTGGGATTGAGGTCTCTTCCAGGAAAACTGATAGGAAACAGGGGATGTCTCCACTCCTTTCCTTAACAAGACGTGGCAGGGCAGGGGGCCGTCAATGTTTGGAAGAACCTGCCCCATCTAAGCCCCTGTGGAAGAGGGTTGTGGGGGAGCAAACCACCAGCTAAAGGAGCAGGAGGGGTGCAGTGAAGTGCACCAAAAGGGCTGGCTGAGAATTAGGAAAAGACTGAAAAAAGTGAAAACAAAACCAAACGAAAGCACAGTGCTAAACATATTCATATGTTTGTGTGGGGGTGGTGGGAGTGTCTTTGTTTATTTATTGTTTATTTATTTTAGGGAAGGATGTTGTTTTGGGCTTTTTTCTTCTGACAGAGGAAGATGGTTTGGCAGGGGAAGGAATAGCTGACTGAGGTCTCAAAAAGCAGCATTATGAAGCATTGAAGAAGTCTCCAGGAAAAGAAAGCAGAAGGGGTAGGGGCAGTTACAGCTTTCCAGCAATTTTACTTCTCCAAACTAAGCAGCCAAAGGGAAATATAATTCTTCATCTCTTAAAGCTCCTTAAAGTGGTATTTTAGGATTAATTTCTTTGATTCCCAGCTTTTCACATAATTGAGCATGTTTCATAAGGTGAACTGCTGCAAGAAAGTTCATGACATCATTATATGAAACACAGAGTCCATGCGGATACCTGATTAGACAACTCCTGACCACAGAAGGAAGCATTAAAAAACTGCCCAACTGAATGAGATACTTTATTGTGCCAACCTCAGTCTGTTGTTCCCATCAGCCCTAATTATAGTCAGCTAATTCCATTAGCTTCTTAAATACATTTTAAGCTACAGCGCTTACTTACAAGCTAAGAGCAAGTACCGCCCTGTAATGGAGTTACAGTTTCATAATAACCTTTTCATTCTATCAAGCAAAGAATTCTTAACATTTTGCCATTAATTGTGCAAGCATGGAGGTTTATTTCTTTTGTTCTTTTATTAGATTACTTTGCTCCAAAAACAAATACTGCTTTACTTACCTGGCAATATTTGCAATGCATCATCATTCCACAGAAAAATGTGAAGAAAAAGTAGCTGAAAACAAAACAGCTTGATCTTCAGTTCTTGGTAAGATATAGAAGTCAATATGATAAGATACTACGATTGCTCTGTCACACCAAATGTTAGACAAAGTGCACCTGTAGGCTGTTTTTTAAATGTTACAGTGCTATTCAGAGAAGTGATATTCTCCACTGTAGTCAGCAACTTGGCAAGTTAGAATGAAATTCAATAATTTGTCCTTTTTTAGGAAGAGAATAAGAAATAGAAACCATAAAGTGGAAATGAGCCTGAACCAAAAAATCTTTATCTGAACAAGCTCACTCTTTAGGGGAGTTTGAAAAGTTTTCTATTTTAAAAAAGAAAACTGCATTAGCTACAACACTCTGTCTATCTCTTTGGTCATAGAGATGTGTGACAGTTACACACTATGATTAAACTGTCAGGCAAGAATTGCATTTAGGAAAATAATAGCACTGTTCTGTCACAATATTCTAAGACTCAAGTCTGGATATATTGATTCAATACAATACACTGTGTTGAAAGGTATGCTTCCTTCAAATATTTTCACTAAAGTCAACAGAACTTCTAAAATAGTGCATTTTCTTCAAAGAAGTGTATGCATTTCTACCTGGTCTTTACAGGTACTGCATATACTTACATACACGTTTAAATCTTGAATTTGTACAACTCTGACACACGACAGAATGGCACTTCCTTTACTAGACAGACATAGCTAGAGCTTAGGAGAAGTGAAAATGTCTATTTAAGATGAACGTATATACATATATAAATATGTATGTTATTTTTTGCAGCATGAGGTCAGTACTGTTGTACTTCACATAGATCTGCACAGAAGCCTAGCCAGATTGCTGAAGTTTAACAGACAATAGGATTACAAGGGACTATCATCTTTAAATAATTAAATCATTATGGAGAGCTATCTTGATTTAATTTGGGTTGTGAAGTGAAGCTATTAACAACCAGTGACAAATCTTTATGGCAAGAAATATAATTTTGATGTTTGCTAACCTATTTATATGTACTGAAGCGATGAAAATTTAGAAGTTTGGCAAACAGTACTGTTGGGCTTTAAAACAGTTAATCTCTGCTTTCTACCAAAGCTTTTGAGGTAACTTGGAGCTTTTTCAATCCTGTTTAGAAGCCAAAGAACACAGACATGCCCATAAAATTGCTGGGAAAAGTGAACTAAGGGTCAATCCAGAAAGTGAATGGGAGATCTTGGCAGCAAAAGTTTCCAAAGAAAGCAAATGAGCATCCAGGCCTGGAGAATTTTCCAAGTAGGCAATTTCACTGCTCTATTACCGTATTCCCTAAGAGGAATTACTTCCACTTCCATAGTTAGAGACTTCAGACTCTATCGTCCTGCAGTCCTGTCAAGTATATTGGCTTTGTTCTACCCAGAGGCTTCATGCCACTATGCTGGTAAATGCTCTCAAGGGAGGCAGATGAAGGATATAAAGTCTACAAAATACCAGTCTTTAAAACTCAAAAGTAAGAAGCTGGAAAAAAGAGAGGAAAGGAAAAGGAAATGAGAGGGCAAAAAGAGAAAGCACTAGAAAAAGAATAAGAGAAGGAGAGAAGTAAAGAAAGCAAACAAAGAAATTGGCAAAAGAGAAGAAAAACAGAAAGAATATTCTGAGGGGGTAAACCTTTGCAGTAGAGTTGTCTTACATAACTTCTATAATTTTATTTATTTCCTGTAATAAAGCTTTTGAGTTTCTGTGATGTTATGTTCAAAGTCTGGTTCAAGGGCAAAGAGGAAGCACACATTATATATAAGTAAAGCCAAGAATTTATTGTTAGAATAACTGAAATCATAGGAGTCTAATCATTATTATTCAAGGTCTAACTTGCAGAAAAAGAAAGAATAACAATGCAGTTAAAACTRGTAAGCACAAAAGGGCAGTTTCTCCCCTCTTTTCTGGTGCTGGCCTGACACTTCCCCTTCTCCCCTGGGTCCTAAGGTCAATGGCCTCATACTGGTGTTGGTGGTGGGGTGTTACAGTGACTTGTCAGCATCTGTAGTCCTTCACCAGGAGGCATATGGTGTTGATGCTGATGGTTTCTTATTCCTCCCTCTAGCATCCACTTGGGGTCATTTTTATATGTTTTCTAACGTGTTTACATCTAATTCTTTCTTCACTGTTCTGTAGCTCCACATTACATCTGAATTTATTGTGTATAGCATCTTTTACCTATGTTAGCTACTATTTCTTTGTTCTCTTTGTTACTGCTAAAACCAGTTTTGTCCTGCTCCAGGTCTGCATTTCCTTACCTGACCACTGGTGAGTTGTTTGCAGCTGTGTAGTCTCCAGAGCCAAGTCTGTGCCCCATCCCTTATCACCCGATAACTGTGCTCTTCTACGCCACATCCTGTGTCACCTCCAAGCCTCTGCTATTGTAATAGGACTGCATTTCTCTCTATATCATTATATTAGAGTCGTAAATACCTCATTCTACATAGAATAACTGTTTGTTGCTGCTATCTGTATAAAACTATGACTGTAAGACACAAAGAGCCTTAGACACCTGGTCAATTGTAAAAATTGCTGTCACTGCTAAACCAAGTGAAACTCTAGGATTCGTAAATGAATGTGATATGAAAGTGGGATGACTAGAAAATGTATCTGGGTTTTCAGATTACTTGTTTTCTTCATATAGGATGGTCAAATCACTTTATACAGTTTACTCTATATCTATACTATGCAATTATTTTCCTACTCAATGACAGATGTCACCAGGCTCTCCTGATTTGGTTGTAAATCTGGCTATCAGTTGGGAGACAAGATGGTATTTTAAAAAATAACCTCCTTTTCAAATCTCTTCATGAATCACCTAAAACAATTATTTAGTTCAATTCAAAGACTATTTATTTGTTTTCTTCTTGGGCATATCTTAACATCTTGAGTCAGAAATTTTCAGAAGCTCCTTAAGAAAGTTTCTAATGTTGTTTTCATTTGAGCCAGGGTAAAATTTGCATTGCCCTGAATGGCACCAGCAATAAATTAACAGACTGAGTCACTTTCAAAAATCTCTGTGTAGTTGAAGTTCACGTCTATAAAGACTGATCAAAGACTGGGTTGGGCTACCCAGGATTTATTTACCTCCCTGAGCGTATCAGGGCAAGGGATGAAAGGAAAGGTTGCTTTTCAGTTTTGATATGGATAATTATGAATAAATATTCTCAGTAGAAAGTATAATGATAGGACATAATATTCATTACTCTACAGTAACCTTTTCTTGACTCTCACCTTACTTGAATCTCCTGGTCAGATGTCAGAAGGGGGCTATCGTACTGACGAAAGTGATCATTTCTGTCTTTCAGCATTCTTCTCCTAACCTATGACTTAAAGCTACCAGCAGTCACTAATTGTAACTTTGCAGTTTCTCTATGAAATTTTGGCTGGGGAGGAAGAGCACTGCTTTGTGGTTTCAAGTATACAACTGGTAATAGAAGGGCAGATTGCTACAATTACTCCTTTGCTGCATATCACCATCCAATTTGTTAGCTTTTAAGGAAAAAGAACCATCATGAAGGTTGGCCTTTCCTTCTTTTTTGAAATTAAAATAGTACATTTAAAAATGGGAACATTATTATTATATAAAGTGCAAAATGACTGACATTCATAAAAAGTATCTTGAATCAGAAGATACTGTTGGTGATGTAGGAATCAAATCAAAATCAGAGGTCATCAATGCAATGAAAAAGAGTAAACCAAAGCTGTGTCTTTTGACTACTGTGTTCATAAATCTGAATTACCTTCATAACATACAAGGAAGGATGTCCCTCTTTTGCTTTACCCTCTCTTCCATTGTGATATTTGCTCTGACATTCCTTGAATGAGAAAACAGACCTTCAATATAGTATTATTTTCATAGAAAGGATATTGCTACTAATTTTAGGACAGTTTTTTATTAACACTAAATGGTATATGTATGAACTGAGGAATATAAATGCCAAATAACCCAATAGCCATTTTTTCCCTAAGAAAATGGCATATGTAATTGGCCCTCCAAGGTATAAATTGCACTGAAACTGTGAATAAAACCATCTCAGATTTTAACCCAAAGTCATTCTTTTGTACTTGAAATTCTTCTGTGTGCAAGGACATAATACAGGTAGTAAAAAAAAAAAAAAAAAAAAAAAAAGCTTTGGCCAGGAACACTCTTTACAAAGACTTCGTAACCCTGCTACAAAGAGAACAAAAAATCCTGTCGTAGGTGGGAGGATTCCCTGAACTGTCACAGTGCTGAAAAAAACCACTAACACAAAACCTACTCTATTCATTAATAAGAATCTTTTACTTCAAGGAGTCACTGAAATCCTACCCAATATCTAGCAACATATTCCCTGACAAGGGCCTGTTTGAAAGAGAGGGAAGTCAATAAAAGTAAAGTGTAAGCGTACTGTTAATGGCAGGTTCTTGTAGGCATTTTTCCCCAAATTATACCATTCCTATTCAAATACCATCTCAAGAGTCTCAGACAGTGTCAAGTGCAATCATTGTTATTGCAGTTGCCAAGGTAATCAATTGAAATCATAATGAAGGGAACAGAAGGAAATCAATAGAGTCTGAAATTACAAATAAAGAGAAGCTATCGTTTAAAAGCATTTGGCTGAAATCTTCCATATTAATGGAGTCAGAAATGGCTGTGTCATTCAGAAGCAGTGTGGTGCATAATTCACTTGAGTGCATTAGAACACCTAAAAGCTATTGCAACAATTAGAGCTGCCTACCAAGAAAGTGTCCACCTTAGAAGAAGCATCACAGCATTGTTTGTTTGGTTTCAACACATTTTCATGTTTAAAATTGTAATTTTTTTCCCCCAAAACAGCCAGCATGATGCAATCTCAGTAAACATAGTTTCTATCCTATTTTTTGTTGAAGGACTTTATCTAATGCTTAATTGCTGTTTTGGCAAGTTTCTCTCAGTTAGAAAGCAAGTGTCCTGCTCAGCTGCAGCCCCATCCCAAAGGAATTTAAATGCCTTCAGTTCCTTTTTTCGTCTGTAGGACATTCCCAATTAATGACAGTGCTGAGCATTTATGCTTCCCATTTACACACAAACTGCGCTAGGGCCCTCACCCATGTTACCTAAGACAAATTCTTGGAGAGTGTACCTACTTCACTGCACTTGGATGGCCTAGGTGTGGCCAGGGTGGGATTGTCCATTTCTCTTTAATCTTGGTAATCCAGGGGGTAGACCTCTCTCCTCGGGCAGGTAGGACAGCAGGGTCCTTCCTTTGGTTTCAGAGGGAAAAGCAGGGAGAGAAAGAAAGGCTGAATATGCCCCTCCTCTGTGAGTGCTCTAATAACCAAATGCTGTTTCTCCACCTTGCAAGGTCCAGTAAATGATTTTTCCAGAGGAGAAGCTAAGCATGAGGTTATACCCTAAGAGCTGCTGCATTCACTCGGGAAGGAGAAGACATGGGTCCCAGCTCCTGAACCAAGTGGAGCAGGGAATCGAAGTAACCACTGGAGCAAGAAATTCAGGCCTCTTAGAGCTAGACTTTATGTTATGCAGTCATGTTTCCTGTCTCTCTCCGTTGGTGAGCAAGCTAGTGAATATTTAATAGTTTCATGCAAAATGGAACAACTTCAAAAGGAGGGGTTGAAAAAACCTATAACACCCTATAGCCCTGCTCTTAAGTACTTTCTATGCAAAGCCAATTACCATCATGTGAACTAGTTAGTTGAATCTGCTTGTGTCCTTCCTGAAATGAGCGCTCATACCACTCAGTCATTTCTGAAGATGGAGAGGAGCAAATGTCCACATCACAATTTTTTTCAGATCCATTCAGTAGAAAAAGATGATGTGGGTCAGGTTTTCTGTTTTTAGGCATTTGCCTTTACTTCACTGTAATGTGACTTGACCTTCTTAAGCAGCTTTTAAAGTATGAGAGCAGGATTGGAAACAAAAATGAAGAAGGTACTTCCCTGGCACCTGAAATACAGTTAGAAAAATGCCCAAGCCTTGTGCTACCAAGAGCTTTCTGGCTCCAAAATATCAATTGGCTTTTGCATGACATTTAATAAAAACTTTCCATTACCAGTTGCATAACAGCAATTAAAATCCTCATCAAATCTACCTTAACTGCTTATAGTCTTCCACTGGGGAGCATTTTCCTTGGCAAACAACTGCAATAAAAGGCTATTTAATCTTCATAAGTGAAACAGTCAGTTATGCTAATTCATCTCTTTTATTGTCAGTTTACACTGAAATCTTGTACAGATCAGGTCTTCTGCACAAGGTGCACTGAGGCAAACTTTGGCTTGATCTGAGGGAGGCAAAAGCCCTTGTCTTTTATTCTTTTCGCAGCAACTGAAGCTAAGTCTGGTCTGTTTGTGTGCCAATGTGAAGGAGTTCAAAATACTTTGCCCTGCAATCTACACTCCATGATCTCAAACACAAGAATAAAATATCATGGATGAATTGGCCTCTTGGTTGAGGCCAGTGAATTACTGTAGAACTGAGTAATACAAAAAAAAAACCCTATAGAATAATGTAAAATAATCATACAACCACTAACATTTTCTGTCTTTTTGCATGTACAGCTCTATTAATAAAGAAACGTAGATGCAGTGTATTCAAAGCCACCAAACCTCTCCTTCCACTCCCTGACATGGAACAAGCCATGACAGAAGGAGAACAGGCTTTCTCATCCTCATAACTTCCCAGGCACGCTGTTTTTTTTCCCCATGTCACAACCCCAGTCCCTGGGGTTCCTTYAGTGCTCGTTATGTCAGTCCTGTGATCTCAGGGTTGTCCCTTTAAGAGTTTCCAGATGAATATTATCAAAAGCAGAGATGTAGCAGACTTTGAAGATAAGAGACTGTGCCTTCTAGTATCTCTAGCTTTGCCTCCTGGCATCTGGCTCCAACTTTGAAGCTGTGAATCTTTTCTCAGTTCCTCTCCTCTGTGCTCAGTTCTCAGTTTCATCACTTGCAGGAGCAACAAACCTGCCTCCCCCGCTCTACTTCTCCCCCCCCCCCCAAGAGGATTCAGCTTTTACTGAAGAAAGCAGGAATAACTCCATCTGTAGGAAAGGCCTGAATGCCACTTGTATTTTTAAAGAAAGCTTTTCAAAGGAGGAAAAGCCATCTTATAAATGTCTGGACAAAAGCCAAAAAAAAAAAAATCAAATAGGTATTTACACTTTAAATAATGCGCTGAATGGTTCTGTACTGTAAACCCCTCATAGCAGATCAATACCATTTACGCTATTCACTTGCAGCAAGCAGTAAAAGTCTTTCACTTCAACAGTTTCCAGCCATTTAACATTGTTAAAAAGACAGCTAAAAACATCAATTGGGGGCATTTTCTCCTAAACTAAAAATGGATCAATTAGTCTTCATGACTTTCACTGTGGAGATGTAGGATTAGAAAAGTAGTAATAAGGGAGGAAGAAGGAAAAGAAGTCAGTGCACCTCTTTTAAGTTAATAAGTTGCATACTTGTGCTAAGCAAGACTAAATCTTCTTGAAAGGATTGACTTTGTTATAATACTGTGTTAATAACTTGTTCTCTACACATGTAGTATGGATTGCCTTATAAATTGATTTAGCTGTACATATGCAAAAGCAATGGCTTTGAGACTCTGGTCTGTGACATTTGTCATGTCGAATCAGTTAAGCAGCAGTGTAAATTTGTGATCAATGCCACTTCAGAAGGAGTAGGTGTTCATTATTAGTAAACACTGCAAGAGCCTTGCATGATAGTTTAATAGAAATGAATTGTTCTACTGTTTTTTGGAAGTAAAAAACAAAGTGTTTGCTTAGTTCAGCTAATGAATGTCTGTGTGTGATCCTAGACCAACAAACAATTGTTAATAATGTACAGAAAGACAAAAATGGGCTTTAAGCRCCAATTTAGCACTTATGCTGCAGAAGAAGAGATGACAGAGGCTTCTGAGGGGATAAAAAGAAGCTGACAGACACAAATTCAGCATTTTTTCACATTTAAAGACTGTTCTTCCTTGTCTTTCTCGCCTTTCTTGTTTTTGTCACTTCTTTCATTTCTTTGTTGTTTTCATTATTAGCCACACTTTACAAAAAAATGAAAGAGAAATACCTGCCTCATACTCTTTAACTCTTTCTGTGAACCTGAGCACTGGGTTTGCCTCAGTACCACTTTTAAATACAAAAAGTAAGCTTTGATGTTCCTTTCAAACCTGAAGCATTATGTATTGTGCATTTTGATTCCTCTTCCTCCCTTCCCATCTGTCTAGAGCCTATTGCATTTCAGTGGAGCATTAGAAATCAGGAATATAGCAGAAACGTCTTGGGATGCATAAGTTTTGTGGCCAGTTAAAAGCATTCTGGGTCTCCTTTTGACTGGAGAGGTGTTATGTGGCTTATGGCTACAGATTCCAAACCTGAAACAAACAAACAGAAATTTGAGCAAGCATTCAAAAAGAGTTGTGGGATCCAGATATTTATGTACATCCATCATGTATTGGAAGATGAGAAGTTAAATGGTGGAGTCAAGACAAATCAAGAGTAGAGATATGATATTATTTCTGATTTATAAAATATCCTTCTTTTTCACCAAGAGGAGATGGAAGTACTATATAACCATTAGGAAGGACTGGTTAGAGACGTAAAATTCATTTCAGGGGATACTCAGGCTTTTTCATCCTCTCATATTGTGTCTTGACTCTCAAGAAGTATGACTTCTATCAAAAAAAAGAGAGTAACTGTGACACATTCCATTAATCCATCTGTCATACGACATTTTGGCTCATAAAAGTGCTTCGCAACAGCATGGGAGTTTGTGCCAGCTGTGTATCCCAGCCAGGATCCTGAGTAAACTCAGATAGTTAATCCATGGTAGGACTCATGAAGTGTCTATATACAGCAATAGGTAGTCATATTAGCTAGTATAAACTCCTTTGGGTAGTTTAATGAAATGGCAGTTGTCTCTTTGCTGATGTTCTTTTCTTTGTAGGTTTATCCAGAGATGCACGCAGAATAAATGAAAGCATGTGCTTGGCAGGTCAGCTTGAATTCCCCATTCCTTCCCAGGTAGTAATATGTTTCCTCAAAAGATTAATTAGAAATTTTTCATATTTTCCCCATTTTTATTTAAATACCACCATCATCACTTTGTAAAGGTATGACACTTTTCATACTTTATTTCCACAAAGAGTTCTTTCGACCCATAAGACTTTGGTGGGGAGTAATTGTTATTGCCATTGACTATAACCAGCAGGTTTGTTTCACCTGTGTCAGCACTGGACAGCATTCAGTTATCAGTCAGAGGTTACTTCTGAAGAAGTTTCAATCCCCATTTGCTCAGTTTTTCTTGGTGTGAGATGGAAAGAGGCATGCTATAAGGAAAACCGTGCATAAATTATTTTTATCTAATTTTAGTTTAAATAAGATGGAGATTTTATGGATTTGGGTCAGTAGAGATCATATTAAATATGTTCGGTGCTTCATTCTAATGAGTTTAAAGGAAAACTGCTCTATTTTTTCTTCAATTTCTTTTTGCCTTTTTAGTATTTTAGCCTAATATGTTACAGTGAAATAAAGCAAAGTCATTGTCGCAGATAAATATAAGAGATGCACCTGTTTTTTCTGGACTGAAGTTGTCTTCAAGAGTTAACATCTGAGAATTCAGAAGATGACTTTTCTGAATGCAGTCCTGGTATTTTAGCCAATAGGGAAGGTGTGGCCAAGTCTTCTGCCAGCAGAAATGATGGATTTGCCTGTATGTAGACAGAGCTACTGTCTAGGGGGTGTGAGTCTGAATCTTGTCAGACATGAGAGAGTTTTGCCTGACCCTTCTGCACTGTGAGTTTTTTCAAAAAGGATGGGAAGAAAAGAAACCAAGATACTCTAAAATGATCAAGCCCTGCTCTGTGCATGTTGATGTCTGTAAAATTAACAAATAGRGCCAAATCTCCTAGAAGTCAACCCTTACTTTTTGTTCATGGGCATCAGAGAATTACACCTGCATCTTGACCCATCCATTTCAGCTGCCTTGTCTGTATGTTGGTGGGATTGAGGCAGCGGAGATGCTGGGGGAACCTGAGCAGCATGGCTCACCCACCTATGGGGACACGGACAGGAGAGTAGAGCGCTTGCTTGGTCGCCAAGTCATTTTCCATCCTGAGAAGGACAAAAGGATGCTCTGAAAGTTGCCCTCATAGCCAGCCTTGGATAACGTCAAAATAAGACAAGACTCTTTCCCTTTGCACCTCAGAGACAGTCCCTTAGCATTCAGAATGGCAGTTTAGATTGTGGTCTGTACTGTGCTGGAAATCAGAATAAATGTGATGGTTTGGATGTCCATTCTTCCATCGAGTTTACTAAAGGAGCAGGTTTGTGTAACCAAACTATATCTTTTTACCTTTGCACAGCAATTCTCTGCAGTAATATTAGAACATGCTTGTTAATTCTTTTTCACACTGAGCAGAGTAGCAGTCCCAAAGCATTAAGTATTATAAGTTTCATAAACATATGCAGAAAATAACGTGAGAGACATCTTATTAATGCCTCTAGAAAAGCTGTAGCATCAGTCCTGATTATATTAGGCACTGACGGGCGAGTGAAGAGTTAACAGGACTGAAGTTTGTCAATTGATATGCAGAAGAACTGATAGCACAAGAGCTGACGTGCACAAAGCTGCTGAACAGAGGACTTAACAGGACTAAAGTCGTCTACCAACCGATATGCGCAAGGACTGATATGCGCAAGGCTGCGGAATGGCAGCATTAACAAGACTGAAGAGGTCTGCCACCTGGAATCTGCACGGACCCCCGGGGAGGGAAGAAGCAATACGGAGGTGTTGTGGTCTTGCCTCGCTAGCAGGGTCCCCCCAAGCAGACAAACAGACAGTCCTGTGATTGTGAAACTCGCAAAAGCCAGCAAAAGCAGTGTTTGCCCAGAGCCCCAGCCGTATAAAAAGAGACTTGGGAGCTAGGAGAGTTTGAGCAGGGACGGGAACGTGACCTGACCATCCTCTCCGGCTGGACCGTGAGTATCCCCCCCCTCCCCTTTTCCTGGGACGCTGGGTTAAGGTAACTCCTCGAGGTTGAGAGCCCTCTCACTAGGAGAGTGAACAAGAAAGCTTTCAAGTAGGGATAAGCAGTCCTTCCCATTAATAACGCAGTAATCGACGGTTTCAGGTTATCCTTTCTAAATTAGTAACTGATGGTTTTGTGTTATCCTTCCTAAATTAGCAATCGCATTATTTTAATGGATGTTACTAATCCAAGAACTTGTGTGAGGAAATAAACATCTTTTTTATTGTTATTATATTACTGTCTCAGTCGTTGCTATCGAACCTTCATAGCATGACAGCGTGACAGGCACCAAGAAAACTACATAGGAGAGAATTTACAAATACTTTAGCTCTATTGGAGTTTCCAAAATATTAGACCTCAGAGAATCCATGCATGTGAAGCTATGCACAGCCCCATGGAAAATGAGAGTTTGATAGATCTTCTCAAAAACACTTTTCAGATCTCAGGTGCCCAAATGTCTCCACTGTCTGGCTGTGGAGCCAAGGCATCTGAGTTTTGTTTTTCCCTTGGTAAGGGTAGGCAACTAAAATGTGAGTGTCAAAATCATTTATAGGTTCCACCCCTTAACTTTTTTTCTCTAGAGTTAGTGGAAGCATGTCCTATATTTTGGTTGCAGTGCAAGTGTTGTCTTCCTTAACAGTTATGGAAAGCTTGCTGACAAATTTTTCCTTATAACCAAATAGTCTCATTAAAACTCCCTGAAAAGAAAAATCCCCAAAACTTTGCATCTAAATCTCCTCATTTGGCATTGGTACTGAGCAGTTGTGTGTATTTGACTGTGCATCAAAAAAAAAAAAAAGAAAGAAAGAAAAAAAAAAAAAAGAAAAAGAAAAAGAAGAATCCTCTCTTTACAGATATAAAATAAAACAACCCTGATCAAGATTATCAAATTTTAGCACTATCATTAATCAGCAAGATTTACTCTTATACAGAACAAAGCAGATTTATTTAAGAAAATATGTTATTTTTTTGTCAGGGTTCATCCCATACTTCATAGAATTACAGACTTCTCTTAGTCCTTTTCACTTGAAGAACTGTAAGTGTATTTACAGTTATACTTAGTATGGACAGTGCTTGTACTTTGAAAATGCAGTATGGGCAAAAGGACTCAAAATATAACAATTTTATTTCACATTTAAGTTACTGCAAATGCCAGCTTGCTGTTCCCCCAAAATGCCCTTTCAAGAATAGTGTCTACAAAATTAAAACATGCCCTGCGTGCAAACCTCAGCTAGCTGCCAACAGCTCTGCACTGGATTAGTCTGCGAGCTTGTTGCGTCTCTCCAAAGGAGTGCCTGGAATAGATGAGATTTGGAAAGGAAAAACTAACTGCTTTTTTTTGTGAGAAGTAGGGCTGTTTCTGTACTCAGGCCAAATTTGAACTGGAGGGATTACATTCTGGCTCCTTCACTTTTTGTTTTCATTTCACTGTTGGTAGGTTTCTTTATTCTTTATAAAGGACATGTGTGTCTGTTGGTGCAAAGAACACCTTCCTGGAGAAGGTAGAGAGGTGGCATGTGCTCATTTGTGTATGCCATTCAGCTATCTTTGAGCATCGTTCCACAAAGGGAAGTGCAGAGTCCTGCCGTGGGGTGGAATAACCCCATGCACCAGCRCAGGCTGGAGGCCGACCGGCTGGAGAACAGCTCTGCAGAAAAAGCCCTGAGGATCTCAAGCTGACCATGAGCCATCAGTGGGTCCTTATGGCAAAGCCCCTCCCGGGCTGCATCAGGCAGAGCATTGCCAGCAGGTTGAGGGAGATGAGCCTTCCTCTCTGCTCAGCCCTAGTGAGGCCACACCTGGAGTGCTGGGTCCAGTCCTGGGCTCCCTAGTACAAGGGAGACATGGACCTGCTGCGGTGAGCAAAGCTGAATAAGGAACTGGAAAACCTGTTATATGAGGACAGGCTGAGAGGGCTGGGACTCTTCAGCCTGGAAAAGAGGAGGCTCGGGGGATCACATACATGCATAAAAATATCTGAGAGGATGCTGTAAAGCAGACAGAGCAAGACTCTTCTAAATGGTGCCCAGCGAGGCAATGGGTGCAAACTGAAACACAGGAAATTCCACCTGAACATAAGAAAATACTTCTTTACTGTCAGGTTGGTTGAACAGTGGGACAAGTTTCCCAGAGACGCTGTGGATTCTCCAACCCTGGAGATATTCAGACCTCAACTGGACATGGTCCTGGGCAACCTGCTGTAGCTGACCCTGCTTGAGCAGGGAACTGGACCAGATGATCTCCAGAGGTGCCTGCCAGCTTCATTTATTCTGTGATTCTGTGATCTTAGGACTTGTTGGGATGCTAATCACAATATAAATATAAAAATATTTTTAACTTTGCATATAAATAACAATAATACAAAGTTAGGCAGTCAGAAGAACAACTTTATCAAAAAAGAGTTTGTTCAAAAAAAATCCTTCTTTGATCTGGCAAAACAAGGTTGGGTAATGGAGGTAATATCTTTTGTTACATAAGGCAGTATAGCTAGAAAAAGTAGACAAGACGAGTTTGTGTGACTGAAAGCTTCAGGTCTYTTTGTTGATTGCTATAGTCAGTGCTTAGATTTTCCATCCTTTTTAATGCAAGAAGTGTTATCTTTCTAATCTGGAGCCAGTAAATTTGGGAAATATTACCATAGAGTGTGGTTGTGACATTTTCTCTGTAGAGACTTTAAATAAAAGGTAGCAACCTGCTTATATTTCCAGAGGTGATTCAAGCACACAGACATTCTCCAGCAATTTATCCCAGGACTACCTACAAAATTTTGGAAATATATGCATACCATATGAGGAAGCATATCTGAACTAACTTTAATCTTTCAGCAGTGAAGACTCCATTCAGGCTGTACAAATCTAGGAGGAAAGCTGTGTGTACACAGAACATGTATACCATGTCAATGCACATAAACACCAGTGTCATTATATCTTAATCACTGTTTTTAATCTGTTATTATTTATAGCTCAATTAATATTTTTAATTTACATTTGAACTAGTTTGAGGGTAGCTAAATACTCTATAGATAAATAAATAAACTTGATGTTCTCCAAAATGTGATTCTCACACTTCTCAGTACCTTAAGTCATATTTCTGCTCCCTACAAGCAATGCAATGAGAATTATTTCGCAGTGCTGAAAACAAGAATGAATTTCCCCCAGACCAGTCTTGGATCTAGGACCTTTTCCTTACAGGTCTGGTTTTGGCACTGGAGAGCACAGGGGTGGGGAGAGCTTTGAGGAGGAACTGAGGAGTGTGTAGTGCAGCTTGGTGAGTAAAGCACGACAGGGACAGGAACTTACATGCTCCCACTTTGAAATCCCAAGTTAATTCCTGACGTCTTAAGATCTTCAAAAGAGTTTGGTCAATATTTTAGGGTCTAACTGAAATAGCCAACTATGCTGAGCAATTGGAGGTACCTACTATTCTTAACAAGAGCTTCAGGATGGTGAGTATTTCTTTCTTAAATATAACTATGTAATAACCACCTGGAGGATGATCTGGTGAACTACAARATGCTTCCCAGAAGTGACACCCTCTCTTTATCCCCTCTGCAGTCCAGAGCAGCTGATGATGCTCAGCGCATCACAGGATCAGGGCCTTGCACATCTGACTTTCCCAAAAATCAGAGTAATAATACCACATTACCTATCTTGCAAGGGTGTTGTGAAGATCGATTAGTTAATGTCTGTACAGCACTTTGAGTCTATAAAGTGCCATGAGAAAATTGTTGTTGCAGTAGTGTCTTTTATGTAAGCTCCTGTATCTTGAATTTCAGAAATGTAATAAGACTCTGTGTGCAAGTACGTGCATGCATGTGTATGTAAACACTGTGAATGAGATGTGGTACAAAAAGCAGACCAAGTGTTTTTAAAATGGCCATGTCAATCCTATCACTGTCATGCCCAGCGGTAAGGACTAGCCAAATGATACTGTGGAACTTCAAAGAATAATGGTAGCCCTCGAGATTTTGCAGCTAATCACAGATGATTAATGAGAGTTGGGGAAGTTACTTTGAAAAAACAGCTACCTTTCCATTTTGATTGCTAATTATTCATGAAAGACTAAGAACAAGAGTACACTGCAGCAGGACAACACATTTTTAAGCATTAAAATAAAAGAAAATTGATCACCTAGTTAGTATGCAAGCAGCTGAGTACAGCAGGGTCAGCTGTGCTAATTCAAGAGTCAGTCTGGGAGCTTAGCAAAGCCTCTTAGTGCCAAGTGGCTTATTTCAGAGTTTCAATTAAAGATGAACTGAACAGGTTTGCACATATCCACGTACATCTGGGGCTGGGTGTTTAACCACTGTCATTGTTAGGGAATTGAAAACCGTAGAGGGAGGGTTGGTTTATTCCAGCAAGTGTAACAGTAAAAATTCACTTACTTTGATAGGACATAGTCCTATAAAGGCCCTCTGGTAACTGTAAGAAAATATCTGTAGTGGAACATGTCCATTGTGATTTAATCGTGGAATATAGCATTGCAGTTATCTTACATCAAAGAGACATTAGATCTGCTTCTGCTGTTAGAAAATATGAAGAAGACACTTCTTCTGATTGAAAAGGGTTAATTCTGTTCTCTTTAAATCAGAGGTAGCTGGCATTAAAATGCCGTAAAAATTACCTTGGTGGTGACTTCACGGAGATAGAAACTCCATGTTGTAGGTTCTTCCCACCTGCTCCCCTTTTGCCTTTCAGCTGTGTACATGGTGCAGCAGACTGAGGGAAGGACCCTGTCCTGCTCTATAAACACAACATGCTCCTTCACTTGTCAGCTTCCCCAAGGGCCTCAGTTACACCCTTGTAAACCTGGTTTGCCACTATTTATAAGGAAGCATTCACAAGAGGTATATGTATAAAAGGTGCCCACTCCTGTTTTGAATCTGTCACATCATTTGCGGTACAGGAGATCATTTTAATTTAAAAGTAAGGAAATAAATAAAACCACTCACTTATCACTCTGGGTTATTACATTACACTGAAATGAAGGCAGAATATTCTTTAGCACTCTGGAATCTCAGCTTCTACCAAAAAATAGAACCGGGCAAAGCTAGTTATCTGAAAAGTGGTTTCATGCTATCATAGCACACCAAACTTTGCCATCTGTGGCTGACTGTACAAGTTTTCCTGAAATATTGTAAAGCTTAGAGCAAATATCACGGTCGGGCGTCCCCACGCACTTAAGTGGGTACTAGCTGGGTACCTGTTGGGTATGTTAGTAGGCAGGCACCACAGCAGTGCTCCATTTAGCTAAATATTATTACTACACAAATATAAAACTGAAATAAATATACAATACACAAATATAAAACTGAGAAATGTGTGGAATTTGATTCATCTATATCAAATCTCAACTTGAGGAATGGTACTAAAATGCATTGGAAAAATACATTAAAAAATAAGGATATTCAGTCATTATGAATTTTAATGTTGCATTGTCTTAGATAAATTCAAATGAATTATGTTATTTTTATTATATTATTATTTCCTGTATCTATAGATTTTAATACTTCCCAAACAGATAAATCCGTAGTAATCTATTTTATATGTTGTTTCCTCTGTAAGTGCGTGAATGAGTTGTTCTGTGATAAAGCACTGATCAGAAGTGACAAATATCATTAAGCTGGCAAATTACCAGGGATCATGCAATTAGTGGTGATAAGAATACAAGTATTTTATGCAGATTAAAATAAATATGGTTTTGTGATGGCAAAAAGCACATCTGCCTTCCTGCGTGCTGAATAAACTTTTAGAGACTAATTTAAGGTTACAAATGGCTCTGGAAGATACAAAATCAGCACAAAGACACAAAAGATTCAGCCTACCAAGACAGTCATTTCCGTTATACTACTGCTCTTCTTGTGCTTCTTGATCCTTTTTTTTAGCAATATAACTGAAATAAAGATGTGGAAAGAGAGAAAATTAGATTTCCAGGAAGTTTAAATAACATTTCTCACTGAAACCTTTAAGTAACAGCTTCTGTGTTGACTATGTATTGCATGAAAAGGGAAGATAATGTACACATATAATTGCAATTCACTGCTTGTAAATAACACAACTTAACTCAGGGCCAGGTGTTGGCACCTGCAGTTGCCACTCATAGATGTTCCTGTAGTAACCCAGCCTCAACATTCAAGATACCTCAGTAATCTTAGCAGCATGTATAGTCAAAGTTATGGTTTTCTTATTAAGAATTCATGGACAAAAGCTGCCCTGTTGGCCAGCACTTCCACCCAACACAGTGCAAGATCTGCAGTGTGTGATCCTCTCTCTTCCAACTGGTAGATGGTCCGTATCTTCTCTCCTCTCTGCTGAGACAAAAGGAGTAACTGGAACAACCAGGGAAGGCACACCCCCATCAGAAGCAGCAAACATCCTTTTTCAGTAGCTTAGATCTCCTTATATCCCAGGTAACCTCCACTCCTTTGAAGACAGGTGGTCCACCAAGGTTATGGTCACAGTAACTTGTTCCTCCCTGCAGTCCTAGCATTTAAAATATACTCACTGCACCACAGCTAAACCATTTCTTTCTTCATTCCTTCTCCTTTCCCCAGTTAACAAAAATGCCTCTCAACCCTCCTTAATATAAACTCTTCTGGTGGCTGAAATGAAAGTTTGGAGCCAGGAGGGCAGTTGCAGGGTGAATGAGTGATCTCCATTCTTGCACTGGTTCTGTCACACCATGGTACCAAAATACTCACAAACAATTTAACAGCACTCCATTTGTAAATGATCATGGCAGTAATTAACTAAATACCACTTCCCAGCCATGGCCTTTCTTCAATAGCTGTTATACAAAAGGTACAGTGACATTTGAAGGTGTTTTTTTTTTTTTTTTTTTTTTAAGTTGAAGAGAATTATTTTTATCACAAGCTTTGGTCAAACTCGGTTTCCTAAATTAGCCATCCAAAACCATGTGAAGGCATGCAATTGATTGGCCTGATTTTCATGAGTGCTAAACAGTCGGTTTTAAAAAACAATAAAGAGGAATGACAACTGTTCAACAGTTCTGAAAACCAGGACATTTATATATTTAAACACCTCATTGCAGGCACCAAAATAAATCTTTTCACTGACTTTGGATCAGACTCCAAAAGCAGTGCTTAGATGTAGAGTTATGTGGATTAAAAAGAAGCTTGGGAATTTACATACAAGCAAATAACAGCAGGATTTGTGAGTAGTACTCCATTTCCTCCCACTATGCCTTTGAAAATGCAGTTTACATTTATATTCATGCCTGCAAAATTCCAATTTGATCTTGGCCAACTGGCTACATTTTTCATTTCCTATTTCCCTATGTCTGACTGCTGGAAGGATGTGTTTGCTGAAGAAAAAATAAGCCCTGTGTATTCCAGCAGCACTGAAGGATATGATTTCAAACAGAAGATATCTAGTCGCTCACATGTTATTTTCCAGCAGAATAGCATTATGGTTGTTGCATGGTTCTTACATTTTTATGATCAGAAATGTATGCTATTTTTGAGTGCCATTAACAAAGCATGTAAATTAAGTACTCCTTAGTCTCAGAGTCTGATTAAATAAAAAGAAAAGGTAGATGGTGAGGGCTGGCAACATTTTACTCCAATACATTCTGCTAAGCTTCCCCTTTCATCCTCCTTCTTTGTTACAGCTCTGGATGCAGAATTTTCAATGAGACACAACAGAGGCTACAGAAACAGGGTAGCTGTTTCCATTTTTATTCTGTGGAGGTTAGGCCTCCTGAAAGCTTTTTTGCTGAAAAGTTTGTTAGCGCAGGAAGATATTTCAGTCACAGCCTCAAACAAAAACCTGATAGCATGTGTTCTGTATAAATAATCTGTGTTATGTTTGAACATGATGACTACTTACCAGTTGAAGCATCAATGAAATGATCCTCATGAGAAAGGCATCCATAATTTGGCCTTGAGTCTGTCTTTTATATGGATGCTGCACACTGCAGAGCATATCATCATATTTAATTTTGTGTCACACTGTAGAGTCAAATAACCCTTAAAGTCATGCAATGATTTTTCACTCCTGGGCTGCAAAGATATAAGATTAACAGATATGTTTAAACATGATATAATTCAAATAAACCAGAATTGCATTAGCTAGCATTAGATAGAAATTTAATAAATACATGACTGATAACAAAGTTCTGTTAATCCTTTGGTCTAACTTGCACTAAACTACTCTTATAGCCCAATACCTCTGCATATATGCGATCAGCAGATGTTGATTACAGATATAACTTTGCAGAAGAGGTGGGACTTTACAGTTAAGCTCTAGGACTAAGTTGTTCAGAGATATTTATGTCCTAGGGTGTCAAAGAGAAGAAGAATCAGGATAAGTTGCTGCCCTGCTACACAGGGTCCCCAAGTGTGATTTCTGCTAATAGGGGTCTGCTTGTCTGATCACATGAGCTGATAAAGACTAAGCACCAAGTCACAAACTGCAGAAAGTACAGAAAGAGTTTCATGTGGTCTCTCTTGCACAGCAGAAAGGCACCAACTCTATAACAGGATAAATGTCTGAAGCAAGGGGATAGGAAGGAAAGCAGAAGTGGAGGGTTGTCTACCTATGGGAAACTGCTTCTGGTTTTCAGCCTAACATCCTTCCTGTTCCCTTATGTCTACTTATCCTTTGCCTTAACTAGAACCTCTCTTTTCACAGGTTTTTTCTCCTCCTTCATGTACTTGTACACTGTCCATTGTCCCTCAGTTTTCATTTTGCTACTTAAAACAGCCAGTCTCCTTCAGTCTCTGCCCATAATACAGAAACTTCATTCTCTTGATCCTCCTAGTTTCTATTCTTGGTAGCTTTTGAATGTAAATATCTCTTTCTCAGATAGGGGTGACCAAACTTAAATCCCACATGAGGTCTTGGTAGTGGCGAGGGTGATTTCATTAATACATTCCTATCGACAGTGGAAATACCTCATCTACTGTATCTTCCCTTCAACCTATCCAGCTCTTGTAGGATAACCTGTATCATCCAGATGTCTTCTCTGTCTTCTGGTTTCATCTATTGGATACCTTTTTCCCCCCTAAAAAGGCATTTTTCCCATACCTAAATACATGCTTTTGCACATTACATACTTGCATTTTGTTCCATTTCTGTTATCTCAGTTCTCAGAAGCATCCATTTTTTCCACAAGATATTTTGCTGTTCTTCCTTATTTAAATGCCTACTAACTTTGTGCCATCAGCAAACTGTTAACACACTCCTACTCTTGAATTTATCCCACTGAAATATAAATGGCATTATTTGTGAGGTGGAAGAAGAACCAAGGAATTGCAAAAAGCTTAGTGAGAAGTGTTTGGAATGTGACGAGCTTGTTTGGAAACCTAGACTGAAGAGCCAAAGCCTCACTGTAAGGGACACTTCTTTTTTTCATTTACAGTGTGCCTGCCTGGGATTACATCCAAATACAAAGAGAGTATTTATTTTTCATTTCTGGTATTTACTTTTTTAACAGCAATTATTGCTAGTTTTGGTAAAATAGTCACCCCCAAAATTGTAGCTGTTTTACTTCACAATGCTAATGTTACACACACAGAATAGTAAATGGATAGGGACAGTGGAGGCTTGTAGGCTTACTTTATTTCTGTTTGTTTTCAGATTTGTTGTTTGACATTTGGGATTGTTTTTTGTTAGTTCTCTTCCTAGCTTCTTGGTTGATTTCACTGAAATTTATGCCAGCTGGATATGTAAATTCATTCCTGCTTTTTTAGGATTTGATTTTTCAGGTCTTACCCAAGCTAACCTTTACTCATATGGTTTGTTGATGTTACAACCTTGACTCACTTTGGCGAGCTCTCACACATATAAGTAATCCCAAGGAAAAACGACTGCACAGACAAGCTCCTGACGTGGTAAATATAGTGTAAAAGAAAGATATTCTTATAGATCCTGAATGTGCGCCAGGCTGGACATTTGAATATAATGGCTTAAGCAGCTTTTATGTGGAGTATAGGGCCTTCTGCCTTGCTAAGAATTTCATTTTTAAAGCACATATTATTTTTCCCTTAAAATTCTGTGGACAGGTGAAAATATTTTAATAGAGTTGATAAGACAGCTGTTCAACCATCTTAATTTGAATGATATTTAGATAATGGGCACTGTTTTGGGCTCAGAGCAAAGCCTAAGCAGTCTACCTATTACTTCTTTCAATAGGGTTTCAGATAAGGCCTTAATGAATATGTGGTCCTAATAAATTTTCAATCACATTTACACCTTGTAAAGAACCATTTATTTCATCGTTCTTCACAGTGTCAGCAGTCATTAAGGCACAAACATTGTACTGACAGTCATGTTTCTTTTCTCCCTTTGGCTTGCCCTTCAGAATTGTGTAGGGTTTTCTGTCATTACTGTTTATTAGACAGAGAATGATTAAATGAGTCAAAAGGAGGGACCTGCCATTCCTTTGAATGCTCTAGCCGTGGCATGAGGAACAGAACCTGAGGAAGAAGAGTGCTTTTAAGCAGCACCTCAAAGCAAAAGGTGAAAGTGAAAGACTGCGAGAAGAGCCTGAAGAAGAAAATCCCTGAAGTCCAATTCAGTTACATGAAATACTTATGTGAGTTTCTGTGCTCTGCAGAGATAGGAAGATTGCAACTGAATTTGAAGGAAAATTCTGCAGTTAAAATCGAAGGTGGAGTACATCCATTAATCAACCCAGTGGTAACTTAAGAAGGAGCTGCAAGCTTCTCCTTTTTCCAAAAAATCTAGTCTATGCTCACAAGGCAAACCTTTCACTCTGTCAATGGATTTCAGATTCAAATGACTGAACTGCACATTGCTTTGAGAGGTTCCTCAGGAACGTCCACTCACAGCCAGTATAAAAAAGGAACAAGGTAGTGAATATTTTTCCACTGAGGAAAAATGGACTGAGCACAGATTAAAACAAAGCACCTTGAACTTTCAGAGTACTTTATGGGCTTTAACTTGCTAATCTGGCTGCTCCTAAAATCAAATGGGTAAGTCTATGTATTCCTTCCCAGTTTGCATTCATTAAAGTAATGGGTTGTGCTGCTGGGAGTCAAAGCTCAAAACAACTACTATAACTCTCTAAAATGTACCTACACTTTTCAGTTTCCTTGCTATTTTAGTGCTGAACTTTTTACACTTACATAAAACTATGCAGTTGCAAAAGAAGCTGTTTCAAATGGTAAGCGATTGCATGGTTTGGCCCCAAGCATCTCAGCTAAGTCTCTAGTGGAGACAGCTTCAGAAGATGCCAGGATCAAAATTCCTGACTAGTCAGGAAATATTCATGCTGTGATCAGGTCGCAGAAGTGAGACATATTCCTACAGGAAAGGGCAGAGGATTTTGGAGGTAGATAACATTTCCTCTCCCTGCTGAGGCACATTTGCTAGCGGGAAGATGTACTGTTACAGAAACTCCCTATCTGCTGCTTCTGCCTCAGGTTTCTTTGCCAGCAAAGACTTATTTCTCCCAGCCTGAAGAACCAGAGGTGTGTGGGGATTTATTGGCTTGGAAGAAAATGAAGAAGAAGAATTTTTTTCTGATGTTTAGATAATACAAGGAGACTGCTACAATCTCAGAAGTATCCTGTGAACCACAGCATTGAGAATCAGGTACGGTTACCAYGTTAACCATCTCTGTTCCCCAAAGATGACCTTTCCACCTGTTTTGGAGCAGTAGCGTTTGAGCTTTTTGTGTAACTCTCCCTGAGCAGAAGCCCATCTGTTTTGCCCCCTTAATCCTTCTTAGTCATATCGAGGAAAGATATATAGTGACTTAGAGATGTTGCTGGTTTGCAATACTGTTGCTCATGTCAGTCTAGCTTTCTTTCCAAGCCTGTGTGAGAGCCCCATTAGGAAACCCTAGTAATCCTGGTGTATCAATAGGAGCTTGGAGGAATTTCTGAGTAGAAATTGCTCATATGTCTGCTCCATGCCAACTTTTAGGTATGCTGAGAAATGTTTTTTTGTCTATGTTACAACGTATTTCTAACTGTCCCTTATTTGTTTCTACTCTTATATGCGTGTATGTGTGTGTGTGTGTGTGTATACATATATATACACACATATATACACATATATTTATATATATTTATGTATGTATGTACTACCGATTTCAATTAATGCATTTCACATAATCTGATAATGACTGCTTCTTAGGTTTTCACAACCTCTAAATTAAACCTAAGTTGAGTAACACACACACACATACACATTTTGCTTGGGATTAGAATGTGGTTAAATGACCATTGAACAATGACATGGATGTATGTCATGGATGTATAAATAGTGAGTCTGAGGGCCAACAGTTTATCCTAGCGAAGAAGAAGAATTGTCAGAAAGTAAAACAGAATGAGGGTAATGTTCTGTGCTTCAGGCTTTAAACTTTCAGAGAGAGCAGAGAAGCTTTTAACCTATCAAACTGTAAGTTCAAGGACCCACTTCCTATTGCAAGAATTGCTACTGATGATTGTCCATTGCAGAACTGGTGCTGCTGGTTATGGAGTATTGAATTACTCTCCGTGCTTCAACCCAAGGACTGAATTTCATGCATATTTTAAGTTTTGCCTTTTTTTCCAGATTCAGCATTAGTATGCTAGGTAGGCTGTTAGAGATAAGCTAGAGACCATTTTTCATTTCCTCCCCTTAGGTCAAGCATGCTGGAAAGAAAGCCTTTTTAGTCTCAGTGTATGGGATCATAAAATATTGATTCACTGCTGGTTTGAATGCACATTTAAAGGAGTGAGAAAGGTCTTATTTTGTGTACTCTTGTGGCATGAAATATGACAGTGCCGTGATTTATCCTTTTGCTCAGATGATGAAATGAGGATCTCATGAGGATCATTTCCAGCACACGTATAAACCACAAGAAATGAAGGAGCTGCTGGTGACCAAACCCTTCCTCATATTATTTACTGTCAGTAAAGAATGGAAACTTTCTGTCCCATACCCTCTTTGACTCTTTCACTTTTGACCTGTATCAGAGATTTGGTACAGAGCTAGAGGAAATTTTACTTGGGACTTGCATGTGTTCCTACAAGAGCATCAGAAGTCTCTTGTTCCCACATTATGTTCTGTGACAACCACTTGTGCTAAAGTCTGTCAGTAAATATTTTATGAAGCTTCTAAGAAAACGTAATTTCTTTAAGTAGGAAATTTTACCATTTTGCCATTTTTTCATTCTTGGTCAGAAGAAAAGTCACTGCTTTAAAATCTTTTACAGAACGAAGTCTAAAAAGCTGCCCATCAACTGTTTTGAAGTTATGAAAATATTTTGTCTCAACCACATCAAAGCATTTTGGTTCAATTAATTATCTCCATTAGGGAACATTACAATAAATATTATGTATGACTAAAGGTAACTAACTTTATGCCATGATGTAAAGAAGATCATACTTAGAAAAATGTGATGCTTCATGGAAGCCAAAGAAAACACTGTGATCTCTAAGACATTTTTAAGTGGGACATTTTCAAGTGATTTTGGTCATTCATGTTGACAATAACATGACAAAAATAAATAGAGAGACAGGGAGAGAGAGAGAGAGAAAGAAAGACCTTCCAGGTTAAAGTAAAAAAGAAGCCCTTGTAAAAACATTGAAATTTTTAACAGCATTTCAAACCAAAATAATATTTGAGAGTTTCTAATTTTCATTCCAATGTGGAACAAAAATTTTGAAACTTAGAAAATTAAGATGAAATGGAATTTTATGGTCCTAAGTCTGATATAAAAATAAAAATGAATAGTAGATAATAGTATTAAATCAAAATCCAAAGAGCTTTTAGAGCGTAACTAAATATTTAGATAACTTAGTGAACACAAAAACAAAATAGCACATAGCACTTCAAAAAGTTGAAATTTTCACATTCCTGAAATACATTTTGATTGCGAACTTTTTTGATTTTCAGCAGAAGTTTGTTCTCTTGCTATTTTTTCAGGAAGCTCTGGTGTTTATACAAACAATGACATTTCTAACATGAGATAAATATCCTCGTCTAGGTTTAAATCTAATATTGAGGAGGGAGGACAAGCAGAAATTGGTAACAGTTTCTTTTATACCTGATTTCTAACGCAATGATAAGGTAATCATATAATAGCTTTACAGGTAGCATGTTCTGTGTCAAATACTCACTAAAAATTTTTGGAACTGTTGATCTGTTTCAACTCTATTTTGTTGCACAGATACTCACAGGCAAAATTTTTTATGAAAAAAAAAATCCCTAATTTATTGAGCTCTTTTGCACTGGGTAAGGCTCCCTTGTGGAAATGAATGTCTCAAACAGAAAGGTTGGTCACTGTCTGGATGGTGATGGGAGTCTCCATTTCAAGGGTCTTTGCAACATCTTCAGCTGGATCATGTAAGACTCACTCACTGCTCTTCTCCTGGATTTATACAACCCACCTGCCCTGTGGAGGTACATCACATACATGATCTGATTCTACTGATTATCTTAAATTATCTACAAAACATCTGCCATCTAGCTTAACTACATACACAAGATTGTCTGTTGGGACCATCCATTCATCTGTAGGAAGCATTTCTACTGATTAGTTAGAATTATTGGTATACATTTTATTCAATTCTGCTGCAAAAGCTGCCTGGGGTACTTGCTGGGGTGGCCACATGTTCCCCCCAGGCTGTTCATCAGCACAATTTAAGCATACAAATACTGCCAACCAATTGGCCTATGCATAGCAGGGGCTACTCTGGGAAATCTCCATGACTGTCTGAAATTCCCACCCGGAAGAGTTCTGCACCAGTTAAATCCTCTGTTATGAAGGTGGTTAGGAGCTCACTTATTCACTGCCCTGATACCCACCTACAGAGCAGGCTTGAACGTTATCCTTACATCACAGTAATAATTAAATTTCACAGGTCTTGTCCCAGCCTCCAAGGGTGCTGGTGGTTGTTTTTCACAAGTGAAAAGAAGAGGTTGGGTGGAGGTGAGTAATGTTTTTGGTGTCCTTACTGAGGGAAGGGTTGTGGTTTGAGTTCAGCCATTTTAAGGAAATAAGAGCTTGTACCCAGGCAAGATCCACCAATCTTTGTGTCTCTCTGAGCTCAGAAAAGACTTTCTATTGCAACAGGAGTTCGGGGACAGCGCTTCGCTGATACGTGGCTCCTTGACACCTTCAAAGTCAGCCTAGCCATTTGTTCAGAATAGTGGCTTACTTTGGTACCTTTTATTTTCAGTGTGTGAAAACATGAGGAATGTAAGGGAAGGGGTAAAAGATAAAATACATGGTGACTATTTCTATTGAAACATTTCGCCTACATTGTTTAGAAGGCGTACAAAATCCTGAGGTAGAAATACAAACGTATAATTATATTCTCTCTTTGCCTGGTCTTCTGAAAGAAAGAGTGATGTTTTGGAGGAGGACAAGTAAAGTACCACTTGGCAGTGATTAATAGGCACAAAACATAACAGAGAATGGGACAGTGGTTAACCTGATTATGTATGAAAACATACATTTAAACACTGTCATAAACTGAAAGATCTGTACTTTGTATTTTAGGAAGAGGTTTACTTTTAAATAACTGGTATTGATTTTTATAGTAATATACGTAACATTTTAGTATGTTTTTTCCCAATGAAAAATGAAGTCTCTTGATTTTCCTGGCTATCCACCCACCCACAATTCACTGTTATTTATTAATGAATGCTGCTACTTGCAAATTTGAAGCAAGTGCCAATTGGCCTGTTATTCCCCTCTGAACTGACTGACCAAGGCAGAGACACAATTTAAAAGAAATATGAAGAAAATGAAGAATAGTAGGGAAGTTATTTTGGACTGTTAGCTGGAAAATCCATGGAAGAGCTTGCATGGAGTCAGGTAGAAAAGCTGAGAAAGTCGAGTACCAAGGTGAAACATTTCCCACATCATGGCAGAGACAGCGCTGACTCTCTTGGTTTAGCAATGAAGAGTGAAAGTCAACAGTGTCACAGGCTGGAGTGAAAACAAAATCAGCTGCTGTGTGAAATTTAAGCAATAACAAGCTCTGTGGTGACGGTGCAAATTTGGCATGCCTGAAAATAAGGGGCTGAGCTTAAGAACATTATGGCCTGCCTGTCTAGTACAGCCCAAGAGCTGCTTGCTTGGTTCAAATGTCTACATGATCCTGTCCTTCACTGGGGTCTGCTGGCCTCCAGAGAAAAGAAGCACTGAAAATTATACCACAAAGGAGGTGAATCGGACAAGAGTCCCAAAAGGCAGACACTGTTCTTCTGGAGCAGTCCTATTTGCCACCAAGTCAATAAGGTATACATTTCAGCTTATTTTGCCTTTGCTCTGACCACAATGAAGCCCGCCAGCCTGTGACTATAAGCAAAAGTTATGCAGCCCACTGAGCGAGCTCTACACAGACCGCCGGGAATACCAGGTATTCACCGGCCCTCATGCTCGAGAGTGACCTGTGCAGTTCACAAAACCAATTGCATCGATAGCAGTTCTTGTCCCTTTTGTTCCCAAGAGAAGCGCGGAAGCCTGGGCTGGTGAAGAGCCTCCCGCCGCATGCGAGCGCGAGCGAGGAGACTCTGTTGCCATGGTGTGCAACTGCTTTTTCATAAATGTTTCAGTAAGGTCGTGCCCTGCTTGATTAATTCCAAGAGTTCACATTCATCTACTGCCACACAGACAGCTTACAGCAGATGTTCGCTGAAGCCATTTCATGCTGACTTATAACCCCTCTCTTTTTTTAGTGCTTAATATATCGGGATGGTTGTATCCTGGACAGAGAAGTAATTGGTATAACCACTGAAAAGCAGCCTGTGATTTGCAGGCAGCAGCCCTTGCGTCCCAGCAGCCTCAATCTGCAGGTAAAAGGTAGGAAATCTCTCCCATCTGGACCAACCACAGACTCCCCATGGTGCATGTGCAACAGTGTGTGTGGACCTACCACTTTTTTTCTGCATGATTATTAGTTAAAGCAGCATGTTCACAGACAGGAATGACACTTTTTCAGAGGAGTCCTGCATGTACAGTCCAAACGCAGGGAATGTCACAAATGCGACAGGCAACATACAGCAGAAATCCTTTTACTTCCCATGCCCTGCTTGCTTCTCCCTCTCTCCAGCAAGTGTCAAGCTGCCAGTAGTAAAGGGAGGGTAAGTACTGGGAGAAGGCAGGATCAACAAATGTGTTGGTACACTTGAGCCTGTGATGCAAAGAGGGGAAGGAATACTTGCAGAATAATTCCTAGAACAACACAGAGGAAAGATGAAGCAGTAATCTAGGAAAAGAGGAACACTAATTTTAGATTTCTCATAATTTGTGATATTCCTTCTTTCTGCTTAAATTATGTAGATTATTTTCTTTGTGGGAAATTTTATTTGCATATTTCTCATCCGTATTTTTCACTGAAATTCAAGGGCAAATTCTTGGGATATGAACCTGCTCAAATTAAACTAAACCAATGTTCACTCAGTTCCCACTGAGGTTATGAAATCATTTTAATGTGACTGTATCTGGTAATTACAGCACGTTAGCAGTACTCTCAGGAATTCTGACTTGACTTTGAACATTGTGAGTAGAAGTAATGTCAGACAGAAAAATAAATGGTTGCTTTAGGTTTTGTCTATGTAAATAATTCCTCCCAATTTGTTTTTTTTTGTTATGATTTTCCACTACAAGAATGGATTACCAAAAATCGTATTATTTTCATTTCAGATTGTTTCACCCCTCAGCTGAATTAGCTCTCCCTGTACTGTATTTTATGTTTTTTTATTTATTTTTTTTAACTGTGGCATGGCACATCCACAGCTCAAGGCCCGATTGCCATTTGCATTTTCCCAGGAAGAAAACAGGTTTAAGGGGCCACTGCTGGGTTCTCAAGAGAATGAAGGGTATCCCCATGGCAAGGTTTCACAGCCCAGGGGAGAACCAGACCTGCAGGGTTCCCCTGCCGCCTCAGACTCTCTCTCCCAGGGCTGCATCCCTCAGGCCACCCCTCCCCGCAGCAGCCCCTGGGGTCGAGCCAGGTGCCGGCCTCGACCCTGCTGCGCTTTGCCGAAGGTGTCACCTACCAGCATGAGCTCAAGCCACACTGAGATCAGGGCATGCTGCATACCTGTTGCCCCCTTTTTAAGAGATGTCTCAAAGCTATTCAAAGTGTTTTAACCAGGGCTGTCCCTAAGCCATGCCTTCTTCATATGCGAAGAATTATCTGCTTCAGTCTTGGCTGGATAGCATAGTTACATGTGGGACAGATGTGTGGTGGGATCTGCATTCCCAAAGTACTTTGACCTGGTCAGTCCACCTTCTCTGTGAATGAGGACAGGGGTTTTAACACTGAGTGATGCAGTTTCCATCCACCTGGAGAAGGAACAGGACATTCTCATCACTTGAAAGGGCTCAAGGAGGCACTGCCATAGAGTCACATGAATTTTTGTGGCCACAGAAGCCTGTTCATTTGGTCAAGAGAAATCTTCTCAGGTTATTACCATTCAGAAAACAGCAGACAAAATCAGTGTCCTCAGTGACTCCACAAAGTTTTCTCTAGTGTGAGGAAAAGGCAGTTGGTGAGAGGCAAAATGAGAAGTGAGGTTTTCCTCTGTCATCACAAAATGCTGGAGGCACAGCCCAAACATCTCCATAGTGTTTCAGCAGCTCTGTCTGAGGACTCCAGAACAGCTCTGACTTGCTGTATGGCTGCCGGCATCCCAGTGACGCTGACCTTTGTGCAAAGGGGAAGAGCCAGTGACATAGGTAATGCTGGAGTGAAGACACACCTTGACTAGGCAATACTGAGAAACCATGGAGCAAAAAAAAAAAAAAAAAAAAATCCTATTTTTACTGATGAACTTGCTAGGGTTAACTGAGGGTATCAGTCACAAGCCCCCTGGTTTGGATCAGTAAGTGCATCAGCCTTTAGACAGGCCTTTCCTCTTCTCTTGAGTGGCTGGTAGTCTTGTAGGCTTTCTTCTTTTGCATCATTTCTTCTCATCCCAGCATGTTGTTTGGTAAGTGCAAGTCCAGAAAGTGAATCTGTGCATTTTGCAGGGTTAGCTGGAGGTCACAGTGGTCTCCCACGGGATTAAGTCCCAAAGGTCTGCCCTGGCTGACGTGAAACCTCTGTCTTTTGCTTTCCATTTGTCAGTGACAGTTTTATGGCCCTCAGGAACACAACTCTTGAGGCAGGTCATGGATGTCTGTTACCTGAAGGTCATAAACTCTTTAAATAAGTAATCATTCTTTCAGAATCTTTCTGAAATTCAGTGTAATTTGAAGCAAGAGAATCAGCCCACTCCATCACATGCTGAGCTTGTTTTTGTCAGCGTGTGCTCCTAATCACTTACCAATTACTTATGCAAATTGGAGGAGCAGATGCTGAAGGTTGCTTTCAAGGCTGCCTCACAGGGGCCCTATAAAGTCAACAGTTGTGAATGTCCTTTTTTTTTATTTATTTATTTTTTAGTGGGTACAGTAGTGCTTCAGGTTCCTCATTTAATCTAAGCTCTCCTAAACAGTAGCATCCTAGTACTTCTAGGCAGGGCTTTCTTTAGCTCTTCAGGGCTAGCAGCTGATGGCTATGGTGCTGATAATCAGAAAGAAAATGTATGTTTATTGACAACGAAAGAGAAAAGTAGGAAGATTATGGAGAGAGAGGAAAAAAAAAAAACACTTCAGTGGAGTCCTGAAAACCTTGAGGCTAGATCTTTTAATTTCAAATGAGTAAACAGAGGTTTTGCTTTGCTATTGCACTAAAATTCTTACCTGGATGTTCTTGCATGTTTTGGATTACTTTCACAGCTAAGAGCGTATCTTCCTCTCTGTGCTTCCTTTTTGCACACATACCTGTTCTGTAGCATTATTTATCATATAAACACATTGTGAAGTCATGCGGATAACTGTTAAAAGGTTGAGCAAAGGGTTGATTGAAGTACAATCCTTTAAGTATGTTTCTTAACTTGCATAATTATGTTTAATTAAATCACACAGAATGTAAGCTCCATTTTGATGTGCTGTGGTGACCAGTCACAAGTGAAATTCCCTGCAGGAAAGGGCCTTTGCAGATTCTCTGAGATCCTACAGGGAAATCAATGACATTTTAATCTGAATTAGACAAAGATCCTGCAGAGAGGAATCTAAGCAAGTCGGCAGAAAATTGCAAATTCTTACAGGAAAGAAGACATTTTGTAGCTTTGCTATCTTAGTATTGTAGAAATTTTCTAAAGGAAATTTGCAAACAAATTGTATGATATATAAGATATTTGTGTATTTTTAGACAAAAAGGACAGTTTAGATTTTGTATCTGTTTAAATACAAGAGGTAGAAAGATTTTTTTTTTTAATCTGATCTTCTGAAGATTAAAACCAATCCATACATAATCCCTCCCTGCTAGCCAGAATGCATTTTTATAATGTTCTTCTAATTATCTAAACACTAGGACTTGCACATTGTATAACATTCAGTGATCATATCTAAAATATTAATAGATTACTATGTTAGAAAATGCAGGAAAATCCTTGTTTGTAATTTTCCTGTGTGTTTTGCTGCCTCTCTCCTTTATCGTTCTGACATTTTTAGCTTGCTTTTCCACAGAAAAATCAAATAATAGAATGTTTTGCATGCTCATCAGAGGATTTCAATGCACCTGCTAACTAAATTCTCACAATTAGAGCTTCTGAGGAACTTTCTGATTTAAAAATTTGTTTGTTTGTTTTTGTTGTTGTTGTTTGGATGGGAAACACTGCCTTGTTGAAATGGAAATGCGTGTCAGAACCGTACAACCTAATCTGACAAGCTTTCAGGTTTCCCTTTTTTTCAGCCAGCTCATCAGACTCTGCTAGGAGTTAAGCTTTAAGGCTGAGCCAGGAACCCTAGATTTCCATGTTCCCAAGCTCTGGGCACCTATACCATGGATGTCTGAAGTACCACAGAGTGAGGGACTATTCATTAAGCAGGGTCTGTGGCCCTGGGACAGCCCTGTCTTGAATTTTTACAAGTCCTGGCCTTTCCGACACCGCACCTGGAGCATCCAGGGGGCCCTGAGGACACAAGAAATGCCTCCACAGTGGGAGCTCCAGATCCCAAATTTACATACTCACAGCTCTGGCATAGCTCACAGGGGTTTTGAGCATCTGTTTTCTTGTCAAGTTTCTTTTCCATGAAAAAACTCTACTTGTTCTTTTTGAGATACCTCAAGGCAGAAATCCTAATTTTCTCTCAGATCACCTGTGATTTGGGGGCTATAATATGATTCCTTATCTCATGTAGGTACATGTCAAAACTAATTTACAAATAAACAATAGTTGCTACTTGCATCTTATCAACTTACCAGTTTGCAGTTGGTGCTGGCTTTGCAATTTCTCCATTGTACTTCATTGCATCAAGCAGATGTGCCTGATGATTGACGCAAAGTCTGTGAGCAGCATATGAAGCCTGAAAACAGCATGTTTTAGCATTTTAGCACATGCGGGCTGGTGGAAGAAATGAGCACTATAGAAGACATGGTATAAAAGAGAAGCAGTGGAGAAACAGAGTCTACTGCCAGTTGCTGTCTAGAATGATCAATAACGTGGTAGAAATTATTGTTCTCTTTTGTATTGTTGCAGTTCAAGGAGGTCTTTGGCATTAAACTAGTACACTTATTAAGCTTCATTACCCATTTTATAGACTGTTGCTTAGTTACTAGTTTACTATTTTCTAGAGGAAAATCAACTTCTTGTTTAAGAGTGTTTCCATGTGCATAGAGGAATGCCAAGGCATCCATCCTTCTGCTCCCAAAAGACAGAATTGTCCCTGACTATTCTCGTTTTTCAGCCTTTTTAATTATGGTGGCTATGATCTTTGAGGTTAAATGGCATTCATAATTTGAGATTTCATAAAGAGATTATTACATATTGAGAGACCAAACAGAATTGATGAGTAAGGTCTGCTCACACCAGTTCTTCAGATCACAACATCAAAGTCATCGGAAATTGCTAGAATTTTTTTATTTCTTTCCAGCAATGACATGTTACCCCTCCTTGACCTTACCACACACATTATGAGCCACATTTTCAAAACTGCAGAACTGATCTACATACAAATATATTGCACAAAAAGGTGGCTTCGGAATAAATCCAATGCCTGCTCATTTAAATAGGTTTTGAGAGGTTCATTTAATACTTCATTTATACAAAGACTCAGTTTGCACATGCAGTATTCGATAGATAGAAACACACTCCTTTTCAAAAACTGACCTTTCACAGATGTTCGTGGAAGTGCACACTTTTGTTTAAAGACTGGTGATTAGCTGGTTCAAGAGTGCTGGAATGATTCCCTTCATATCAAGTAATAAGATATTATAAAAAATATTACAGCAAGACTCAGTGCAGTTCTCTCAGCCATAGTAATCTGTTACAGAAACTAGCTCTTAATAAACTGTGTTGCTGTTCCTGCGACTGAGTCCCTCTTCGCTGTCCACGACGCTCATCAGGAGCCCGAATGTGTTCTGGAGAGTCCGTGGCAGTGAAGCAAAGTCAGGAAATTTCCATGCTGATTGATGCCAGCTCCTTTGGGGAGCTCCGTGTAAATAACTCTGTATCTGGATAGTGCCACTTTTGTTAGGTTTTGAGGTTGTTAAGTTGGTGTAAGTCAGGGGCTTAGTCCCCAGCCTCATGTCACTTAACAACTGGTGATCTCAGTTTTCTGAGCTGTGACCTAGGATACCAGGATTCATTTAATTGAAAATGCTAGGGTGGTTTCTGTAAAATGCTGTATAGGGTGATGCTATTACTGTTGTTAGAAGTAAGTTAAGAGAAACATGTCTGATAGAGACTTCTTTCTATCTACTAACAGGAAACATCCGCAAGCATTTTTTTGTGGAATTTGGGGGGCTGAGCTTTTAGGATTTTGTGTTTTTGTTTTTTGTGAAAGAGAGGGCCAGCCTACAGGATTTTGAGTGGCTCCAGTTTCTAGTGCAATTGAAAGGATATTGGTGAGAACAGAACTAAGAGAGTCCCTTTCGTAAAGGACTCAGCTCATTTGCAACACTTCTGTTTTCTCCTCACATGTGCAACAATCTGCATGTGTTTTACTGATGATTTTTTATTATCTCCATCAGATCACACAGAGTAGTTTCAGGTTCATAGACTTCAGACTGAATATTTCTAAAAATAG
The DNA here is from genome assembly GCF_003343035.1 of Apteryx rowi. Lineage (NCBI taxonomy): Eukaryota > Metazoa > Chordata > Aves > Apterygiformes > Apterygidae > Apteryx > Apteryx rowi. The sequence continues at coordinate 1,284,986 of NW_020450883.1, read as the reverse complement.
ACAACCAACCTTTCTAAAAATGAGTTAAAGGCACCATTCTTTTCTGAGACCAATTAAATAAAATAAACTTAAAGTTTCTAGGACATTTGAGTTTTGATGTAAGACACTCCTAAAATACAAGTTTGAACTAGTACTAGCTGGGAAAAAAAAAACTCCTTTTTTTTTTTAATACCTACTCTTGTTCTTCTTCTCCTTTTTTTTTTTTTTCCTATACCCTTTAACTACAAACTTTGAAGATGCTACTTGGATTATAGAGCTAGAATAAGTAATTGTTTGTGTTGGCCAAAAGATGTACATGATCCTGGAATGAGAATGGGAAGACCAGGTCAGAATTTTCCTTTAAATAGAAATCAAAATTATACTTTGATTCTCCAAACTTCACATAATGAAAGTGAAAAGAAGAAATGAGCYTCTGAAATGAATTTGTTCTCATGTTTTGAGTGAGGTGTAATTTTCTCCAAGTCTTCCAAAGGAGCTATACTAGAATTGCCTTCATACCGAGTTTTCAGATGTAAACCGATTTAAGTGTAGCTCTGAGTAAATATAATGTTTTCACTTGGCACAGAGTCTCCTTCTCCTCTTCTCCAGTCACTCTCCAGTGCACAGAAAAGTCTTTGCTCAAAGAAGTTACAAAACTCTTCATGAGTCTTTGGCCAAACATGAAGAAATTTTACATAAAAGAGAAAAGCTTTAGTAAGCAATAGCTGTATAGCAGCAGAAAGGTACAGAGATTTTGAGAAGTGTAAGAGGTATGAAAACAGGTGTGACAACATACTCATTTTACATTTAAACTACACCACTCATGAAAAAATAGTATGGAACAGAACAGTTGTCCATTAATTCTCCTAGCACCTTCTCACACTCTTAAAAATCATTAGGTAAAACAATTTTTGTTTTCCCTTCTCTCCTTGCCCTGGTTTCCGGTCCTGAGTTGCAGGCTAGACAGAATTAGTTTAGACCTCAGACAAAAATAAAAGATATGCACTGTGCAGTTGGAAGCTTTCTGGTAAACAATGATATAGATATGCAATATGAATGGTATGAAATTTCAAGAGGGAAAGAGAAGATGAATCGCCAATGTAATTAGCCTCTCCCTTGCTGTAAATACCCGATTGAACCCATTTTGAAAACGGGATCAAAAAGTAGTTGATTACATTTTCAATAAAATTTAGACTAGGCATAGGCACTATCATATTAATCTCAAATGAATGATGCCTAATCCATTTGCTGTAACATGCAGCTAACTCTCTTTATACTATTGTCTTCAATCTTTCACTTCATGTTTAATTAACAGGTAAAGATTATCCCAAGGTTTATCAAAGCAACAAACACAGGAATTCCCTTTGCACCATCAGAGATGAAGAAAATTCCAGGTTTTCTTTCACAGAAAGACCCTGATCATAGAGGGCCTTTCATCTACATAACTTGTGAATTTGTTGGCTTTAGGAAAGATTTGCATGATCTGCTTAGGCTTTTTGTAGTGCTTTTTAGACATGGACTTCATGACCTAGCCAAATGTTTTCTTCATATTGCCTTTACTCCATGTTTCTGAAGCTGTTTTGGCCAGAATGGGATAATTCTGTTTCATTTCACTGACTGCAGAAGGGCTACTTGCAAAAGTAACTGCACATACAGAGAGACTGACCTGCTGATACTATTTTGATGTGTTCTGATTAGTTTTTGCATATATACAAATGTATACACATTTCACACATGACTCCAATTAATTCCCATTAGTGAATTCATCTCAATTTGAATAAGAGTTGTGCAACTAAATCTAAATGAAGGTACTTTACTTATTGTGAATGGGAATCAAGCTCTGTCTCTGTCTTGTTTTCTTTGTTTTTTGTTTTTTGATTGACACTCACTCTGTTTTGTTTTGGGAAATAACATAAGAAATCTCATAAAACGAGAACAACTGCAGTGCAAGAAACTGCTCAACAAGGTCAAATGTGTAGGTGCTTAGTATTGCTTTCATGAAATCTGTTAGGTAGTAATGAAGTTTATAACACTTCAAAGAGGCAGTATTTTAATTCAGAGCAAACTCTTTTCTCTACAAAATACATATGTAGTCACACATATGTGTGAGATCCAGCAAAACCCTAATATCCCAATGTATAAACTGGCTAATGATATTAGGACAAAACTCATCAGTCTGCAATTTCTTTCAATAGATAAAAATAATAACAAAGGACAGGGCAAATTCAGCCTGTTTCCATTATCAGCCAGTAACTTTTAGTTTTTTCATATTCCAGCTTCCTGCTAGGCTTAGAAAACTCACCATAATGCTTGGAGAAAACAAGCACAATTCAGCATGGGACAACAGTCTGCATTTTAATTACCCACAGTAAAATACCTAGGATAATACTACAAATGACTTTTTTTTTTTCAATCCTTCATCTTAACAATCTTTCTTTAGCAGAAGAAGGAGGAAGAACTCCATGGAAAAAGAGGTGGACCAAAGGAGGTTCTCAAGATAGACACTGTTTTGGGACTCCCTCCTCCCACCCTCCAAACCCATCCCCTTTTCTGTTAGAGGCTAATGAAGAGAAAGGCTCTTTTGATTCCTGGCATGGAAGATATGTGCCTATATGCACTTCTGTTTTTCTTAGGCGTCCTCATTCATTTTTCAATAATCAAACTCCTAACACCCAAGTGTTGATAACTGCCCACTTTCTGTGCTCAGGCCATTTGTCCTGGGGCAAGCTTCCCAACAACACAGTATCTCTCTCTTTCAGCATGGAAGTAAACAAATACAATTTTCTGTGACTTTTTTGAGCATTAAACTCAGAGATAAATGTTTACATGCTGTATTTGGGAGCAGTGTGTCAACAATATGGGATGATTAACCTATTTGGACAAATCGAGTGTTGGAATTCGTTCAGTGTCAAAACATGGTTTACTGTTGGTGTGACAGCACTGTCCAGAGACTCAGTCAGTACTGGCTCACTGTTTGATGCGCACTGTTATAAACAAAAAATCTCCATCCAACAAACATGCAATCTAATCTGAAACAAAGAGAACATAAGTGATTATTGTAAACAGCAGGCATGAAGGAGGAGATGCGGCAAGAACAAATCTGATGAGAGAATGGGATAATTCTGTGCACCGTCTATACAATCTGAAACAGTTGCTCATCCTTAAATACGTAAATACCAGCTCTGTCAGACTGCTGCTCACCTTGTAAATATTAGTGGCTGATTCTTTGCACACTATGCAACTGTGATGGATATTTGAGCAGGGATTCACAGCAGGATGTGACACTATGTGGTTTGCCACAGGAACTAATATCAGGGAAGAGAAGAGGAGACTATTATGCCCAGAAGCATAAAGAGTGCTGTGGTACCACAGAATACACAGACACTCAAGGGTAGACCACTATAGAGCTAAAGCAAAAAGCAAAAAAATTGATTAAACAGAAAGGTTATAGTTGTGAAGGGCATTGAAGGTGGGCATAAGACATTTGCATATGATGCTATGGAAAATGAGGAGATAATAAAGACATTCAGACAGGAATAATATAGAGTGACAAGCAAAGAGGATGCTCTTAGGTAATGCATTTTGAAGGGATTGAAAAGTTCCCAACTTGCATAATGACATGTTTGTGATGAGCACTTTGAAGGTCAAAGCAGCATTTTTATCTGTGAACCTTCTGAGGCCCACGAATTATCCCCAAACCAACAGATTCACCAGGGTTAAAATAAATTTCCTCAAGGTCAGCATATTCTACAAATAGAACAACATTCAGACTTCTCTGGCTAATATGATCCAAAATTAGCACAATATGCAATCTATAAGAGATTGCATATATAATGCATTGGAGGGAGAAAAGAACAGATTTACTTTTTACATGATTAAATAAAGTCAAAATAAAACTGCTTTAAAGGATTAAATAAATGATTCACTACTTTGTGTTTGCAATTTGTCAAAAAGCCAGAGAGATAATGACTTTGGATTTTCCTGCAAAGACCATCGATGCTTTTGGCATCTATCATGCTCAGAGCCCCATTTGGTTTGATGCGTGCTTACACCATGGCTGTATTAGTGAGTAGTGCAGCCCTACAGGAACAGATCTGAAGAGCAGAACAGCTGCCGCTGAGAGTCCAATGCCCACACAACAAGCACGTCAGGAGGGGGTACTTCAGGATCTCTGTCACCTGGTCCCATGGATCCAATGTCCATCAGCAGCTCAAGCACCTCAGATATGTTCATTGAGCAGAGCATCTGGCTCAGTCTTGTTTAACGGGATCCAGCTTATGCCCCTCGCAACAGCTCGGTGATGGGGACCAGAAAACAACACGGCATCCAGAGACCTGTGTCAAAAGTGTGCTTGGGACCTGAACTACAGTAACGCATGCACTGCATTCAGTGACACATCACATACATTCGCTGAAGTGGATCTGGCCCTCACTTGCCAGTGAAAACTTTTTCTCCCCTCTAGCTTATGCAGCTTGCAGAGTCTGCAGAGCATCACAGCCTCGCTATCAAGCAGCCTCTGGGCATAAGCTGTAAGCAGATCTCCTTGTTCCTTTGGAAGATGTTATTATAAATGCTAATTTCACCATTCCTGCACATGCTTGATGAAATGATTAAGTGAACTTTCTAGATGTTAGCCAGGAAACACTAATTTTGGAAATTGTTCAGACTCTCTGGAGATAAGCTGAAGCATGAGAGACAGCATTACGTTACCAGAGCTGGAAACCTGAGTGAAAAAGATTAAGGGGCAAATATTTCTTGTCAAACACGGGGATGGAAAAATGAAAAGAATAATGAGAGGAGAATTGCAGTTTTAGATAATCATATAAATGGAATTTCAATCATAGCACTAGTGTGAATAAAAATTAAGTCTAGCAATAGGTAACCGGTAACTGGATAAGCACCAGTTTCCTTTCATCCAGATGATCTCTTTCAGTTGATAGTAAAGGGGAGAAACAGTGCAAAAGAGGAGAATAAAGGATGAACAGCCTCCGAAAAGCAATGATAGAAGCAAACAACATGCTTCCCTTAACTCTGTTGCTGATTCATAGGGTAAAGGAGAATCATTTAGAAAGTTCTACTCATCAGACCTTGGTAGGACAATGACACAGAACTATATCTCAGTGGTCTCCTCTCTCCTTCTATAATTTAGGCTTTCAATGACGTCTCCTCCATATGAAGTCTGCATATTCATTCTCAAATTCCTAAATTCTGAATTCCTGAATTCCTAAAGGCTACAGTGCTGTTCAAATAGAAATCCACAGGACATTCTTTATTTGAATAGGCAATGGAAGAACCGAGTTGAACTTGAGTATGGAAAATGCACAAGGCAGTAAGGAATTTGCTGCAGTCCAGGGTAGTGGGAACTGTATGTATTCTGATGGCAGAATTTGGCTATTGGGCTGCCAGACCTTGTGGCCAGTTTTTGTACTTTTTATGTTCTGTTTCTGCTCCTCATAAGATTCAAAGCCTTTTCATATCAGCTATGGATTTTCTTCTGTCAAACTTAAAATTTGTACAAAATCTTGTTCTGAGACTACGTTATTTACCTTTTGTATTTATCATGTACGCTTTCATTTAAGACATTACGATACTTTATTTTAATGAAATTAGGAAAGCAAAGTCGCCTTTTTTTTATCCCTGACAGCCTTCAGTTTTCCCTTGGCACAGTACCATTTCATCGCTTAGCAGCATAGTCTGTGATCGACACAGAAAATTAACATAAAACCAAGGTTGACAGAAAGAAGAAAATTAGATTCTACTCCATTCTACCATTTCTCCTCCTCTTTTACTCTCTCCACCTTCCATTTCATCTCCTTTTTACTATTCAGCCGTTCTGGCTGTGTTGCTCTTTCAGCCCTGCTAATGATCATCTTTAGTTAGTCTCTCTCCTTTACACAGCGCTGCTCTTTATCTCCTTGGTATTGCCCAATCCCAGCATTGTAATAAAGCTCATCTAGGCTGATGAATTAAAACATTAGCACATCTGACTGATGTTTACTCTCAAATAAAGTTATTTCTCCCTCTTGCCCTTGCCACCATACCCTATGCCTTTCTTCTCAAATGAGGCTTAGCTTGGTATGGTTCTACCCTTTCTTTGCAAATGTAAAATGGTAGTTTAAGGAGATTCACAGCCCCAGAGTTTTTAAAAAGTTTCAATTTAGCTTTTATTAGGTGCTGGGCAGCATAGTGCCAGACTGTGTACACAGTTAAACAACAAGAGCTCTCCCAGGGGAGTATATTGTTGCAAGCTTCAACATCTATATGCAAATTAGACTTTCCGTATTTGCTATCAGTTACAACAGAAATTTTCCACCCAGGCAAAACAATTTTTTTCTTTAGTTATCTAAAATATTGACAAGCCCTGAAGAAACCAGTCTTCTCTTGCTGGCTGCAACAGATACAGAAACTGTGTTGGTTTTAGGGATTTTTGACAAGCAGGTTGCCCTAAAGCATGGTTATAGTATAACTGCATAATATTCCTGAAGAAATAATGGGGACTGCTGAAGTCTCCTCATCAACAGTGGAAGTGATGTTGAAAGACATTTGTTATTTGACACAGGGAGAAAGAATCCTGAGGAGAACAAAGTATATTTTCATAAAATCTCTTAAGGTGCAGGACTGCAAAATGCAGCAGGAACCGTCTACTGTAAATGCTGCTCTAAATGATCTTGGTTGAGGTTATGGATTCCTGGAGCTGAATCCAATCGAAAAAACCCTAAACAAACAACACTTATTTGACCAATGGCCTTTGGAGACTCAGCAGATAAGCAGTCTAGCAGGGATTTGAGGGCTAAACACAAACTTTTGAAAGACATGCCCTCCTTGGTTGCCCTCAAAAAAAAAAAGGCAAGCTTAGTTTCTGACTTCTGTGAGGATAAACATGCTTTGATTTCCATGTTACAACTGAACAGTTGAAACCGACATTTGGGACCCCCACAAAGCTGTCCAAATTATTCAGACTGTATGTGGCCACTGCAACGTGCCATAGGCATTGATTTTTTACATAGTGAATCTACAGCTAGTTGTTAGTAGAGTTGCTTTCCTATTTTTCTTTGCACTTCCTTGCTTTGGCAACTTTTCTCATTTTGTTTTTTTCATCTCTATCCAATTTATGCAACAGAATAGTCACATCTGGCTGTAAAATACAATCTCCTTTTTTCATAAGGGGCATTGATGCACAAAAATAATTTTAATGATAAATAGATACCAATTATGAACAATGAGTCACCAACGCTTTGAGAAGAAAGTAGTTCTAGTGCTTGAACTGGGGAAAGAACAGTTCCATTAAATACCTGATACCTGATGACTGCATCAACATTTATTTTTTGTCTTGTGTACCGTGTTAGCATTTTCCTTTATACTGAAAAGGGACGAATTTCTGTCTTACCCAGTCACTGCTTCCTTCCATGCCCCTGCTGTGACTGCATTCCCTGTGGTCTGTGTTTCATGGTATACTGTGAACAGTGCAGTGTCTTGATATTGGGTCTGAAATAAAGGGCCAGAAACCAGCAGTAGACAAACATGGAGGCTCAATCTTTGAAGAATTTGAGAGGTGAGGTGGTCCTCTGCAGGCTGGGCCAGGAAACGGGTGAAAATGTGGCCATGTTGCTAATCAGCTGCTGTGCATCCAGACTGTCAGATGTGGCAGGCTGGCTGGTAAAAAATCGTGGCCGTACTGCCTAAGGGCTGCCTGTGAGATGGCTGCTGACAGAGCCCTGCAGTCTGTAGCACAGTGTCAGGTTGCTTGTAGGAAACCTAGCTGACCTGATCGACATCAGCTTCATAATGATCCTGCAGGACACACAGCAGACCATAGCAGTACCTCCTCGTCACAAGTGGTCTCCTCGGTCCACGCCGTCATTGGGAGCCTTGCAGCTAGTACAGTGCCTGGTGCCACCCGGAGCACACATAGGGTGTATTTGGGCTAGAAACTGGGCTCAGATGTACATCCAAAATGAAATGTAGATGCAGCACGTGTTCTTTTTGGCTTCTATAGCATCCTATTTTGACAGAGAAGAGGGTTGCTTGAAATGTGTCTGTGACCTCTGCCTCGCTTGAATAAGAGATAACCCTGGACTGCACCATTTGGCCCTGAGTCTCTATCCAAAATCTTCCTACATTTGAGTGTGCTGGAGTGCATGAACTTATGTCCATCCTGTCTAGCGAAAATCTTAGCTGCAGATGCAAGGTCTGAAGCTGCATATTGTGGCTATTTGTCGAGGGAGCTTTGATGTACCGTGTATAAAGCTTGACTGTTAAGAAATAAAGCTTTTGCCGTTGAATCTTATTTCTAACCAGACTTTTCCTTTCAAGCAGGGTTGTGCATTCTTGACTGGAGGTCTTCTCTTGACATTGTCAGAATATAGATAACTGTGAAAAGTTTCAAGACAGTTTTGTGAATCTTCCCAAATCCCCAGCTGTACTTCCTGAGGGTTTCATGCTGCTCCGCTCTGTTCTGTGACATCCACTTAGAAAATTCCAAGTTCTCCAGACTGTTTGATTCTTGAAAGAAATGACTATTGAGGGATCTGCTTCCCCAAGCATTTGTAAGTCATATTATTGAGCACAAGATGTAGCAAACTCCTGTGAATGTTAATTGAAACAGCTTAATTAAGATACAATGCTGCTGAATTGTGTTCAAGTCATGTCACTTCTCTTTGCGAGAGTCCTGTTTGATTCTGCTGCTTGTTTTCTCTGGCTAGGCGATAAGCTGATTTGGGGTTGGGATGGTGCAATGATTTGGCAAATGTATATATACTTTATACATTTCAGTTTGTTTTTATGAACTACACGTACCACTTTATTGTATGTATGGCCTCCACTGTGTGTTGCCTCTTGGGAGAAGAAAGTAAGGTAACACACACTGTTCTGAATATGGATGGGTTACTGGCTAAAGAGTTTTAGGATCTGGAATATTTTCATCTAGATGTTGAGAAAAAAAGAATTAGTGTATCTTAGATAAAAAGGGAGAACGCAGTCTGAAGGAGCAGACTTCTGCCCAGCATCAGGACAAGGCAAACAGTTTTTAAATGTCCAAGGGGTTCATAAAAAGAAAGACAGTTGGTGAACTAGGAACGAGAGGCCCTACTCTTCTGACTGAGGTGTCCTTTTTGACTGGTGAAATCATACACAAAGAAGGGAATCCCCAAATCACTGTCTGGATAAAAATCTTTGCTCATGACAGACACAAAGAATCACTGGGAGAGGAGAATAGGAGGGAAAGTGATATAAGAACCTACTGACTGTTTCTAGACCAGTATATTTTGTGTCAAAGTCCATGTATTATATGATTCAGCTGGCAGGGATCTAAGCAAGGATGTGCACGCCAGGAGGGCTGTGGAAGCACTTAATCTCTTGTGTCGTCTGCCCAGGATTCCTGAGTGCTCTAACAGCTGGTCAAAACTCTCCTGTGGAGTACCCCTGTCTAGGAAATGTACTAAAGTAGTCAAAGAAAGAGCCTATTCTTTTAGAAAAGAGATTTTTCTTTTGCCAGCAGGTACAAAATGGTGAAACCTAAGCATAGGTGAAGCTCATTGATCTTCACCAGAGTTGGAAAGGGCTCTGTCATGCTATGTTTGAACCAGGATGAACATCATGATGCTTTGCATCTCAGCTAGATGTTTGCAAAATACAAATGATGGATAATGTGAGAGTCTCCAGGAGCAGCTGGAGACTGCCAGAAAGCCGTGGATTACACAACTTCTGCTACATTTATTCCAAGAGTAGCATCTGGCAAATGGGTGCCCATACTTTAGGGTAGGTAGAATGAGTTAATGTAATGCCTCATTTGGAGAATGCTCTTGCTGTTATGTAGTTTAAATTTAAACGCAAACTCAAAACTTAAATCCTAATGGGAGAAGCCAAAAGAAGCACCCCTTTGGCAGAACTAGGAGATACTTTCATTCTTGTCTTCAGAGAAAGCCGGAAGGCTCTTTTTTCACTACCCCTACCATTTTTCCTTGGGTCTTTGTGAGATTACTGTGATTTCATGCTCTTGCAATAGCAGGCATCTAGTAGTTGCACAGCTGGAGACCCTCTTTCTTCCATCACTTTCAGGCTGATTCTAGCTGGCAACAATAAACCGTAGATGCATTCTGTCATATGTTTAAGGCGAGATTACCTTTCTTTTCCCTGAACCTCACAGACAGGTAACTGTATCGTGAGGGCAGGTAATCTGCCAGAAAAGGAAATGCATGCTGTCTTCTACCAAGGTAGGTTGCTGGCTGAGTGCACACAAGCAAACAGCGAGAGGGAGACAGGAATCTTTCTGCGGTATTTTCTCCTTTAAGACAGTTGGGACTGATTCAAGCGTTCTGCTATGCTTCTGGAGATGTCAATCCACAGAATGGGGGTGGGGAAGGGGCACCCCAGGAAATCAAAGCAAACTCAATTATCTATCTGCTGACAATGACAAAACCATTTCATTCCTCAGCTCTTCACAGAATGTGAGGGGGGAAAAATTAAAAGCGTGAACATTTTTAATGAGTGCAATTATTGAATCATCAGTCACACAGTCCATCTGCTTCAGAGTGTTCCAGTGACTAGAGAAAGACTAAAATACTGCATTCCCTTTTTGCATTCATATAATCATATAAATGTTCTTTAAGCAAAAGCTAATGATATTCATATATCATGCCCATCACTTTCAGTAACTTGCAGCTCCCCTTTCACTTCCTTCACTTTATTAATCACTAATTTTGCATTTTGACACCAACTTGGTGGAAATATCTTGGCAGATGCATGGGTAACAGCTAACCCCATGACATTAAATACAGAATCATGTAATATTCAATTGGAGAGATAAACTAATGTAAAATTTATCTCAAAGGTCCCATTTAGCCTAGAGTTTAGTGAGCAAAATGAACTTCACACAGCAAAAAAAAAAAGGGGGGGGGGAAGGTCTGGATTTAAAATTCTTTTCCCCCAGTAATATCAATCCACTTGGTACACAGATCTGACTGTGACAGCATGTCAGAGAAGAGCCAAAACTTATTCAACAGAGTTTGAAAACCTTTGCAAATAGTCAGGACAGATAGAGGAGGAAAGGTTCAGATAAATGTCTGAACCTGAGGAATTGTGACAGAACTATAAATTTGGTTTGGCTGTGGTATCCTAAAATCCATCCCAGAATGGCAGGGAAGGTAGAGATTTGGATCTCAAACCACTAACAGGCTTTGCTATGTGCTAACTCATTATTATGTTGGGATTTGGGCTACAAGTGCATGGCTCAATAAAAAGAAGGATGATTTTGTGCAAGGAATGTTTTCTGGTATTGCAAATAAATGCAACATTCTGTATAGATGTCCTTTGTCTAGCTCTTTTCAGGTTTCCTCTACAATACCTAGCTGAGAATCACCCAGATTCAGTAATGTGCACAACTATGAGCCATATTATCGAAGAAATATCTGACTTCTCTACAGGCACTAGCATCAAAAGATTCTATGGTCTGAACTCGAAAAAAAATGACTTCATATTGAAGGCTGTGAACAACATGCAGTAGTTTTTCTGTGGATTGCACAACAAGACAAAATAGCATCTCTTACTCTCTTCTTGAATCTGGAAATCTTTCTTTGTAACTCAGTATACTGTGAAAACAAACTTAAGTCCTGGAATATTAAATTCACAGCAACTGATGCCAATTAATGGCCTCAATAAATTAGATGTTCTGAATTATGCATTGTGACCACTCTAACATTAATCCTGGTATTTGAGCTGAATCCAGGAGGATTGTATGAGTGGTGGTGAAATCTCATTAACCATTGTCTGGGATAATAAGGTAAGTTATTGTTTTCATTGTTACATTATCATACTTGCTTTATGAAATAATTATTTATTACATTTTCACATTACACATTTTATCTAGGAAACCAAGATCAAAGAAGCAAACAATTGGCTATAACATTATCGGTGGCATCCAGGCTGTGCTTAATCAATATGCTACTAACTTTTTTCTTTTCTCCAAGTTAATGTCTAGCAAGAGCTACAGCAACAATTTTTGCTATCGGGTAAAAAAAAGCATTAAATAAATAATTAAGGCCTGAATTGCCAATTTGTTCTCTTTGTAGGAATGAATTAGATACTGGATTAGTTTGCTTTTCAGTTTTAAATGTGGGGACTCACTGAACCACATCTCTGTGAAGAAATATGGTCCTATTTTCACAGATCCATGCTTTAGTAATTTAAAAGTAATCAGTAATCTCTTGCTTCTCTGAGAAAGTAATCAGTGACATGTAGGAGATTATTGTTAGAATCCAGTGAGTGGTGCTGGATTGATTTTTTTTTCTCCCTTCCCACTAGTTTTGACAGCTCTACTTAATGACTGACAGTAAATGGGGCTTATGCTGTGTCAGGTGTTCTGGAAAGGGCTCTGGCAGGCAAGATTTGGCTTATCATGTTGCAAACTAAGGTCCTGATCCAGCAGACATTTAGAACAGTAAATAACATTACATCAGAGACTTATTCCTTTCAGTTCAACAAGAGCACTTTCTCATAAGTATATTTAGTTTCTCATGAGCAGACCCTGCTCCTGCAGGTTCCTGAGAGCCTTCTGGGCAACCACCTCCTACGTAAACAAGGGGAGAGGACACAGAGTGCCTCTTTGTCTCTTGCTAAATCCATCCTTGGAACAATAATTATTATCTGATATTTGCATCCTGCCCAAAGATTAGCTAAGTGCCTCACAAAATAAACAGGTTTCAGCCTCAGGAATCTTGAAGTCTAGAACTTAGGCAGAGCAAAAGAAATGAAGGAAAGAACAGCAAGAAATGGGACACAGTGACACACAATATTTTGTGGCAAGAATAAAAAAAAATTAGCAAAGCTTGATTTAACTGGTATACTTTTTGTAGTCCTTGGGGCAGAAGTGCCTTCTCAGGAGGAATCTGGGTGAGGAAAGTGGTACCTCAGCGGATTGGTTTTGGGGCACAGTTAGAGGAAGCAAAAAGCAGAGGAAAAAGACAAAGGGAGACTCGTATGAGGGGATGGCTTGGGTGTCAGGTCCAGTGTCCAGGTAGCTAGAAAGGGAGAGAGGAATCTGCGTGAGGCTCCATGGAGGAACGAGCAGGCACGTGGCCGTTGCTGTGATCGAGGAGGAGGAAAGAGGCCGGACCCAGACATGATTCCCAGGCTGCAAGCACACCTAGCAGACATGAAGCTGTTGACACCAAAGCAGAAGAGGGAGCATTCAGAAGAAAACATGAAAAGCTGAGTTTTAGCTCCTCTGATTTTGAGATGCCAATGCAATTTTGATGGCATGTCCATTGAGACAAGAAGGGCTGCATCGTGTCCAGGGTGGAGAGGTAGAGCTGAGGGTTACTGGATTAAAAAAATAGCAACACTGAAGCCTGCTGAGCCACTGGAATAAGGCCTGTTTTTTTCTAGAATAGGTAGGACCTCATTCCTAGTCTTCTATCAAAGGCATGAGTCAGAACATATATCAGAATGCATTTAGAAATGGTGGTTAAGCAATTTTGCACTGAGATTTTGAGACACCTTGGAGTAAAAATTGTTCAAGTGTATTGAGCAGCACCAAAGAAGTGCAAAAGGAAAGCCAAATGTGACCACTGTTTTTTCAAATAGTTGTGGGAGTTTTCCTAAGCAGTAATAACTGCCATCTGATATCTGTATATGTGTGGCTATTTTCACACTTCTGTTGTCTGGGCTGGGACAAATAGAGTTCAGTGCTTTACAAAAATACGCTTGCTATAGAACTCGGCTGAAAGAGCTTGAAGACAGAAAAAGCAGATAAAATGAGTATGTGAGGCAAGCAATTTACTTTCAACAGGTATGGAAGACGAAGTAACAAAATAACAAGGATTAAGTCCTGGCACCATTGAATTGGGTGGCAGGCATCCTACTGGTGAACACAGTATGCAAGAAGCATTAACAATTGCAGGAGTCACAGCTAATCTCCAGCCTCCAGTCATGACCAGAGGCAGATTTCTGTAGGCTGTCTGGCAACGGCAGACTGTAATAACCTGACGTTAGCTAATGCTCTTTAATGTGACTTCCAGAACTTTTGTTCAACCAACCACGTTTGGTCCTGACAGAAGTGAGTGCAGCTCCCATTGATTGCTGGGTTCAGTGTAGCTGATTATTTTCTTGTCAAAACAAGCTTCCATTAAAAAAAAAAAAAAAAGGAAAAAGAGAGTCATAAAAAACACTTGTTATCCAAAGTTAACTGCTAGGAACGGCCTATGGTAAAATCCGTTCATAAAGTACGGTGGCAATCAATTTAGAGGGGCTTACTACAGTAAACTTTAATGCTAGCAATATTTTCCACAGATGTTAGTGTCAGAAGCAGATTTTGGATAGCTGTCACTGAAAAACTGGTCAAAAATTAAAATTTCTAAGACGTCCTGAGGTCAGACATATTTTTTGCGTGTTTTTAACTTCTGCTCYGACCTAACCAATGAACCTCTACATTTTTTTAAGAAGAAAGTGGTAACTTGGAATCCTTAGGTCACCTCTGCCATACCAATGAATTTAGCAACACAGTAATACTAATGGAAATGGGGGAGAGGCAAGGGAGAGATAGGGAGAAAAGAGAAAAAAAAAACACATAATGGGTTCTTTGTACTGTAAGGGAAGGAATAGAGAACGTTAACAAAGAATGTAATTTAATACCTAATCAATTTACTGATTGGATTTTCCGTGAGATTAACTTTGAGTCCGGAATGAATTGCACTGATCTTGGAAACTGCTATAATGACCAGCAGTAGTATGAGGCTGTATTGGTATAAAAATAATAAAGCCAGAGACTTCAAACAGCTACAGTAGTTAATTAAATGTGTTCAAATAACATTATGGTTGGACATAAACCCACAAAAGCACGGAAATTCTGAGGTAAGGCTGCCAGAGCCTTGGCCAGTCACTGTCTTGTGCTAATGCTCTGCAGAACGTATGGACTTTCCTCTTGGGTCCCCAAGGCACATGCGGGGCAAATTCTGCCCTCCAAAAGATTTCCTTTAATTTCTATGGCTTTTTCATGTGTGTTTCTGAGACAATTAATTGATGTGTCTGGGGCATTTCAGGCTTTTAAAGAAATTAATGTAGCTGTGGGCCATGACTGAACTGTGCTTGGCTCGGGAAGGACGCAGACAAAACTGGCTCTCGGGGTGTGTCTGCGCTTTGATCCGGGGCAATGGAGCATACCGCAGAAAGGGAGCCAAGAAAGGGCAGCTGTGCTGTGGCCACTCCTTCTTCATCTGCACATCCTCCTTCTGCCAGGCTGAGGGAGGCCCGTTATAGCTGCTTTTAGGGATGCTTGATGGTGCTGAGGCAGAGAGCACCGGGCCTGGCTGCAACTCCAGTGCCACGATACTGGGTTTGTTATGCTTCTATAAATGTACCTGACATTTTAGCAGACTATAGGGTTTGTTCTCTCTTTTCTTCTCTCCTTATTTAATCCTTTTACTTGCTGCATTTCCATTAGAGAAAATGCAGCATTTTACATTCAAGTGAGCAGTATTTGACCCAGTGAGGGACCAGAGGCTGCTATTGTTATGGGGTAGAGGGAGCAAAGCTGCTGTGAGGTGCCTTGTTAATATCCCATTCAGACAAAACTTGACTCCCATGAACTGGCTTCGCACTTCCTGCAGGCTGGGTTCGCTTTACGGTCCCATCATCAGACCAACAGGCCACTGCATTTTGCAACCTGCCGCCCTCTGCGGGAATTACTGAAGTTACAGAGATGGTGAGCTCCCTCTGCCTCATGTCACTTTGGTAATTACGCACCCCAGCAAATACAAACTTTGAAAGAATGGAAAAATATCCCCCAAAAACTGGATTAGAATTACTACCTGAAGAACCATTTGTCTATCTCTAGCTGCAAATGCTGAAGACAATGCCCTCACCGTGTTGATTTGTTCCTAATCACTGAGAACATGAACATTACATCTATTTACAGCCTAATGCATCAGCCTCTAAAAATACAGGGAGGTTAGGTCAAGTTAACCTCAGAACTGCTATTCCTGCTGGTATAAAGTCAGTGAATGTGGAGTGAGGTTTAATCACAGTACTGAGAAGTGAGAGAGCCCTACTAATCCCTGAAGCTGCCTTGGGGAGAAATATCCCTTGAGGTATCTGCTGGCCAGCAGGATCAAGCTAAAATAGTTTCCATAAAAAATCACTAGAGGAGACCTAAAAATAATAGGGAAAGGAGAGAGGAGAAAAGTTTTCTTGCATTTAGACTTAGGACTAGGGAGACAGAAGGAGGAGGAGACAGCCCAAAGAGTGCAACATCCTTTCCTGGTGTGGCCTCAGACAAACTGGGAAACTTTTCATCAAGTCATTAACCATCATTTAAAGCATTGGTAGACTTTGCACACTTTGTAAAAAGGGAAGAAATTACAAATGAAGCAACTTTTCATCTTCTTTTAATATTGTGGGAAGACAAGGAAAATGACGAAGAGGAGAGTGGACATATTTGTGAATAGGGAGAGAGAAGAAATGGTTCCAGGAAGACTGAGACCGTCACAAGGAAGGTCCAAACAGACTCATGGATGAATCTAATGTATAAAAGAAGGAGAGAAAAGAGAAAGAGAGAGAGCAAAAGAGAGAGAGAAAGAAGGAAAGAGTGAAAGAGCAGAAAATTCAACATGTTAGAACTGATTTATAGAATGAACATCGCAAATAGGACATGACAAAAGGGAGGGAATGCATTTGAAAGCAAGAAAAAAATGGTACATCACTCATATGTGGAGTCTATAAAATTTTATTATCTCAGTCGTGCATAATTCATAAGGTTAACATGCACATTAGTTAAGACCCTCAAGCTCCTCACAAGCTGTTAGTATTGCCTTTGGTGCCACACACACACAAAAAAAAGTGTACTGCTGATTTTGGTCTTTCAGAAATGCCTGAGTCCAGTGACACAGTATTTGCCTAATAAGTGAAGAGCAGTCTGCATCAAAAAGTGTTAGCCAGTTAAAGTTCAGTTTTTCAGGGAACAACTTGAGAACAGAAGTTATACTTAGTCATGTTCTTCTATTAATAACTACTGGGGAGATACACTCAAGCCTAATGCATTTAAACAGAATGTTATGTAGTTGACCAGCCTCAAAATATTTTGCACAGCAGTATCTCTGCAAGTTACATTGAAAGCAGTACCTATTTCTAATATCATGCTGATCGAAAATAAGAACAACTTTTGGGTACCAGGCACAAAGAAAGTAGTGCTAATGATGTAACTCTGAGTAGACAACATTATAATTTGATTCTGAATCATACTGGAGAATTTTGCTTTATTTTTCATTTTTGAACTTCAAATACAAATTCATTCATTTTGGATATGAAAGCAGTTCAGAACAACTACAAATTACTATTTTAATTTTTTTTCTGCTACCACCTCCTAGAATTATACACACCTATTTTCTAAATTTGGTACTGAAAATTGATTCATTTTCTCTCAAATTTATATTATTGCATCTCTGCATGATTTCTACTTTTTCTTAAAAAACTATTTTCCATCCTAACCTCTGTCTCCTGGAGTGCTGTGTTTTGAAAGCTTTGCTGCTGGGCAAGTAAAACTGTAATAGGCTATCTACTTTTTTTAATTCCCACAAATTTACCACATTTTCCAGAAGAGAGAGATTTTCATTTTTCTGGGGAATCTTTCTACATGTTCCAAGACATGGCTTTACAAAGGCCAACTTTTGACCTCAGATATGTACAAAGAAAACTGCTTCAATTTTATTTGGAAAAGCGTATATCCATATCTGAGAGCAATTTGTCCATAACTGTGTCTTAAGGGGACTTCTTTCCTTCTGTGAAAAGTCCACTGATACTGTTGTTCTTCAGATTTTGCCTAAGTTATCATTTTCATCATCTGTCTCATTTTTTATCCCAGTGAAAGTATTGGCAATGCAACCTCATATTTCCAATAACAGGTAGACATTTCTTCTTCCAGAACTCAGTCCTTAAATGTGATAAGTACTTCATCTCTCAGTGAAGAAACTCAGACCACAGAAAGGTCTCACAGCCAGCCTTGGCGTGGTTTCCATTCCTCTCTTAACAGCTTCAGACTTGAAAGAGACTAGCCAGTTTGGCCCCTATAGTGAGAGATACTGATATGTATTTTAGGTAGTCACTTTGAAATCGTGCTGGCTCTTTATATGCTCCAACTTGTATAGAGTTTGAAGTGTTTTACTGGTTCTATCTCAGGACATTCAGCACATTGCTGGATTAAATCCTGTGCTCTTAATTTGTGCGGGCTGCTCTCCACTCTGCCAGCAGCATGAGCATTTTTTCTTGCTGAATTCATCCTTCCTTTCAGGACTGCAGCTGGAGAAGAAAAAGTGTGCTGATAGGCTGCACAAAAAAACCTGCATATCAAAAACAGTCACAGTGAGCCCCCCAAAATGAAACACCTTTCAAGGATATGCTCAGAGATACAGATAGGATGGATCAAGTATAAGTCTTGTAGTGTTTTACTTGGCCCTACTGTATGAAGGATGAATGATAGTGTCTCAGCCACACTGAAAGCTGAATTCATAATCATTCATGCAAGGCAGCTCAGAGGGCTGTCCACATAACCAGCAGTGCCGGCCGACAGGTATCATTAGTAGTAAGGAAAATGATAAATGTTTTCTAATTCTGTAAATACCCTCTACATAGAACATGTGCTATTCGTTGGTATTCACGGTGAATGCCTCATCTTAGTAACCATGCAGTAGATAAGAATTAATACCATCAAAACCATTAACTTATAGTGTTGCAGAATTGGTGGAGCTCTGGAAATTAACACATTCACAGTTACTCAACTGGTTGTTTTGCTTGGCAAGTGTGTTTCCCAGTTGCTACTGTGAATTCACACGCGGAGCCTTTGAATTTCTGAAGCTGGAATATGGGAGAGCTGGGAACAATGAACTGTGCAATTTTTGTCTGGTGATGTAACCTGCAGAGAATTCCAGTTGGGACAAGTCTACCAAAATCCTGGCTGGAATAACACCAAACAGCATCCCCAATCATTAAAATTCCATCTGCATGAATTAGTGTTGTTTGTTTCCTTTATGCACTACCATTTTTCCCTCTCTGTCTCTCATTGCCTTGGAAGACTATTTAAGCTTTTCCTGATAAGCACTAAAAGTATATCAGTAATTCTACCTGCAGCTGTATGTGAACCAGTAAAGAAAATTTCTGCCCTCTCTTCAGAGGTAAGCTTTTCTGGGCAACATTAAAAAAATTTACAAAGCTCATCTTTCCTCTGTTGTTAATACTAACATGCCTCCATGTGTGAGAACAAGTAGAGCCTCTGACTTTTTTTCTTTTTAGGAAAAAGTATAATCATGATACCCTGTGGCAAAATAAATTTGTGATCCATATTTATAAATGGCAAGAATGGCCACCAAATTCAACATCGTTTCCCTGTAGGGGACAATCAAGTTTATGAATTTTTGCTAATATTTGCTTACTTGCAGATGCAATTAGACAAGGACAAGTGCCTTCTTAGTGTTTGAGACTCTGCTGGAGGAAAACAATACTTTGAAGCTTACAGCATATTAACAAAGAAAAAGCTTACAGAGACTAATGTGCTTCAAAAGGAGTATTTAAAATGCCAGCACAAAAAGTCCGTACTTGAAACATGCTTTGTTGGTGCACAAACTGAGATGCAAGCTGTTCTTGATAAGCCCAGCAGCTGATCACAACCCTCAGGAGGTGTTTATCTGATTTCTATATACATATACGTGTGTGTGTGTGTGTGTGTGTGTGTGTGTGTGTATACACACACATATATACATGTATGTATCACACGCTCTAGTGGAGCCATTGGCTCTGACACTTGCTAACACGAAGGAATAACATACAGCTGCTTGCCAGCGTTTGTGTGTTTATAGACATGACGAGACAAGGCCAACTCCTCTCTTTTTTCCCCCACCTTTTTTCCGCAGCAAGACCCCACGGAGAAGATAGCAGTGCCCTACAGGCTGCAGCCAGGCTAGAGGAAGCAGAAGTGGTCATGTAGGAGCAACTTTCTGGCAAGGTTATTCACCTGCTTCCCACCTTCATGAGTGACGCTGGCACCTGCAGCAGCAGCAGCAGCGACGGGATAAGGACCCAGCCGTGCCCGAGCAGTCCAGCCGCATGTTTTTGGAGCAGGGGAGGGTGGTGGGAGCGCATGTGCCCAGGTGCCCCAGCCAGTTCAGCCCCTACTTAGATCTGGGGTTTCAAAATCAGTGCAGTCCTGCCTCGTCTCTTAGCTCTGACTAGGAATAGGTGGAAATAATTATGGCTAAAATAAACTCTGATCTAACCTTCTACCCCTTCTACAAAAGAAAATAATCTGAACCTTTTCCAGAATCTGAAAATCATCCTTTCCATCATACCCTTTTTTTTAAACTTTACTTAGCACTTCTGGATTCTGATAGGACTGAAAAAGAGATGGGAGTAGTGTATGAAATCTGACATTTGTCACTTCTATGCTTGAAGCTTCAAAAAAACCCCCCACAGAATCAGAATCCTGTTTTTGAGAAATGTCCAGCCTTATTTTCAGAGGGGAACATTTGTTGTTCTCTACATGACCCCCCCTCCCCAACCCATTTCCCTCACCACACATGAATATATGCAGACACACAGACACAGATACACACACACAAAACAGTAGAAACGACTAGTAACATGCAAGACTAGTTATCTTCAGATTTCAGAGCAAAGTGGCCAACTTGGCTGTTATAGAGCATTCAATCACCTGATTTATAGGCAAAAATAACCGTTTTTACCTAGATTTTCTTGCTTAGGGAAACTGCATTTACTTAATTTTCTCCTCTTGTTTCTTTTGTTTGTTTGTTGTTTAAGAATGAGGGGAGGTAAAATCCAAAATGATCAGGTTCTGCAGCTCCAAGTTTTTATTCTCTTTTTCTTGCTGAAATCATGAATATCTTGAAATGCCTTGTTTCTCTCTGCCTTGATTTCTCCATTTCAGCAGTGGAAAAATATACCTTACTACCTTAAAATCTTTCCAGAATTTGATAATGGCAAATGAATCAGACATGGAAAGAAGCAATATAAGTATATAGCACAACCAAAGATGTGGAACATTGCTTCAAGAGTTACTTAAAGAAACCACATGTTTCCATCACCTGTCATTGCAAGTAGGTATTAGACTCTCCAAAACAAAATCTATCAAAAATATCCAGTGGTTTAATCTATAGATTAAAACTAAAAGGTTTCTCCTATTCAGCAGGCACAGGAACTGTAGGAAATTTACCAATTAACTCCCTGGTTCATAAATAGGAGCATAGCACTAAAAAGTAAATGTTTATAGTTGCTATATAAGAATTTACTATTGATTGATTGTTAGAAAAAAGGCCTTTGACTTCGAGATTCAATGGGAATTTGGGGGATAAATCAAGTTGTCATGCCTATGAAATTAAAATAGCTTATGGTTATTAATATGATGTAATTAATCAATTGGTAATAAACATTCCACATCATCAAATTTGAAAGAAATGTGTTGTATATTCAACATGATTTCTATAGCGAGGTATATTAGATATTTAAAACAGTTATTTCAATACTTAACAACAATATCCAGCTTGTTTAATGTTTAATACCAATTAGAGGTGAATAATGAGACAACTCATACTTAATAACAATAAAGTGTAATTGCACATTTATTACCACTGTAATTTTATATAATAAAGTAACAAGGTTTATCTCATAGCTTTTACCTTCTAAATCACAAAGAGACTCTTGTAATAATCAATATTTAATTAACTTATAATTACTCACAATAACTGCCTCTTAAATGTGAATTAAATACCTCTTTGAGATATTTTAAATGTTACTCATTTCTCCTGTGTAGGTCACTTTAACCAGTGTTTACGACCAAAAGTTATCCTTATTGGTGCTGTGGGCAGGGCATCTGGAGACCCAGAAAATATGTTTTTGTAGAATATTAGGAAAACCTGCTTATATTCACAAGCACTAATTTTTGTCAGATGTTTTTCTTCCAAATATTTCATTATTTTGCCATATAGATAATGTTAACTTACATCACACAATGACAGAAGTTCTTTTGAACTCACATCCACATATATATTATATCGTTGTCTGAAATTCAGTCAGTGTGAATTGAAATTATATGTATCTTCCTTAAATAATAGAAAATATTAATACAGGCCGTCACCTCTTACAATTTTAACTCTGAGTTCAGTGAGTACTTACCTAAGCACAAATCTCTGGGGTTTATTCACCAGCTCTCTAATAAATAATGTCATATTAATAGATAATTTCCCTTCTGAATAATGTGTCCCTACTTTGGCAGTCACAAGCTAAAGAAGAAAGTGAATTTAAAAGATGTGTTGGTAACATAGAATCAGAGAAAGAGTTTGGAAGAGATTCTCAATAGCATCGCAGTGCCCTGTGAAGGCTGTCCCTGTCAGTTTTTGTGGATTTGCAACCTAAACAACAGAATAGATTTGCAGAAGGTCATAGCTTTTCAGATTCAGTTTAAGTCTCAGCATTGCATAAAACTGTAGCCTTAAATTCAAAATTATGTCATCTTTTTATAACTAAACTGTGAACTGTCCTTCTCCTTCTTCCCTAAAATCCCCTTCTTCCCTAAAATAATCTTCCATCTTCCTCTTACCTGAGGCAAACTTCTGCAAGAAGATACCTCATTTTTGCATACTAGCTGTAGCTGAAGTGCTGGCAAGTTGCAGCTTGCTCCCCAAGCATTTGAAAAACATCTGTGTTGTGTGGGCACGCTGCTAGACAACAGAGATTCCTAGCAAAGTTTGTCCAACAGATTTGTTTGGATTTTTTGCTGTTGTTGCTTTTGTTTTTTAAGCTTAAGGGTCTCTGGCATTTCTGTACTTGCAATATCTGATGGAATTCAAGGCACATCAGGCCTTGAGCCTTTTTGGGCAGTAGAGACAGGGAACTTTTTTGGTCTTTTTGACTAAATTCAAAGCAAACAAAATCTCAAGGCAGAGACTGGAGACGCAGGTGTACAAAGGGGGCTAAGAAGGAAGAGCAAGGTGCCAATTGGCCCCAAAAGCTATGAAGATACCAAACAAAAGTTGAAAACTGTGAGATGAGCACATTGGCTTTCATTTAGCAAGAGCATCCATGAGAATGGAGTCAAAGACAGTAGTGTTGCACAGCAAATATCATTTTCAAAATGTCAAGGAAGATGCTGTGAAACAACATTTGTGATGGCATCTGAAACCATAYGAGTTAAGCCTTGCCTACCTTTCACTGAATTTTCTTAA
This sequence comes from Apteryx rowi, assembly GCF_003343035.1. Lineage (NCBI taxonomy): Eukaryota > Metazoa > Chordata > Aves > Apterygiformes > Apterygidae > Apteryx > Apteryx rowi. Next base: position 1,261,794 of record NW_020450883.1, on the reverse strand, counting down.
ACTGGTAAACCAACACAAAAAAATGTCCCCACTACCCTGTGTTAGTCACCGCCTGGTAAGAAGAATAATTTACTGACCTTCAAAGAGAGAGTAAACAGGTGATTGTGGTGGTGTAAAGATAGGACTAGGTAGGTGGTTTAAAAATGGTCCAAGATAAGCAGAGGAAGCCAATTGAAAACCACAGGTGAGGATGACATGGTTTGCTTTGCCAATATTGCAGACGAGCATCCCTGGCTTATTTAAAGTTTAGAGAGGCAGGATTTAGGAAGACCATAAAAAATAAAATTGCTGTCATTGAAAGGGGAAAAAATGATTAAGCTTTTTAATGGTGGCAGCAGTTAAGCTTCAGTAAACCAGACGAAAAGGTTGGACCTGCTTCTGAAAGAAATTCTGCTTCATAGCTGGGCTGAGGACAAGCTAAATAAATTACAGATTTGAGCAGCAATGTTACAGCCAGGCACCTAATCCTTAGAAAAGAAATCCTAGGAGCCTTGTGGTGAAAGCCCCTCCAGTTGTGTGATTGGTGGAATTGGAAGTTCTGGGCTCCCCCCAGCCCATCTGTGACTACTGCTGAAATCAATCAATTTTGGTTGTTTTTTTTTTTTTTTTTTTTTTTGATGCAGGCAGAGCCAGATATCTTTTCAGCACCTGATGCAGGAAGCAAACTATGGCTTTCGTGCGAGAACCATTTTCTTCAGCTTCACCTACGTTTTATTATGCTGGGCAATCAAAACTTTGGCTGCAAAAGCAAAACTTAAATTAATCTTTGCCGAGATCATAATTAGCCCTTGAAGTGGACTTAAAGAGCCAACAGAACTACCCATATGGAAAAAAGCCCACAAGCAATAATAACAAATGATAGTTTTTCCAAGAGGGTGTGGGGGTCCACCCTGAAGAATAAAACAGAATCATAAAACACTCTTAGGATTCTGCACATGGTTTAAAAACAAGGATTTTTTTTTAATTGGTTGCAAAAGGATTTTAAAATCTTTGAAGACTCTCATCCAATGTCTTGTATGATCTCTTTCTAAAACAACAGTTTGCATCCATTCACAGACTTACTAAAGAGACACTAACAGAGAGCTAATGCAGAAGAATCACCAAGAAAAAAACTTCTTGGACACAAAGTGGCTGAAGAATAAAGAGTAAGTCATTATTTTCCAGCAGGGAAAATCCAATTAATTTCAAATATATACTTTCACTCTAAAGTTACAAAATACTTTGAAAACCTAACCCTGAGAATTTTAAACTAAAAGAAAGCTAATAATCTTTGCTGACTTCAGACCCTTTGTGATAGTGGCAGAATCATCGCACTTGGCAGTTACACATTAATGGAAGCACCTGAATGACATTCACAATAAATGATTAGATGAAAAGCATGCTTCCTGCTGGGCCAGAAGAGTTTGTTTTGCTCTATTTGCCTGCAAAATCTAAAACCTATGACTACTGAAAGAGACCCACAGCCTGTTCAGAATTAGCAAAGATAAAGAGGGGAAGGGAAAGGAAAGGAAGGCAAGGCAAGGGGAAGGCAAAGGACGGCAAAGGAAGGGAAGGCAAGGCAAAGGGAGGGAAGGCAAGGCAAAGGAAGGGAAGGCAAGGCAAAGGGAGG
>NW_020450883.1:1202453-1259885 GCF_003343035.1 Apteryx rowi | reverse complement strand
AGGGAAGGCAAGGCAAAGGGAGGGAAGGCAAGGCAAAGGAAGGGAAAGCAAGGCAAAGGAAGGCAAGGCAAGGCAAGGCAAAGAGAAGGCAAGACAAGGCAAGGGGAAAGGAAAGGGAAGACTTATGTAGTCCTTATACTTGAAATAAGTGTTATCTTACCACAATGTGAAGGATTTTCCATAGAGGTACAGTCAATGGGCAGTTTTAATACAAGAGGCTCATGTATTAGCTGCTTGAAAACGGAAATTATAGGTGACAGCCACCTGTGAAAAGACATGCAGCCCACTCCTTTCCTTGGTGGTGGGTTACACAGGGGTCTGTGTGAACTGAAGTTTAAAAATCAATTAACTGAATCCTCCATAAGATTGTCCAAGTTAATTATATACAAAGCACACATAGGCACATAAAGGAAGCTATAAAAGAAAAAGAAAAAAAAAAGCCCCAGCCTCAGTCTGCTTAAAACAGAGACCACAAAAGCCCAGGGGAAATACAACTGTCTAATGGATATTTCCCCCCCTCCTGCTCATCTTCTGCTGCACTGCAAAATTTTAATATCTCATCAAGTATATAGCAGCCATAAACTACTGTCCTTTTTTATGTAGTTTCAGATGCAAGAAGGAGCACATTCTTTATAATGACCTAAACCTATCAAATGAAATAACACTTTGGGATGATGAACTCTAAATTATGAGTGATTATTTCTAAATTCATTACAACTTTGTTTGACATTTTTATTGCCTTCTTAATTTCTTCCAGCCAAGCCACAGAAGTTATTACTCATGATATAAATGGTGCACCAATTAGAGAAAAGGGTTTTCCAGGTTTGCACTTTAGCTGTTTGGCTTCCAAAGTGAGATGACTGTGCCAGATACGGGGATGTCATTGAAGAAAACATCAGCATCAGAAACATAAAAATAAAATAAAGTTTGTCATATGCTTTGCACTCAAAAAACTTAATGCATTTCTCAGACATTAAGCAATTAAAATGCACAACAAGCTGTTGACGGAGGTATTATTAGCTCCATTTTACAGATGGAGGCAAAATGTCAGGAACTGAGTCATGTCACAGAACAGACATCAGCAAGGCATCCGCTCGTAGCGATAGCACAGACAGACGTATTTCACAACGAGCGCCAGAGATTTGGGGAGTTTTGTGTAACACACTGAGGCTCCATACAGTTGCATACAACTGCATGAGCACACATAACGATGCAGGTGAGGACGCTGCCTCACCTCGGCCGTGGGCACAGCACAGGGATGGCCGGAGTGGTGCCGTCAGCTCTGCACACCCCGGGGGAGCTCTGCTCGGCACGGTGACGAAGGCAGCACGGATGCATCCTCATTCCCTGAACAAGAAATCCTGCTCTTCAGCACTGAAATTTGGATCAGGTCCTGAGGTAGGATGAAGTCTAAGCTTCACACTCCCACTCCTCTGCACAGAAAAGAATATGTTTGACTGGTGGGAAAAGGATGACAGGAGCGTGCAGGGGTGTGATAACATTTGTACTCCAGTAAGGTCGGCTACTTAGAGCTAGGCTTGAAGGCATCGGTCTGTTGGGATCTCCTACACAACAGACTAAATGTATTTTGAGGCTTTTTGGCCTTCCTCTGACAAATCAGGTATTGGCCATTCCCTGAGGCAGGACATTCATCACATTTGGCAAATCCTGTGTTCCTCTGATTTCTCCCTCTGGTCGGGTTTGCAATTAAGAACCTACAAACAATTTTCAAACTGCAGCCAAGAAAAATTCAAGAAAATGTTGAAGCCTGAAAGCGACAGGAGACCAGTTTTGCTGAGGAAGGCATTCTGTGCCCAAATGTGGTGCCGGACTGGAGCCAGGGTAGCTAGCAGAGCTGGTCTAATGATAATTGCCAGTGTGTATATATTGTTTGGCAGATATTTCCTTTCCATCTGACATGTTCAGCAAAGAGGGAGATGGATTTTAGAACTTAAAAAAGGAGAGTACTTTCTGTGGAATAAATAGTTAACAAACTCTCATAACATCATCCACTATAGAAGCTGGTCTTTAAAAAAATTTCTCGGTCTTCACTGGAGCGATGGTGTTACACTGACTAAAGCAGCTCAGGAGAGTTCATCCAGCAGCAGATTTCTGCCCAGGGTCCTCCGCCAGCCTGGCCAGGAGGCTGCAGGGTCACTTGAAGGGAGGGCAGCGTCCTGCCCGTGCTGGGTAGGAGGCGGAGGGCAGCCTCCACTGTGTGGGGTGCTCATGTCCTCACCCTCGCTGGCAGGGGCAGATGGGGCAAAACCAGCATCTCTGAGTCGCTGGTGGTGACCCCTTCTCCGTCTCGCTTCGTCATTCACATGGAAGTGCTTCTAACAATAGCTTTGCCTGGGCTTTCTGCCTGGAAAGTTCGAGCTGCCGCCTGACAGCCACGCACACTGCTACACATTCCTCCTCGCGTGCCAGGACGTGTCTGACAAGAAAAGGGACAGATGAACCTCCCCGATCTGCTCGCCAGCACCTGCCTACTAGCCCTGTACCACTCTCCCGCGAACCCGAGAAGGGGGCAGAAGAGGCAAGCAACTGTGCAGCAGAAAAGATCAGATGATGCCTGCAGCTCGCGGACGTGCAGCCTCTCCCCTCCCCACCAGTATTTTCCCCCGTTACAGCAGGTAACGCCCAGCTGCGGTGCCGAGAAGTGCTTGTGCACCGGAAACTCATCTTCACTGCGGCATCATGCTTGTCACACCAAACCACAGGGCTTAGGGGGACCAGCCAGGAGGCACAAAGTAATTTTACCTACTGAATCTGTAATTTCTGTGGGAAAAATGCTGGTATTTGAGATAATTCTTTGGCTGATTAAGTTCACCTTATAAAGTATCAGATCCCCTCTGCGCATCTTAAGTGTCAGGTTTCATTACTTCTTAATCTGCATGTGTCCTACTTTTATTAATATGTGACGGTTGATCAGCCCATGGAAGATCAATGTTCCAGCTGTACCTCACCTCAGTGAAATATTTCTTTAAAGAAATGTTAAGGATCTGAAGTACCCCACTGAAACGACACGCTTAAGCAATGAAACACTCTCCTGTGCCTGCTGCTGCTAATGACATCCCTTTCAGCAAATATGAGCACAGCTAGTCGCTCTCTTTCTGTCCTCTCTCCTTCCCTAAACTGTGTCTCTTAATAGATACAAATGTTCTGCATAAACATAGGGCAATGTTTTACCTCAGGTGAGCACAAAAAAAACATCAAATGGTCCATTCTTGCCCTTGGAAGCTGCCAGGAGGTCAGTACTCTTGAAAATAGGCAGTCAGAAATGTATTCAGGTGTCTAAATATTGATTTAGGAAATGAAATCTCTGGCAGTGATGTTCCTGTTAGACAACTATTCTCTATCATTGTTTTAGTTCTTAACTTTGCTTCCCACCCATCATTAAACAACTACTTTTTGTATTCAGGTTACATCTTATATTTTCCCTGTGCACTACACTTGCTGTTGGAATTTACTGTTATTACTATTGTATCGCCAGTTTCCTTAATCAAATGGTGCTTTATTTATTCCCTGCTCAGGATGAGATTAATTATAACAAAGTAGTGACCACAGCTGAGTTCCAAGAGTCTTTGATACTTCCAGGGAGAGGAAAGAAGCCATTCATAAGACTATAAATATCTAGATAGGGAGTATTAGGAAATTTTTAGGGTATATTAAATCTCTTTTCAGATACCTGAGGCCGACCTTTGATGTGATACTTCACTACTAGATCAGCTACCTCCTTAATGCTGAGAACTATGTAAGGCTTTGCATGAACCCATCACACAAGTTGTAGCCAGGTGTCTGTCCAGCTCACTTATAATGACCTCTGTTGCAGAACTTGGTTGGGCAAGATAGCTTGTTAGACCAAGAGCTGCAATACAGTAATCACAGAGCTTTATTCAACTCTTTCCCTGAAGTACAATTCTTCAGGATGGCAACATATAACCACACAGCAGCTTGATGATGCGTTGAGTCTTGGACATCCCCAGGCTCAACATACTTACAGGGCTCCAAATATTTCCATGTACTGTGGTGGCTAACAGGTCATCATTCCTGAATTCATCTTCACAAAAATATTTTTTCATAACATTTCAAAAAATAAAACAAAACAGACCAAGCAGTTCTCAATGCCTTCCTGGTAACAGTGTCCCTCAAAATAGTTCTGATTTTGTGCTAATAAAACATTAAAAATTAACTGGATTTAAATGTACTGGGAAACCTAATCATCTGTGGAAATGTATGGGTCTAAACTACAAGTCATGAAGCATCATTCCACCACAGCATGGCTGATCTATTGACATGACCGCTGCAATAATAAGTACAAAAACTGTGATCATATTCCTGTTCTTGCAACATTTTAGGGAAACTGATATCAGAATTCTATTATGATATCTTCTGCTAAATTACAAAACTCACTGATAAACTTGAAATGTGTTTCTGTGATGTATCRCTAATACTTGAACAAATAAGTATTAAAAAGCTATGTTAAAATAGGCAGTCTATATTTTTCAACTTTTTTTTATATACTTGCTCACAGTCTAATCTAGAAATCTTTGCTGAGGTTTTATGAGGGTTCTTTTTAGATTAAAAAAAAAAGCGTTTCAAGGAAGGGAGAGTTTAGATATCAAGATTTGGTGCAATAATTGCTCATTTGCCACAAGTCTTCCATCCATAAATATGGATTAGCAGGTTCTCAGGTTTTCAGATTGAACAAAAATGGATATGCTTTGCGTCTGCATAGAGTTGCAGATCTTAACACACCTAAACAAATTGGACACATGCAAATGTATGCACTCATCTTTCCATGAATGCTCTAAAAAATCTGGCCCTTTAATGCAGAAAATTGGAACCACACTGCTTGATGTTTGAAAGATTAGAGAGATTTTTTGTTGTTGTTGTTTGTCCTTCACTTCACAAGCATAATATAATTTCTGCAGTATTTTTAGTCACCATATTTCAGATGCTTACTTTTGCGCATCACATCAAATAGATATGGTCTCCTTGTAAAGGGAATCTCAGCTTGTGGTATGTGAAAAATTCTAAAGCATTATACATAATATATACAATTTGCAGAACATTCAGGTTATTTTTGGAGGCTAATAATCAATCCAAAGCAAGAGGAAATAGAAGAAGACAGGACCATAGATGAGAATTCACAATGTGGTATCTACCCAAAACCCTAGACAAATACTTCCTAAATTGCATGATATTGCTGTTTATTTCATTAAATTAAACTGATTTCACACAGATTTCTTAGCCCATGACTTGCAGATAATAACTACATTGTGGAAAAAGGGTAAATAATCAGCTGTTTTTCCTTCTGTCTGAGGAAGGACTTGTGTTCTGTAGCAAGAATTTAGCTCATAGTGATTAGGCAGCACTATTACCCAGACTGTCCGTGGCTGACAACAGCATGTATCAGTGCAAAAGCAGCAGTAATAACCACATCATTTCATTGAGGAGGGAAGGCTGGTGCTGGCAGATAAGTGACAGAAGGTTTTACTTTTTGCTTAAATGCTTAAAATGAAAAGCCCAAAGAAAGAGTAAGGCTGCAAATGTGGAGTTTTAAGATGTAATTATTGGAATAAAAATACACAATGCATACATGCTCGCGCACTGCTGCTTGCAGTGGGTAAGAAGAACAGAGCCCACAGATCCTCTCTATTCAACCTGCAATAAATTTAGCATCTAAGGACGTTTCTTTGGTGCGAGCTAAAGAAAGTTTTATGTACTTTTTTGTGTTGTCTCCATTGGCTTGGAGAAGATCCCTGGGAATGAGCAGTACACCAGTTGCCGTTCATCCCCCACCTGGTGTCTTTGCCTTTCCCCAGGCTCTAAACACCAGTTGCTGGAAGGAGAAGTTGTGTTTGGCTTTCCCATTCATGGGGAGGCACGGCCCGGACAGGGTGATGCCTCAGAGCAGACGGGCAGTATCACAAAACTTGAAGGGTGCACAGGTTTCATTTCATTTTGGAAGACAGGACCTCAAGGTAGAAATGCTACTGCTTAAAAATAAAGGTAAAAGAGATGTCATAAAGCCACTGTGATGGTTTCATATGCACCCTGCAGCCACAGGATGGAGGTCATTCTTTCTGCTGCTCTGTAAAACAACAGCAACAGCCAAAAAAAAAGGCTGTTTAGCTCAATATTATGAAAAAAGGGCCAAATCCAGGCCTTTAATCCAAGCTCTTTACATATTGATCCTTAAAATGCTGCCAGTTGTGTTCTGCTAACTATTTCTTTTCATATCTTCACTTTCAGTAATCAACCCATTACCTAGAATAGTTCAGGTTATATTTGGTGGGGAAGGCAGAAAGAGAAGAGAGGGWCTGTGAAAGGGAGGAAAGAAACTTACTGCTTGTACTGTTCAAAACCACATTACCTAATATGGTATCTTACAAAGGGAAAATGAATAAAATGCTAACTAAAAATGCTTACATGGTACAGAATAGCTGTAAGTCTGTAGGATTATATGTGTTATTTGAAATGCTATTTTATATGTGTATTTTATCTAATCACTTTTCTCTTTTATAACTCATTCAGCTCTTCTTCAATTTTTTCTTCTTTTGCACATGTGCAGCCCTTCCCATTTCCAAATATCTTTTAAACAGGAAATGTGCTAGTGTTAGAATATCCCTTGCCTGCTGTTGCCAGAAGGCAAATATTTGCTGTCCGTGAATAATGAACTATATCTTTGAAACAAAACACACAAAAAATCTTTGCTTGGAACATATTTAAAAACAGACTTAATGGTAGTTTAATTCTTCTGCTGCAATTCCTCAAGTCAAAAGCAGACTGAATTAATTAAGTTAAAAAAAAACTCTCAAAATTTCTCAGCTATGCAGTCCTGCTGGTAAATTCATCTCTTTCCTGTACAGCATCTCTTCTAAGCATCTGGAAACAGACCCTAGTCTATATAAAGCAAACATATATATTTTCAATGTATAATATTAATGGAGAAATTTGTTTGCAAATTCACCTGCAGATTTTTTTCCACTAGTAATTGCTTTAATGCTTGAAAAATGTTGGATTGAGTCATATTTAGGTGTGAATATTTTTTCAATGCAAACTGTAATTCTAAACTGGAAAGAAGTGCATGTTTATTTTGGTTTCAAATATCAGACAGTTTGACTTTTGAATTTCACTTTTCCACCTACATTTCATTCCTACTTGGGAAAAAAAAGAAGGTGGACCAGCTAGGGCTGAGGATAAATAAATAATCCATGACTTCTGGAGTATACTTGTTTCAGTGGAACTGTCTAAGAAGATAAAGCTTAAGCATGAATTAAAGAAGTAATATTTGGGTCTTTCTATCTCCTAGCCGGAGCACTTTGAAGTTTATATGTAAGACTTCTAAGAAAGGCTGCACAGGTTTCAGACTCTATATTAGTAATGCCTGTGAATACTGTTGTAATATCTGATAGCAGTCAAAAGGACATGACACATTACCCACATGCAATATTTAATATCTACTTTAACTTAGCTTATATTAAAGACATTGCGAAGTCTTGCTTGGCTTGGTGCATCAGATGCCTACCAATTCACACACACAAGTACATAGCAAAGGCAATTACACTTACAGATCTGGGTCCATAAGCTACGTGTCACTTTCAGTAAAGCTGTCTCTTCTGAAATGTGCTAAGGCACCCAAGCTTAATTCAGGTAGTCAGCAAACTGCAGCATCTGCCAGCTAAAAAATATGTCATTGCCTGATATTCCCTCATCCACCATTTTCCTTTCAGATTTGATGTTAGCTGAACACATAGGTACCAAATATCTGAAAGAGAAAAATAAAAGTCTGGAAGAGGAAAACTGCATAAGGGGCAGTGTGCTCAGGCTGATTAACACAGATTCTCACTCGCTGTTTTGTGATATTTCAGAAACACTACAGTAGTGTAAGTAACATGCTTTGGTGGGTCACAACTGCTCCTCTCTCTATATTATTCACCAGAAATCTGGTGGAAAATAAAAACATCTGGATCTGTAATGGGGAATATTATAATAATTTCTGTCTTAAGGGAGGCAAAAATCAGGTTATGATATAAGGGAAATCAAGTATACCCTCAGAGCAGCCAAAAGCACAATTACTGTGCTCTAGATTAAGAAAGGATATTGTGAACAATTGTTCGCCAAGCTGGAAAATAACCTAGTGGTAAACATAGCTTTTTAAAAATTTATTGCTGGGGTAAAAGCCACAGCTCTGAAAGTAACATGTTAGTGAGGGAGTCACGGTGAAAAATGAATGAACTGGAAATGATCAGTGCAAGTCTAAGATGTATCCCAAACTCAAGATCAAACAGGATACAGTTGCATCTCTGTTACATATAATCTTTCATCTTTTATGATCTTCGGTGAATAAGTTACTATAATGGAGGATCTGTTGGCAGAGGCTTTTCCCTCAGATAGAGAGCCTGATACTATCCTACGCAGAAACTCTTTATACCAATGGGTATTACAAATTATACTGCCTAAGCCAGCACAGTCCTTGCAATCTGTCCTTCTAAATAAGATCCTTTATACTATCAACTGTCCCAGGGGACTCCGGGAGACTCTCTCCGCAGAAATGGTACGTCCTGGAGCTGCCCCTTTGCGTCTGTAACGCGGGCAGTGTGCTCCCTCGCCGTCACGCAGGCACCCGACAGGCTGTGGTGGTGGGTGCCCGTTCCCATTTATATAGAGCCAGTCTCCCCTGGGGGACGGAGCTGCCGTTCCGAGTGCTCCCTCCCTCGGAGGGTCCCCCCTGTCCTCCATGGCTGTACAGGAGGCCAGGCAGGGATACGACGCATGTGCCTGCGGAAATTAGGTCAGAGGATTTGCTCTACGTTTGCACCCTCCTCCAGATGCTTGGAGGCTAAAGAAGCATGGGGAAAAGTCCATTGCAACAATGTCAGTGATGAGATCCTTTTCTTTATGATTCTTCTGTTTTTCCTTGATCATGAAGACACAAACCCATGAATTTTGCCTCAAGATAGCTGTACTTCCTATTCTAATGTCATCTTGGTCTGGAGTCAGGGGGATCTAAGCATAACATCTTGCTGCTAAATAGGTAAATTATTTTCACAGGCTTCTGACAATTTCAGCCCTTTCCCTCTAGGCTTTATACAGCTGTTAACATTATTAAGAACAGCAATAAGCACTGCCACTGAATGTCAGTCATTATTCCTCTTTTCCTTTTCCTTTTTTTGAAACTATGCACTGAAGTTTTGCAGTTTAATTAATGCATGAGCTTATTTATTTTGGTGGGCAGGGACTCCATGGTATAAGAATGTGGCTTTCTGGCAAATATTATTTTTACAGAGAAAACTTTTTTCTGCTCTGCTGCATTTAAGCCTAAATGCTAAATGCATCAGGGCAAAGCAAAAGCTGTAAACACCTCAGCTGAAGTAGGGATCCAAAACAGAGCACATGATTCTCACGAATTTCTGTTCATTAGTGGTTTCAGTTGCTGTTCATTCAGCCCATGTCCCCCAAGACAATATGTGCCAAAGGAGAACTGGAGGTAGAAGGATTATAATCTTAGACAAAGTCCAGTCTGGAGGTAAAAGTCCTTTTGCTGTTAGTTATAATGAATTTGGGGGGCTGATGACATTCCCACAACCCACCACTCCTTACCCTTGTTAGCACCTTTCTGCGTTCCTTGTGGAGAAGCTGGCACACATATCTTTAATATAACTCCTGGTGCTGTAGTAAAACATCCTGCGGGTTAATTTCTCTAATCCATTTAAAGTAGCAGGAGGTTTAACAGCTGGGGCTCATCATGTCCTCCTTTTATGCTGATTCAGTGGTCAGCAGAAAATATGATGATTCCCAGATGTTCGCACTTGATAGACTCAACAGGCTTGAGAGGAATACAGGAGGAACTGGTGACAGGTGTTTCTTTCTTACCATCATAAGGAATGCAGAGGGAAATGGAGACATCATTTTTAAGTAAATAGGTGTTCTGAAGGCTTCCAAGTAATTACAGAATACTTGTTCTCTGATTTTGAGATCCAGAGATAAGGAAATGTGACTTTGCATAGCTTTAACACAAAATGGCTGCATTTCTGTACATGTACTACAGCACCTTTGTCTTCTCTTTGTTAACAAAATCCACACCACCCTTTCAGTAAAATGGCAATGTAGTATTCTGTTTGTGGCAGGCAATAAATATATTTAAACTGAAGTCTGAATAATGACATTTTTACTGTCATAGACTGGCAGGATTCAAAAGACCGCATGCTGAAGACTGATGGTAGCCCAGCGAATCAGAGGACAGGGAAAGTAAACAGATTGTTTGAATAGAGGGGTGGTTTTGTAATTGCTTGGTTTTAAATTGGGTCACTAGCTCTTGAAGTTGAAAATTAAAGGATGCAACCCTTCTGTGTCTACAAAGGCATGTTGGATATTTGCTGGTTTGTTGCATGGGTTTCCATGCTGTGTAAATAATTACAAAATTCAAGGATTTCCTCTCCCAAAGAGTTACGGAAGTGTGTTTTTAATACAAAGTAGAACAGCTGTATCAAGAGAGATGCCATGCTCCCGGTAATGTCCTCCAGCCTGATAGGTGTTTGGCAGAGATATAGAGGACTCTGAGCTGAATCAGGCTCAAGCAAGGATACACATCTGAGCCAAGCAGTCTGACTACAAGGAAAGAGGTTGTTTGGCAGCATATCCTGTCTTTTGAAAACAGCTATATTCTTCCAGATTTCTCTTGGCTGTTCAGTACTTCACTGTGATTTGGTTGGTAACTTGGTGAATCTCTTGCTCAGCTAATGACTAGGAGACCATGGTCTGAGATCTCCTGAATAATGCTTCATGTCAAACAGGATGGCTCCCAGAGGAAGAGCCTTACCTCTCAACTGGGCAACACAAGCCTGTTGACTTGGTTATGCCACATAAAATGTCAGATCGGGCCAAGCTTAGGCAGGAATTGTGGCTTCTCAAATGAGCATCAGGCACCAGCCCTGCTGGCTTGTCAATGAACAGAAACAGCTTGTCAACACCGAACAGAAAAGTAAGAGAAACACAGACAATCCCAGAGCCAACTGGGTACACATTACAGATTTGGGTATACATTACAGAAATGGGATCACTCGAGCACTTCAAGTCCTGATGAGTTCCCCACATCCAAGCCAAACAACTGAACCCATAATGCTCCAGGTAATGGGCTGACCTGGAGTCACACTCCCTCAGCATAATCTGTTTTATCCTGCATACAGCTAAATGCCAACCTTGGGGTACCCATCATGTCATAGCCAATGAGCTAGAAGGGTCTCGTCTCCCTGGTGTGCCCTCCCTCTCTCTTCCTCATGAAGCATTAGTCACATAGAGTTGTTGCTGTGGTGAGTCTTTCACAGCAGAGGATGGTGTCAGGTGTGGGTGGGTGAGTCAAGCTCGGTGGGTGAGCAGATGACTGCTGGTTCACTCAGAGTAGGAACTCTCCCCACAGGGAGACTCAGAAAAGTACCATCTTACAACAGCATGGTGGCTATGTTCCACAACATCACTTTTTCTAATTTCAGCAAGGTGCTTAAAGTCCATCTTCTTCACTCCTCTGGAGCTTGCTGTGGGCCTCTTTTTTGCTCCTGTTTTAGCTCCTTGGAATTAACAAATCTCCCTGATTGCAGAGTGAAGACAGTGAGCGAGGTGTGCAGCTTAACCAATGCTCAGGGCATTTCTGCAGCAGTTTTTGCTCAAGCTAAAAGCTGCATATCTGGGATCCGGTTCCTGCCGGGCAGAACAGTTTGAATGCACAGGACAAATTAGCCATACACTGTACATGGCTGTAACATCATAGTAGGTGATAATAGGAATAACTGAAGAGAGAGAGTCCTTTCACAGCAAGTGCTGAGCATCGTCTTCCAGAATATACATCAACAGTTAACTGAATCTCATCATAATTTTGATCTGCTTTCCAAGATAAGTAATGTATGCTGAGACTTGAATGTGCTGAGTTTCTTCTGAGGTCAAGTAATTGCTCTCTCTGCAAGTCCTTGCTTCAGCAGTAAGAGCGCTAAACCTGGATGCCACTGCAAATGAAACTATCCAGTTAACTAACTTAACTTCTTACCAGTTAACCAACATCTAACATCCTCTTCTTACAAAAACCATCGTGCCCAAAGTTAAGGCAGGCTGTGTAACAGACAATGACCCATCTAGCCCATAAAAAAATGGTCTGACGACCATTTCATCATGAAGTATGACCTGCCCCACTTTCAGGATCTGGCAATAGGAGAAAAGTCCTTTTCTTCTTGCTGCTCTGAAGGGCAGCATTTGTGGTTCAGTTGGCCTAGATTTGCCCTTGAGCTCAAAGCCTTTCTCCTTCTCGTTCTGTTTTGGGGTTTTTTGTTTTTTGGGTTTTTTTGAACACTTGCCCAAGGCTAGATATACACTAATCCTTACAAGCATTCTGACCTTGTTTTTATTAAAATGCTTTTTGGAGAGGTAATCTTCATTTCAAACTAGGACTGTTTTCAAAGCTTGTGTTCCAAATGTGTTTCATTTGGCTTCCAAATATGCTTTTTCTATTTGTGTGCATGTGTGCGTGTGTGTGTGTTTTGCTATCAGTAATGATAACTTTTAAACAAAGTGTGTTCCTGCTCTTTATTTTGTTCTTTGAAGAGAATTACTTACGTAGCTATTATACATTGTTTGGCATTCATTCAGTTGAACTCTGCTATGCAGTACATCCTTTTGTGCAGCTGTCACTGTGACACTACCTCTCTGGGCTGTCTCCAGCAACTGGTTAGCATTACCTTTTCCTTTCAAGAGCTAAGTGGATATGCTGTATTTTACTCTGACAGCTGGGCCATTTTATTTGAGCCTTATTGGACTTGATAGTTACCTTTAGGGAAAGTCTTTTTCAATTGTTTATTTCCAAAGTCCTCTGTCAGTTCAGACTGTGAAAGACAAAGGAAAATGCTGAAATTGCTGGTACTGATGCATCCACATGGGATAACAAATGGTTGGGACATCACTGTTCTTTGGACATTTCAGAAGGCTATTTGTATCCTATTAGAGCACCAAAGGGAAGAGGAGAGAGAAGCTGTTTCCAGTTTGTCTTCTGGCAACGGATCTTTAAAAAACATTTTATTTTTATTAAGACTTCTTTCTGTGTTGCCAGTCAGGTGTTTGGAACTCTACCTGGTGTGGTGGAAGCAATGACACCTTTCAAACAGAGCTTTGTCCCCCCGATGACAATGAGACATGGCCCTATATAAGAAACTCTGCAGAGACACCATGTCCTTGTCAATGTGACATTTACTAGCACAGCAACCTTTAAGTCATTCAGTCTTATCCTATGCCTTTTGTCAGATGTGGGCTTTATTTCCTATCTGGGATGGCATGCATTTCAAGCAACACGTTTAAATGTCTAGCTCAGAAAGTAAAACCTCCAGGTAGGAGCAGTAATAGGCTGTAACAAGCCCTTATGGGCAGAGTATTTGTCACAGGAAGTTCACCAACAGCAACCAAGCACATCTACTCTTATTTAAAACATTTTTAACAACATTCTTAACAACCCTATGCTTAACATTCATAGGAAGCCTATATGAAACTTGAGGACTGATCTGCAAATAGAAGTAACTGGATGCTAACTCTGTCCTCAGCTGCACAGCTGTAAATCTGCCTAAATTTATTAATTTCTGTGTATATGACTGTATTTTTGAAGAACTCTAGGTCTCATCACCTGTGGTCATTTCAGTTGTTTCTCAGGCTCAGAATTTCTAGAACATCCTTTCAAGATAACCAGCAAAAACCTCAATCCTAAAAGGAGATGGGAGCCTGACTTGAATGACCTCCATTTCTAAAATCTGGCAAACAGAGAAAGCTTGTTTCAAATTAAGTAAGTAGCTAAATAAATCAAACTATCACATGGATTTTCCAGGGATTATTTACCATGCATGCACTCCAATCCAGGCTAATAGGGAACTTACAAAGTTAATTTTTTGATTCTGTTCTTAACCCATGCTATTTCCTTGGCAACGTCAAGGCAAAGAAGAGTTGGTATTTAGCTTTTTTTTACCTCAGGCACTACCATAGTTTGATGCAAGGTATAAAACACAAAGTGAAAGAAGATTGTCACTTTTATAAGGAATCTAATCAAAAAATCAGTCAAGCTAAATTTGAATCTTTCTGCTCTTCCATCCATTTTACAATACTTTGAGCACACACCATTCAGACTGGGATTCTGCGCATCCTAGTTCTTAGGAGTTTTATGCTCCTTACAGACTTATAGTTTGTTACCTATGGTTTGTTAGAAAGCTGAAATCATACAGCAACCTAACTGAGTGGAAGGACAACCAATGATACGTTCCGTGGAGGCATTACCTGAGATTCAGATCTGAAATTGTTAAATGTACTTGGAAATAAACTGATAGAAAGAAATGCAATACAGAGTAATCCAGAGTGGTATTACTGTCAGTCTGGCAAGTAAGCAAGAAGACCTCTTCATCAGTCATTATTCATCATTCAGTGCTGTTGGTGCAGCTCTGCAATGATTCATGCATTGCCTAATCTCAGTTAGAACTTTATCTTTCTTGATGTTTTTTTATCTTGTTGTTCTTAAAGGTGAAGCCTTGAGAAAACCAACCCAAATTCTGAATGGCTTTCTCAAAATTCGTAGGTACTCCTATTACAAGAGAGCACCTCTAGGCTTTATTTGCCATGGCCAAGCTCACTGATGGCCCTCATCAGCACACTCACAGCCTGTGGCTCCAGAGCCCTGTCAAGCTCAGGGCAAGCACCCCAAGCTACATTGTAGCTGATGGTTTCCAGCCCTGTCTCTGGCCACGGCTCCTGATGCATTAACGCTGTCTCCCTGCCTCCGACCCTGTCTCTGGCCCTGTTTCCTTTCGCTCTTGATGGGACTCCCCAGACTGGCACTGGACCCGGTTCACCACTGGCATTGCCTGGAGGTGTTGAGGGGCCTGTCACCCTCACCACCCTGCTCGGGACACCCAGCCCAGGTGCCCCATGGGGATGGCCCTGCCAACTGCCCACCCAGCCCCTGGGTCATCCACTGCAGGAGGCCTGATCTCGCATCCCCGGCAATACTCAGGAAAGGTCACCCCATAATGCCAGCTCTGAAGAATCTCAAAAGGAGTAATGGTATGCACTTCAGTGGATTTTGGGTTCAGTCCTAAAAAAAGTAACAGCTCTTTATGCATCAAAACCAATACCTTAAAGAATGAGGGCAATTTAACTTCAAAATCCAAATAATCAGGGATCTTTCTTATCAGCAGAACGTAGTCTTCTTCATGCTGTGCTTCCATAGTCATAGCAAGAGAGGGCTTTCAAGTACATTTGAAAGATACAGGAGAGGCCCTCAGATCTGGAACAAGTTTACCTCCTAGGGTGAAACAGCACTATTTGTCAGCCACCAGGGAACACTGCAATGTGTATCAATCTGTTCAGACTATTGCAGTGACTGAGACAGTGGGTAACTGTCTTTGAATGGAGGCAGAAGGCTTCATGTTTGGGAACTGGTCTGATTTTTCTGATTGTTGGACTGCTCAGTTGTTTAATCTTCTTCCTTCTTCCCTTCCTACCTTCCTTCCTTTCTTCCTTTTTCCTCTCTCTCTCCTTTTCTTTCTTTCTTCCATCCTTCTAACATCCCTCCTTCCTCCTCTCTTTCCTCCCCTCCTTCCTTCCTTTTTTCCCTCCCTGCTTCCCTTGTTTTCTCCCACCCTCTCTGCCTCCCACCCTCTCTCCCTCCTTCCCTCTCTCCCTCCTTCCCTTCCTTCCTTCTTGTAGGTTGTAACAGGAGTGCCTGAGAATTAGCCTTTACATTGTAAATACATATATATAAAAGTATAAATGAGCAATAATAATAATGCAAATTTACACCTGAAAGAAGCTGAAAGAAGTATTTCCAGTGGACCTCAAACCTCACAACACTATGTCTGGCTGGCAAACTTGAAACCCAAGTCATTTGTGGAAAGGCTCTGAAGATGCCACAGTTTGCAAACATTCAGCAATAAACTAGATCCACTTTAAACAAACCTGATTTCACATTAGAAACATGTGAAAGTTACAGTTTTGAAGCTGAACCAGATTTACTTGTTTTGTCTGCATTTTCTTTGGAGCATTTGAGCTTGTTAGAGATCCAAACCAAAAAGCAGAAGGGTGTGTGCCTGTGGATTTGACAAAGGGGAAAATATTTGCATGCCCCCCTGGTGAACTTTACTGCTTTACTTAGCACTTCAATTTCTTTTTTATTTTCTGTCCTTTTAAAACTAGACCTGAGTCCTACTTGATTGGTTCATCTTTTATTTAAGAGCAGTTGTCTAAAGTCTAGGGAGGGAATGAACCCAAATTCTGTTCCAAACCAGCCCTTCAAAGAATGAGTGTATATATACATATACATATACATATACATATAATGTATAAGTATGTACTTCCAACAACCTTCATGTTTTATATTCCAAATAGCTTTAAAGTCCATTAGAACAGCTCCAAAAGAAAAGTTGTATTAAACCAAACAAGCTGTGGAAAACAAGTGAACATTTACAGTATGGTTCAGTCATATATAACCCAGTACGGTAACATTTAATAAAGTGGAGATTATGAAATGAAAGGGCAACACTGGGCAGTCAACAGATGGAGAGAGCAGCAGGAGAGGCAACATTAGCATTCTGCAAGTCAACTTGGCAACAGTAAGTTAATACCAGTAAGTCAATGGATCAACAGGCAACAGAAGGGTATTCAGCCTTTCAACAATACCTGACTGTACATGCATTTATTGCGGTTTAAAACTTTCTTTCTACCTTTCATATTTGTGTTAGTAATTAGCATTTTAAAATTATTAGAAATAATGACATTTCTCCTGGGCTAGTAACCTGTGGAGAAGTGTTTCACAATCCTCCGCAGAGAACTTTGTCAGTACATCCCAGCAATAGCCCACAATGCAAAACATTGCTCGTATATAAAAACCTGACAGCCAGTTCAGTTGCAGAAACGCTGGGGGTGATGGGATTTGTTATGTGGTAACTCTATAGCTACACAGCCCAGACACGTCTAAAAAAACCCCTGCTTCTAAGGAGTGTCCTGCTGCAACTCTGTGTTAATGAACCTGATGTATCTGTGAATATATTAGCTCGTTAATTAGTAAATTCAGCATTTAGCCTTCTTGATACCTGTGCAGGTGGCAAAAAGAGGGCTGGAGCGAAAGTGGGTAGTGGTAGCATTTCTACCTTTCTCCCAACGTATAACCACAACTCCATGTGAAGGAAGGAGAAAGTTTGACTAAAAGATGAAAGTTTTGGGGTGTAGCCTCTTTTTCTCTTCTCCTTTGCATGGAGCAGTGTGATTTGGGGTGAGGGCCACGAGAGCACAGAGCCCTCCACCATCCTCTGAAGCTTCTAAGAAAGATCCAGTTCTTCCTTTAGTGTGCAGGGATCTGATGCCAAGTGCTTAAATCCTCTTGCAGAGACAACTGGCAGCAGAGGAGAGGAACAGTATCAAAACAAAACATGTCAGCTTTGTCATAAATCACATCTAGGGTCATGTAACCATGACCAAACCCAAATGAACCTCTCTGAATTACACAGAAATTGCTGATGTGTACCAATGATGTAACAGAAATGCTAGTGTTTTCTTGTACATGCTTTGTACCTCACTTTTCAGACAAAAATAAAAATGTCTTTTAACAAATATTTCCTAGACTGAAGCAGTTAGAGCCATATTTTGTTTAATGTGCCTGCTTACTACTGGCTGTTGGGGGAAGACACATGTACACACACACACACACACACACACACACACTCCAAAAAGGATAATTGTATTATAAAATTGGGAATGAAACGGAGGAAATTTAAAAAGGCACAGCTCCTCTGGTAACTGCATTTTGACATGTTGGTTACCTTATATTTTAAGAATATACTTTTTATTTCCTGGAAGAGCAAAGTGAGATTGTACCTTCTAAGAATACCCTACTTCCAACCTCTAGGACTTGTCAGCAAAGAGCTCTTGTTTGCCTATTCATCTCTGACTCACAGAGAAAAGGCAGAGCTAATGAAACAGAAATTTAAATTTAGGCAGTCTGAGTGCAATGCAGTCATCAATTGCACTCAAGATTAAAACTACTGATTGATTTATTGATCTATCTATGTAATTCTGATTATATAGATATATTCTACATAGGTATATATGTATATATACATGCATATTCATATACAAATACATATGTATATAACACTTGATGAGATTCTGGGTATGTGTACATATACACATAATATATGCCTCTGTGTGTGTGTGTGTGTGTGTGTGTGAAATATGGTGTTTCTTATTAATTAGAGCATCAAAATCTTGTCATACTTTCTGAAAACTTTCTCATGGTTGTCCTAATGAGCAGCATTGTAGTGAGGAAGGAGAAGTGCTCATCAAGGAAAAACTATGTGAAAGCATCTGTCATTTATTGAAACAAGAGGGGATGACACTGACAAGAATTATAGCCATTGCATTAGTAATAGGGAAACTGGGGTGGGGTTATATGCGAAGGTCAGGAAGAAGGGTATTGATAATATGTAGCCCTTTTTTTTGTGGCCCTCCAATCTCCTTTAATCTAGAAACTGATTTTTTAACCTATATAAAACCAAAAGTTACATTTTTTCCCATTTCTATTGCTGCTAATTCAATGCAGTGTTGTCTCATTATTAGAAACTACATTTTATGTTAAACAGGTGGTGTCTGTAAAAACAGAAAAATCTTGAAAAAATAGTGGGTGACACTGTACAATGAAAATGAAACAGTCATGGCAAACACATTCCGTAAATGGGGAAATAAAATAATCCCATCCTCTTCATAACATATGGTATCTACATATGTGCATGCTAAGTACTGCATATAGTGAAATGTAGCAGAATATTTTGGCCCAGTAGGAATTTTAATTTACAGATACTCTTCTGCGGAATGATTGTTAAGGCTTTAGCAAGGAGCCAGGTTCAAGACATTTGTATTACACTTACAGCATGTTATATTTACTGTATCAGCAAAGAAGACAGTCTTTATCATGCTGAATTTCAAGAACCGAACATATTTGGCCATCTCCGCTAGAGACACTTTTTAACTAACCTTTAGGAAAGTCAAAAAACTAAAGCAAAGAGTTAAGCTATCTTTCAGATGGAAAAATAAAGTTATTTTGATTGGTTTCAACTCTGTTCTTAAGTGATACTGGCATCAGGAGGATAATGAAACTATGTGTTTTTTATAATTTTGCACAGATGATGCTATATCAAATAATGTGCACGTGTTTGCTATGGAGGTAAACTTAAATGTACCTCCATTTATTCAGAAAAGGAGGTTGCTTATTTTCTTGAGTCTCAGAGTAGGCATTCTGTACTGTTGAATAAATGTGACAGAGGAATATAAACTGACAGTCAAAAATATGAAAAGTGAAGGGCGGAAGAATTTTAGGAAAGGATGTTGTTTACAGCAACTATCAGGGCTTGAGTATCTGTTACCAGCAGAACATCATGAAAGATTTTTGCACATAAAATAGACCCATGTTGCAACAGGGTGTCAACTAGATGGGTTTCAAATAGACCCTCTTTTCATCACTATTAGCTATAGTCTTCCACTATTGTTATCATTATCTCATGTACACACTGAGACTTCAGTCACACTTCCCTGGGACTCTGCAGATCCCAGCTGTGCTGAGCCCTAAGCTTGTAGCTGATGAAGGGCTGTGATACACTCTGAGTTGGCTGCTGATTACTTTTGATACAATACAATCTTAAATGGATTTTCTTCCCTTCAGACAGTATTAGTGAAAATGATGGCAGATAAAATCAAAAACATTAGTGAGCGGATGGACAATTCAGAGGTTAAGAGACTCACCCTGAAGTTACATAATGCATTGGTTTTGGCAGCAAAGCTGACTGCGGAAATTTTTTTCCATTTTTCTGCCATGGATGAAAGTTGTTGGCCTATCAGTTATCCCAGTACATTTGCTTATTAGACTATGATATTAACCAGAACAATAAAATGATCATACTTAACAATAAYGCCCTCTTTGGCAGGTACTTCTGAGCCAGTTTTCCTGCCAAATCTAATGTGTCATATAACTACACATGTAAAAGAACAAACCAGACATACCCCTATGGGAGGTTTTTCCATTTTGCAAACAGCAATTAGGCATCCAATTACCATTTAGCCATTCTGAAAACTGCTCCCTAGTTACTCTTTTCCCTGTCTGTAAATTATGAAATACGACAATTCATTTTCTTCACCCACTTACTTGCCTTGTGTATTTAGACTTGCTGGACATTGAATTGGGCAAGATGTGTTTTGATGCTTTTGCAGGATTCGTAAGAATTCTGGGTCTGTGATCTGGGTTGGAAGGTATAAATTACACTGCAAGTTGGTCATGTAATGACACCTCTGATATGATGACCATGTCCTTTGATATTCAGCATTTAGTGTGAAGCACTTTTTTATCTCATTCCCTCTTTGAGGTTTTTGTTTTGTTTTGCTTTGTTTTGTTTTGCTTTGTTTGCCACATCATCCATCACAGGCAGACATTGATGAGAAGAGGAGTGAAAAGGGAAAGAGCTTGTAAAATGAAAGTCTTTGTTACTCCAGGTGTGTTGTCATTTGCTGCTCAGCTCCATTCATGGCTGTTTTTGTTTTTCATTGGTCTACTTACAAGAACATCTAACTGAAAAAATACACAAAACAAAAATTAATAACTACTGGGGAGGGAAAAGAATAGAAAGAAAGTTTTATTTTATGAGGGCATTGAAGCTGGCAGCTTAAAACACCAGCTGCCAGTTTGTTTTATTATTCTTTGGTTTAAATTTATACATGGATGGGTGGGAGGAAAGGCAACTTATAATATTTGCTCCTGTTACGCTCATTATTTTATAACCTTGAGTTTGGTCCAAGCGCAGTTGCTAGTGGAAAGAAAAGAATCATTGTTCCCACATCACGAGAAAGAGGAGGCTGCTCTGCGTCTATTTCTGTTCCCCCTCTGGTAGCTATAATGCATTTCCTTCAGTGGTGAGAAGGTCAGTCTCTCACAGAAAAATCTTTATTCCTTTTACTGCTTAGGCATGTCTTGTGATAAGCTTAGCAAAGAAGTAGGACATCCAGAATCCAGCCTTTGCTCCCAAAGAACTGTCAACCTCCAACATTTTTAATCTCATTCTCCTAGTCACTCTTCCCCAGGCAACACCTTTCGGTTTGTAGGTGCTTCTGTTATGCCTATTTATTTTTGATTACAAGGCCGGAATGAATCCAAAAACAGCTCAATGCCTTTTAGGAACAGTCTAATCCAGGAAAACTGGAGTGGCATGTAAGACTAAATCAGACTATTCTGATACAGCAAGCACAAGTAGGAGTATGTTTGTTTCCAGACTTTTTAAACACTGGTCTCCTACCCCATTTTCTACTTTAAACCATTTATGTACTTGTCTTGTTGTCCTGAGATTCAAATAACTTGGAATTCTGACTGACATGATTTATTCTTTGTTCAGGTTACCTGTAAATACGTTCATTGATTGCAAATCAATGTAATTTCTCCTTGAGTTCCTTTACATCCCGTCATGTATTTTGTCTCAGGGTGTATTGGAAACTTCCTTAATAGGCTGCAGGCAGCTGGATATTCACTGTGCTTAACCCTGAATGTGCTCAGTAGAGCCTCTTTCATAGTGGAGGATGTTATCCCCAGGTTTTGAGCCATCTTTTCCCACATTAGGGTTTTTTTCTTTTTTATTTGTTAGATGTGTTTTAACATTACATTTGGGTGGGGACAGCATAAAACCCTTACTGGCCAAGTTTGCAGGTTAAAAAAGTATTTTAAGTGGTAAATAATGAGGATAGGTTCCTGGTAAATATCTGAGCCCTCTAAATAAAATGTGCAAACAGTAACTGAATCCTTTTCATACAGCCAGCTACGAAGAATATCTTGAAAAAGGAAGATGTAGCCTGTATCTCCTGAGTATTAGAAAGGAGTGATTTAGGAAAGGATTTGCAGCTTCCTAGTACTGAGGGTAGCTGACCCGAACAGCTAACACCCATGTGGCTCCTACTGGGTAACACCGAATATCTTTCTGGAAGATACACCTTTGAGAAAATTCTCCCACTACAGGAGATCAGATGAGACTATGACAGTGTCCTCTCTACCATTTAAGTCTTTGGAAACAGCTTTAGTAGCAAAAAGGGCTTTGTGGCCCTGAGCAGGAATGAAAGGTGCAGTTGTGGGTCCACAAGTGGCCAAACTCTGGTGCTCCCATTGCCAGCTAATGCCTCAGTTGTGCAGCCTCACTGACGAATGGCTCAGAAACCCATTGCAGCTCCTGAGCTCCTGAGATTACGGCATATTTCACCTTTTGTGCTCTGCTCCCTACCTGGGGTTCAGCTCTGAAATGTCACACTGAATGTGGAGCCCGGAAACGTGCAGGCATGGGTCTGTCAAAGGCTGACGGAGTTGTCAATGGAAGCTTCATTGCAAACTCAGATGTAACATTTGGCATTTATCTAGTTCATTTCAGGGTATGACATTAACATGCGGCTCTTTGTGTGAATCTGAGTCTGGCCACTGGAAAAGGAAAGAAAAAGCAAAAACCTTATTCTTGTATCCCTGTGGATTCCTATAAAAACCCACACATTCCTTTTAATTAAACTTTTAAAAGGCAAGAAGTATGAAGTAAAATTGGAGTTGTTCTGCTCAAATTGCTGTTTTTAATAATAATGCTGGGTATCTTTTTTACACACCTTTACAAGGTGATGTATTACATTCTTCAGAAGCGGCTGGAAAACTAAGATTAAGCCTGAAACACTTGAGGATTAGCAAATACCTTACTGGAACTGGTAATTCTGCCCTTTAAAAACAGAACAATCTGTTGGTCTTTTCCAATGGAAGGGAAATGGCTTCCAAACATCCAGCGTAGCCTGTTTTTTTGGCTGCTTTTTGACAACACACAACATAAATTCAGCTCAGGGAATGATTGCTTGGGTTCATGCCAAATTACCAGGTCATTTAAATTGATGCTGTGTGCTATTGCAAACTTACAATTATTTACACTACTTTTATAATTTCTTCAATCTGTTCTCTAACACTAACACAGTGGAGAACCATTTACACCAAAATATCAGCATCTTTCCTTTATTTCTTTTTTGCGGAGAGAATATTATCAAGCATCAGTGTAGCTGTGGTGAGGCTTCAGAGGATGTCTCATTTACAATGCAAGCAGCTTGATTCCTTTTATTTGGAACACTGTATTTGTTCCTGTTAATTCCCTTCCCTTTCATTTCCCTCTTTTGAGTTCTGCCTGTACTGTTTTGTAGCTAGCTTTCCAGGCTTCTGTTCTGAGGCCTGAGCATTTAGTAGTTCACATTTGGGAGCTGGTGAATGGCCCATTTTACTGGCTGAGGTACATAATGCTTGTAGCAGTACGGACAATTATGATTGATCAGAAATAACTGGTTCGTGAGCCTCAGCAAATGTCAATCAAAATTGCTGCAGTCACTTTAATATCAGCTTAAGAACGTAGATAGATAGATGGAAATAATTTTATAATCATTAACTTTGCATGGGAGACACAAGGGGAATGGCTTGAGGAGAGAGCCTGAGAAGTTAAATGAGGAACTTCACTGCTTTTACTATGTTGTCTAATTGCCTAGCTGCATGCCATCTGTTCCTCTTCCTCCCTTCAGGCAAAAGGGCATTACAGTGGAGCCAGGAGTAGGAAAGGGTACAAATGGAATCCTATATATACAGGAAACAGCAAGAAAAGCAATTATAAATGTCAGCAATCAAACACATCTATTTTGGGTTGTGTATTAGTGCAAGTAGTGATCTACATCTCTCAGACTCAAATGCTTTCGCTTCTGGGTAAAACACACAAGGGTGATATTGCAGCCCCAGGTTCAGACTCCAACAGCTACAGGGGAAATTCTTGTGGCACGAAGTCAGAGGTAGACCTTCCACTGACTTCAAAAGGGTCGAGAGTCTACTCATGGGTTTTATTCCTGTCTCTGCTGAATTGTTCTCATAGGACTTTATACCAATCATCCAAGTTCACTGAAACTCCTTATTCAAAGCTTGTAAAGCTTTCCTACCTTGAGTGTTTACTGGCAGACCCACTTGACGTTTGCCAGTGACTGAGGTCCTTCCGTGGAGTGCATGGTCTCCTTCCTGAAGAGTTTCTTGTTCCCAGGTGCTTTGGTCATGTCACTTTCTCTTTTCTTCCTCCTTGCACCCACTGCAGCTGCCCTCCTCCTTGCTTTTCCAGAGACCAGGAGGAATGACTGAACCAGGAACCCTCTACTCAGGGGCTTATTTTTCAGTGAAATCCTGCATTTTTGTGGTAGTCCTGATCTTGATCTGCCTCTGCCCATGCTGCTGGACTTTAAAGCTGCCACGGGTGACTGGTATAATAACCTGTTGATTTGTTTTTAATGAAATTACATTTGCATTATGCTTACCTGCAGCTGGTTGAAAACAAAACCTGGTTGGGGACATGCAGAGCTGTGTGCCAGCCATGAACACAAGCGGCCTCAGACCGCACTGGAACAGGACAAAGGTTCAGGAGGAAAAAGCAAGAGGCGCTGAAGCGCCTTGGTTCATTTCAGTGAGCAGCAGTGGTGGCCAGCTACTCAAAAATGGTCTGTAGCGTGCCCTTCGTCCCACAATTTCACCTGAAAGCACTCATGGGAAAATTCTTTTTGACAGATTGAAGTACCTTGGTTTAACTGTGCACAAAACAGTAAATGAGATATTTGTAAAAACAGCCTTGCTTAATGAAGGTAGGGTGAGTAATTGTCTTCATTGTCCTGCTAGGGCTGGACACTGACCTCCAGCTGAGCTGGAGCTGGAGGTGCTGGGCTGCCGAGCCAGCTACACACCTGGCAGGCTTCAAAGCCCTGAGACGGTACTGGGAGCTTGGCCGAAGGGTGTCAGTCAAGAGACCCACTTTACCTCTGCACCCTTCTGGTCTCAAGCAGGAATGTGAGAAGAAGATCTGCTAGTTTCCCCAAGGGCAGCAGTGATGACTGC
Source organism: Apteryx rowi (assembly GCF_003343035.1). Lineage (NCBI taxonomy): Eukaryota > Metazoa > Chordata > Aves > Apterygiformes > Apterygidae > Apteryx > Apteryx rowi. Next base: position 1,234,909 of record NW_020450883.1, on the reverse strand, counting down.
TCTACATCAAGCTCAAGCACAGTCTGAGTGCTCAGCGCTGAGTACCCGCTAACTCGAAAACTTGGCACTGAGCAGCTGCAGCTGTATTTTCCCTCCCATAGCTTCACTGAGCAGCATGGCAAAAACTATACTACAGACCCACCGCAGGTTTTACAGTTCTGCTTTTTTTCCTCTAATGAAAAACTAAGGTTATTTTGATTCCAATTGGGAATGTCTTTATTCTTGCTCAGATGGGTTAAATATTCAAAATAACTCTAAAAACAGGCAAAAAAGACTCCAAAAGTTATTTTTCAGTAAGACAATTAGTTTTGTAGAATAATTTTGTGCCTGCAGCACAAACATATATTTCAACATGTTAGAAATAGGCTGTATAAAATTGAGGTCTAATGGTATACTTATAAATTTATTAACAAATCTTCCACATGTCCTTACAGCTGAAAGCCTACCTTACTGATATTCATTTTTAATTTGACAACTTAGGTCCTGACACAGTATTTTTTTTTTAAAAAAAATCACTAGGTCTCAAGCAACTTTTTAACATGGCAGTATCTTATTCCTAAGTTGTCTGCTTCACTTTCTTCCCTGCTTGTAAACTGATTGTGAACTTTGATAAAATAGTTATTGTTACTAACTTTCCCAGCAGGACAATTACAAATCTTACTATACAAATATAAGGGTCTTCTTTAGAAGAAATGAGATTTCTTTCTGCTTGGCTATCAAGGAATAGTGGTGCTTGAATTAAGTAAAAGTAAAGTATGGATTGTCTCCATAGGTATAGGCGGGTAGCTATACCGCATATCTATATACATGTGTATATAGATTAGATATAGATATAGATATAGATGATATAGAAAGATGTGTGTGTATAAATATTTTTTTCTCTTTTACATATCTTTTTAGGCACAAAATAAAGAGCATAGTGAAGACATAGCAATAAAAATTCCATAATTGAGATGATATATTTTTACAAGCAGTTTGTGTAGTGTATTTAATGGCCCACTACAAAGTGTCACAAATCTTGTGTCCAGACAAGCTGATAGGTCCTGGAGATTCAGATTATCTAGATAAAGCTCAGCTTTAAAACAAACATTCTGACCTCTTACATTTCTCTTTGTGTTGCACAGTTTTCTGTGGGTCACTCTGTTCTTTTCAGTCCAATGGAGGCCCCCACAGCGCTCCCTTTGCCTCTGCCTAATCTAGGCCAGCAGCAGGAAGTTTCTCTATCTCTGCACATTCCCAGAAGACTTGGAGCTGAGTTATTTCCATGTCCCAAATGTCAGTGAGATAATCCGTTCCGTTTTGCCACTGTGTTTTTTCCCTGCAGGTTTGCAGAGAGAGGGAACCAAAATGTAAAAAGTGAAACACTAAGTGTATTTCATATGAACTGAAGTGAATATTGTGGGAGGCACTGTCAGAGTGCTCTTGACATTCAAATTTCAAGATTAGCTGAATCTAGAGAAAAGCTAGGGTTTGCTAATTCCCTCTGATTCCTGCAAAAGCAAAACAAACCCCCAAGAGTCACACTGTTGGTTTCTAAGGGTTTGTCACCAATGGGAGTTGCCCCGTAGCATAGGGATACATGAGCGGTCACCGTGATCACAGGGTGGTGCCAGACAGTGACACTGGGTTTTGGCACTGCAGAGCTTCTACCACTGCAGCCACACTGCCTTTGCTGTTCAGGCTAGTTTTATAGAGCTGACTGAACCTCTGCTATAAAGTAGACTATAGTCTGCTATAGTCTGCTGTGGGGTACGCTATAACATCCTAGACATGTGCCCCCTAAGAGTCTTTGTAATCTTCATGAGTGTATGACTTTGTTCATCTTCCTTCATTAGGATCTGGGTAAGAACCTTAGTTCACCAACAGCTTTCTATAGCTCACTGCCTTTATTTCCCCTCTGCTTGAGTTGATTACCTGTGTAAAATTCATCCAGACATTTGAGCATCCTCTTTTAACCCTTGTGTCGTTTGAGCTGTAAACTCAACATTTTTACAGCTTGCACTGCCCAGAGACAAAAGTTCACTAAAATTTATGTTTTTCCTCAAAATCTTTCTTTTTTTCCCCCCACTGGATAACTGTTGCATTGCCTTTCTCTGCAGCAGATGTCTGAGCTTCACAGGTGTATATCTCCACTACTGGAAAATCTGAAAAACCACCCTAGTTGCTTTAAGACATTAACACTGCACAGTAAGTACCTAAAATTGATTACAACCCACTATTCTTTTACTGTAATATGACCCAGCACCTTCTGAAATACATCATATTGCTGTGACATTACTTATAAAATTATTGATGTGATTTCAGAACTGGTGGGTGAGAGAATAGTAATGTTGTGGGTCTTTCCGTGTTTCTTACATTTAAGACGGAACCATTCTGATCCTCTGTTCTAGTCTCTTTTCCACTTTCCTTTGGCAGAGTCTTACCCAGTGATCCATGATTCAAGCTCCAAATTGTTGTTGGTATGTAAGTTAAAGAGTCCAAGGACAGGATTCATCTCATCTAGATGTATATGTCCACAATGTAGACATACACATCTGAACAACTCTCCTAAAATCCCATTTCAATTAGTGAAGTCATCAAAAGCACTTTTAGGGCTTGATTGATCCGGCCTATTTTAGACATCTACTTTCGGATGAAATTAATCATGTCCTGGACACCACTGGCTATGTTGATTAGATTGTCATAGATTAGACAGGAAACCCACAGTGACTAACTGAGATTTGACATCATCTGAGCATTCACATTCCAAGAGATGGAGAGCTTATTGCCCCCATAAATAAGCTGTTGAAGTATATTTTGTCCACCTTCCTGTTACAAGAGCCTTTTCTCTTTATTAGCTCTTCCATGTTAGACATTGTCTTGTAGAGACGGTTACTGAAGGCAGCTGACCACTTAAACCTCTGAATTGATTGAACTCTTCAGACTAAATAACATATTTTCTTCTTTCTGATGTACACAGACATTTGTGAGATTTCAGTGTCCAAGCAAAGGTTTGTTTCACTGAGGTTTCTGTATATGTTTTTAGCAAATTCTCTGAAATAGCCAGTGAGCCTAAATATACATGTACAGCTTTTTTGCCAATGTTAATTTAGGTAACTTCTCACAGGTATAATAGTAAATAGTTACTATTTTTAAGAAAACAAAGAAAATTTGTTTTTAGAGAAATAGCTAAAATAAACCCTAGAGACATTTGGGGAAATTTGATAGTGATTCATCTCTTATTACTGTTATCTTTCTTTAACAAAGTTGCAGACTTTCTGCTTAGCAATATGAAAATGTGAGTTTAAGTTATGCATGAGTTGAACATTTCATAGATGGGCTGTTCAGGCAAATATGTTTATTTAGAATATACAAAAACACTTCTGATTCAGTGGGGCCTGGACAGACTGGAGAAGCAGCAGACAGGAGCCTCCTGGAGCCTAATACAAGCAAATGCAGAGCAAATGCCCTGGGATGGATGAAAACTGCAGTGAGACAGGCTGGGGAGGGAAGTTTTAAGGGTTTTTTTTGTTTGATCATGAGGGTGGTCAAATACTGGAAGCAGGTGCCCAGGCAGGCTGTGGGGCCACCATCCTCAGAGGTGTTTCAGATCCTACTCATCAAGTCCTGATCTGATTTAGGTCTACTTTGGGCAGGGGGCTGCACCAGGTGACCTCTGGATGTTGCTTCTAACCTACATTTTTCCTTGACTTTATGATTCTATGATTTCTTATTTTTTTACTATTTTAGTGAAACATAGTATATGAGAGTTTGAGTGATATTTTTCAAATCCATAGATCTCTTTAAAGAGAGGAAAAAAGAAAGCATGTTTAGGGTCCATATATTTGACATACACATTTTTTCTTGCATAAAAGGCATGTTTTTTACTCAGTATGCAATTCTAAAGGTTTGTAGGTCRGAAGAGAAATCCATTTTCTTTTTCTTCCTTATACCATATTAAATATAAACTATCGTAAGTGCTACAAGTGCTACATAAGCTGAACAAGTGCAAGTAGATAAAATAACAAAACATATGACTATATGATCCCTGATTAGCATACAAATACCTTAAGAATGGCTGCATTATACCTCTCAGCCTGGAAGACTTGAGTGTATGCATGCACATGCTTATGCTAGCAATTGTAGAGAGTTAAGAAGAGTAAGGACATGACAAGAAACTGTCATCTGGATGCTAACAGTGAAAGGACCTAACACACCTCTAAGGAGTTATGTTTCTAATAGAATTTTCACAGTTTTCTAGATAGTATTCTGGTTAGTATAGTAACTCTCAGTCAGAAGTCCAAGTGTGAAGTTCAGTCAGTCTCACAACTCTTCTCTGAAGGTTTGGCTGTAAAAACAGTCATAAGACAGCTTCAAACACTATCATTATCTTTATTGACCTAAAATAGAGCATGTAACTCCTTGGATTTGAGACACATTTTAATTTATTTTTTTGCTGACCCAGACTTCTAATAAGTCTGTATAAATGCCCATTTCCAATTTCTACTATCACAGCTGTTGTAGTATGTTGAGGTCTTAGTTATAAATGCACAGATTTATGGAAATCCAGTCCATTGTAACTAGAATGAAAATAGAGCTTGTTCCTGCTCTAGCTGCAGCCCATGGGAATTCAAACTGCAAACTCATTGAGACCCGCCTGTAAAAGCTTATCTTGATGTTTTAAATAGGGAGGGTATGATCAGGTTCCCCAAATTGTCTCCGTTAGCCTGCTGGTTTAGACTGATAACAGTGACTAAATTTGATAGCATATATTCATGATATCCGTGGGCCAAATCCTGATGTAGACTTGATTTATTTCTGTTCAAGTGAAACTCTGCTGAAATTAATGTGAATTTATCTGGATGATTAAACTAAAGGATCTGAACGCATGCAGGTGGTTGAACTGATATCTTTCACAAGTTTAGCGTTATTGTTTGGTTGGGTTTTTGCACATGGAGCATCACATGATACCGACTCACTCTTTTCCTGCATATTCTGCTTGGGTTTTTTGCTGTGCTATTATGAAGATCAATGTCACCTAAACACCTCTTCCCCCCCCACCCTCGTGACACAATAGCTAAATATTTGTCGTAAGTGTAACAAGCAGTAGCCCTTTGAAGTGCTGAGACTGCTCCTCATTTAGAAATATGTGAGGGGAAACCACAGTGGAGTATGAGTCTTCTCTTCCTTCTCATCATGCTGAGTTTGTTTTTAAGTACCATGCATTATTCTTCAGGAAGATATTATTGTACATTTAAAATAGTTCCATTAGTGTCAGGATGAATTACTGTGCAATGCTCTGATTTCCACTATCCAGTGCTGGTGCTCAAGATAGTAGAAGAAGTGATGATGCCCTTATACCTCCTCTCCCAGACTCCTTTCCTTTAATCACCTCTTATTTTCAGTCCTTTTTTTCATTGTTTTTATTTTGTCAAGGTTTCCCACTTGGGTGCTGGCTAGCTCTCTAATTTGCAGGTGGCAAGAGGGACCAGTTGAGGAGCTCCTTAGGGAAAAATATACTGCTGTTGGATGGCAAACCTCTTGATGTCCTTTCCATTTACTGACAGTAATGAGAAATGAGGGGCTATGTACCACTCAGAAGATCTCTTTACTTCTCAGCACCAATGAGCATGTGCAAAGCAAGCTGGAAAAAAAATGGTTTGTATTGCATTTCAGATGTAATGTTTCTTCCTTCAGGTTTCGTCTGAATACTGTTTTAGGAATATACATGAAAACAGAGGGCAAACTAAAGATATACAATAATACCTGAAAAAGCATTTGTTTAACCCTGGTTTCCCTGTATTCAATCTGCTTGCCATCTCTGTGTCAGACAGATGCCTAAGGTAGTAAGGTGCAAAAAGAAGACACAGCTGAATGTCCAAACCTCTCCTGCAGCTCTGAGGAGGGTGGCTGGGGGACTTCCACTGACCAAAGAAACAGCGATGGCCCAGGGGACACGCTGTACACTGCACCACCAATTAGAAAAAGATGGTGCGATCGCAGCGCTTGCATGCCCCACCTAGGTTTGGCTAACTTGAGCTGAGGCTTCTTTCCTCAAGCCATAAGTTCATTGAAGCTAATGACATTAACTAAATGGGGCAAAATTTCCCCCCTCTTTTTAGTGTCTTGACACAGCTGCGCAGGACCAGACAGAGTTTAATGATTGTTACTGAGAGATGGATTTCTTTTCTGGGGAATGACCAAGATACAGAGTGAAAAGAAGACTAAAACTGATATTCAGATTTTTTAGATTTATTTTCTGCAGATTTCTTTAACTTCAATTTCAATTTAGATGCTAATCTCATTTTTGCATTTTTGGAGAGTGTGAATTGAAACCTGTGTGATTTGAAGCATAACATAAGGGTGCACTTACATTAAGCTCCTGTTATGGAGTGGATCATATCAACATAAACAGCAGCTATCCGGGTCTTAGCAAAGTGCTGCAGAAACATTTCACATGGCACTTTAAAGAGGGAGTCTAGACAGGGGAAGAGTCTGGTTTCTTCTGCTTGAGCTCCAGTAAGCTGCCACTCCAAAAAGAAAAAAAAAAGGGGGGGGGAGAAAAAGAAAAACAAAAAAGAAAAAAATAAAGAAACCAAAATGAATGGAGTAAATCAGTTTCTGCTCTAAAACGGAAGATAAAAGAGAAGAGCCTGCCAGGTATAAGACAGAGTAAAATCTTGCTTTTTAGATAGATCAAAGTAAACCCAATTAATTCCAGTGTTTTCTGTAAGTTCTTCTGTATTTACACCAACCTAAGTGGCAGATGGAATTAGTCAGGCTTTACATCAGTTGAACTGTGAGCAGAGTTTTTCTTGGTATCATTACAACAAGGTGGTCTGTCTTTCAGTGCAAAGAATCCTCCTATTGATAATACAACTTTTTTTCTTTCTTCTTTCTCTTTCTTTCTTTCTTTCTTTTCCCTACCTCCCCTCATACTAATCTTAAATTTCCTTGATTCACTCTCTTTCCTTTTCTCCCCTGTTATATAAAGGAGGTTCTGAAACATGCTTTAATACCAGTTTCCACTCCTACATTTTAGATTTATTTTTACAATCCTCCTACCTTTGCAGTAAGTCTTCTTCCCACTATACCAATATCTGCTGCCTCCGATCCCTTAGGCATTTGCTCTGTCTTAACCAAACCCTCTCTGTTCTTTTCCTTGAGCAACCATCCTATCCCACTACAATCAGCTGTAGTATATGTGTTCTTCCAATATACTGCTTTTGCTAACTTCTCGATACAGCTATTATCTCAGCTTTCTCAACCTTTTTTTCAGTAGTCTTTCCATTGCATGCTAATCTCTACTGTCTTTCAAGATTTTCTCAGTCTAGCTACATTGTCTTTCTGGCCACATTTTCACCAGGATGTCCACCCTAGGAAGTGAAATACCATTTTCTCCCAGAAATATCTCCCTATCCAGCAGACATGACATCACACAAATGAAAAAAAGCTTCCTAAATTTTGCTATGAATATCTTCCTATTAACGCTGTCTCACCTTGACTATACCACAGCCTCGTCTTTTAGCAAGCACCACTAAGAGATTGCCAATGAAAGCCTAATATTATTTGTAGAGAGTTTTATACAAAGTGTGAGCAAACCTTTTCAAACAGAGGGGAAGACAACAACACTTCTGAGTTCAAGGAAAGGATCAGGACCTGAAAACCTTGGATTTCACTCTGATCTATGCTGCAGGCATGAGGCAGATACAAACAACATGAACCCCTGCATCCCCTAAGAATTACTATTATTTCTAATTGGAAAGCATAGATTTGTAATTATAGAGTTGGACAAGGATTTAAAAGCAGAAAGCTCCTCACAGACACTCTGCTGGCTCATTCTTGGACAATGAATTAATCATTTTCATTCTCTGTGTTTCAGTTTCTTTATCTACAAGATGGACTTTGAATGTTTCCATGGTTAGGCTTAGATATTTATGGCACAAATGGCTTGTGTACAGAGACTGCAGTAAGATTTAATCAGGCACATGCATTAGCAAATAAGGGAAAAGCCTATTGTTCACCTTAAGAAAAATGCATTTATTTTCTTATGAGAGTGTATGTTGTTTTATTCAAGGCATAAACATACACCATTTCAGTAACTACTCTGTCATTTCAATGTATATACATAGCAATCACAGCAACAAATGGAAAGGGAATTGCCACAGTCTGCTGCTCTCCTCACCTTAACTGACTGTAAATTGTATTTGCACCTTTTAAGCCACTTTAACTTTCCATCTGCATGTGCTTTTGGCTATTTTTTCCCCGGACAAAACAATTTCCAACTTTTCTGTGTGCACTGTTTGCATTACTGCAAAAGAAGAAAGACAACTGAATTTAAAAGAAAATCACAGTGATATGGGGTCTTGTAAGACAGGGGAATGACCAAACCTTGCTTTAGATAAGACTAGTGTTCTTAACAAAGACTGGCATGTGTCCAAAGCAATGTGGAGAGAGCAAAATGGTAGCATGTGTTAGCACAAGGGCTTAACAACAATGGTAAAGATGAGATGGCACATGCTTCAGTGTGTGGTGACAGGCAGAATTTGTACCCTGGCTCCATGAAGAGTTTGAACGCAGTCTGTAGCTCTTCGTGGAGTAGATATGTTTTTACCACTACTGTAAACCAAAGCAAACCCCAGGACACCTTCAGCTACTATGAATACCTGCCCAAAGAGTCAGATGCAGACCTGAAGATTTACAGGATGAATGCAGGAAAACAGGATAGGTTTGGCCCTTCATTATACAGTTCGCATGCGGTGAGCTTCAGAGATAGGCTTCTGGTTTGCTGTGTTTCAGCCTTTAGCTATTCATAGATATGTGACTAGGATTCCTGCTCTTTCACTTGCCCTGAGATGTGTTTCCACAGCATGGGGTGTTGGCACAGTGCTATGGCATGGGGCAAAGGGATCAGGCAATTGCACCGTGTGCCAAGATGAACCCTTGGAAAGTTTTGGTTCAGTCAGTAAATTCACCCAAATCATTTGCCTGAACCTTGTAATAAACTTACAGACATGACCTGTACCACTACATAAATGGTGAGCAGAATTTTTTTGCCTTAGCAATGACTGGATGATCTAATATGCTTTTTTCTCAGTAACATTTGGGCTTTTTTACAAATGCTTGGTTAACTATGTTTCCTGTGTGATTCATTTTATCTGTGCTTAGATTTGGCTAAGTACAAACACAGCAAAATGGACTATTCTCTCAGTGGTTTTGTCCTGACTGATTCCAAGTTTCACTGGAAAGATAATAAGCCCATTTATGTGCATTTTAAAACAAAGTGTTCATCTGAGTCAGATAACCATGGATTAATACACTATTTTGAAAAGCTATCTAATCCAAACCAACAAACTCAAGGGACACTCACTCATCAAGACCAAAAACATCTGAATAATTCCTATAGGAAGACACAAGGAAGATATGCACACATTTCTCTAAGGAAAAATTGCTGCATTTAATCACATTTTAAGGAGATACTCATTTATTTGTTGCTAAACACTTGCTCTGGAGCTCTAGGAAGCTCTGTCTCCTGGGATTTGCCTTGGCCTGCAAGAAAGTTACATGAAGAGAATATTTACTGAGGAACAGGAAACCTCTTGGATGTTTGATTTAGACAAATGTTCCAGAAAGTAAGCATTTAATAAGCATGGTTTTGATAGAGAAGGCTGTGGAAGAAACTGTACGTAGCTTCTAAAAGCCCTCACATAGTTTTGGAAACCACAAGCATGGCAGAGAATTGAGGAGAGGCCACATTAGCAGCACTTTCTAGAAATATCTTGACTCCAGAGGACACTAGCAGCCAGAATTGCCTCAGGCAACTGTGTGTGAGAGAGAGATTTCTGTGCATAGTAACATCCTACACCTGGTGCTGGCCAGCAAACCAGTATAGCTGTGGCCTCCCTGTTTCCCACAAACACCACCAGTAGCTGGTGTTACCTGGGCCTGCTCATGTCTTCTCCTCTTGACTTTGCATTAAGAACCCAAAATGGCTGCAAGCCACCTTGCAGGCAGTTTCACTGATGGTGTCTGAGGAGCCTTCTGCAGAGGATTCTTGCTGTTTATGCATTTTCTTCATCCTGGTGTCCCATTTGTCAGGTAGACATTAATTAAAGGCATTTAATTTCTTCATGTGTTTCTTACTGATAATACAGCTGAAAGCAATTTTACTGAATTTTGGAGAAACACAGATCTTTCTAAGGCCTTTAAGCAAAGGGAAAGGCAAAAAATATTATTTTTTAAGTTATGTGATAGGGACAGTGTACACTACCTGCTTCATTCTTACACCAGTCAAAGATCTCATCAATGTTGGTATAATCATCTACAGTTAAATACTAGTATCAGTAACAAGTTTTGCTGCAAAACTTTTAACAGCAAAGAAAAAGCAAGCTAGCCTCTGTTTGGTATGACCACACCAACCTGTGCTGTGAATGCTCAGCAGCAGAATAATAGATTTATAGCTTGGTTCTGGGCCCCAGTCTTGCTCTCAACCACACTATGTTGTGCTTTTCATTCTTATTCAGGACAGCATCACACTTAATTAGCTGTCTCCTTTACGAGGAAGATGGAAGTTGCAGGACTGTCTGATTGCTTCAATGACACTCCCATTTGATGACCTGCACTTCTGTGAAATTGAACCTCATTAAATCAAAGGTCCTTTTCTATGTTACATTGTTACACATCCACTCCTGACCCTGYAAGTATTTTTGTTTGATATTACTTTTATCTCATGCTAATGCACTGTGAGTGTCAGAGTGGTCCTTCCACCTGACATTATTTTTGACAAAGTTTCATTTTTTCATTTACAAATTCTTGGCAGTTGATTAAACATCCCAAAGGGAAGGAGGCAGGTAAAAGTGAAGAGGGTGAGAAGATGAGATATGGAAATCCTGACACTCATGTTTATTTCACAGATTAATTATTCCAAGTAATTTGATTTCCAAGGCTTTATGAGGTCAGCTGTATTTGCTGCAATTTATTTAGAACATAGCTTCCAGAATTCAAACGGAGACCAGCCCTGCCTACTTCCACCCTCAAATTTTTCTGCTGCTCTTGATAAATATTTTGACTCAAACTCCTGCAGCTTATTTGAAATAACCCTTTCATAGAGATGCTACTTGTTTCTTTTGTCTGACTCTATTGCTGAAACACATCTTAAGTGGCTGTCCAAATAACTAGATTGAGAAAAAACATTGCTTTGTATTTAAGTATCACAGAATCACAGAATACTTGAGGTTGGAAGGGAYCTCTGGAGATCATCTACTCCAGTGTCCCTGCTTAGAGCAGGGCTAGCTGCAGCAGGCTGCTCAGGGACTTGTCCAGTCAGGGTTTGATTATCTCCAAGGATGGAGACAGCACAACCTCTCTCAGCAACCTGTTCTAGGGTTTGACCCTGCCATCATAGTAAAAAGTTTTTCTTATGTTTAAATGGAATTTCTTGTATTTCTGTCTGTGCCCATTGCTTCTTGTTCTGRTAGCTTCTGGCTACCACTGAGGAGAGTCTGGATCCATCTTCCTTATACACACCCCTGCCCCCAATTCAGGTATATATACACAATGATAAGATCCCCCCTCAGCCTTCTCTTCTCCAGGCTGAACTGTCCCAGCTCTCTCAGCCTTCTCTTGTATGACAAATGCTCCAGTCCCTTAGTCATTTTTGTGTCCTCTCACAGGTTTTGCTCCAGCAGGTCCGTGTCTCCCTTGTACTGGGGAGCCTAGAACTGGACCCAGCACTCCAGACGTGGCCTCACCAGGGCTGAGCAGAGGGGAAGGATCACCTCCTTCCACCTGCTGGCAATGCTCTGCCTCATGCACCCCAGGATACCATTGGCCTTCTTGGCCACAAGGGCACATTGCTGGCTCATGGTCAATTTGTCCATGAGGACCTCCAGCTTTTCTGTAAAGCTGCTTTCCAGCCCGTTTGCCCCCAGCATGTATTAGTGCATGGAGTTTTTCCTTTTCAGGTGCAGAACTTTGTATTTCACTTGGCATTTCCCTTTGTTGAACTTCATGAGGTTCCTGTTGGCCCATTTCTCCAGACCGTCAAGGTCCCACTGAGTGGCAGCACAGCTCTCTGGTTTATCACCCACACCTCCCGGTTTTTTATTATCAGCAAATTTGCTGAGGCTGCACTCTGTCCCATCATCCAAGTCATTAATGAAGATGTTAAGCACTATTTGCCGCAATATTTACCCTTTTGGGAGACCACAAATGGCTGGCCTCCAGCTAGACTTTATGCCACCGATCCCAGCACAGCACTTTTAGACTGGCAGTTTAGTCAATTTCCAGTCCACCTCACTGTCCCCTTATCCATCCTGTACTTCWTCAGCTTGGCCATGAGGATGTTATGGAACACAGTGTCAAAAGCCTTACTGAAGTCAAGGTAAACAACATTCACTGGTCTTCCCTCATCCAATGAGCTAATCATCTCATCATAGAAGGCTATCAGGTTGGTTAACCACAGTTTCCCCTTCATAAATCCATGCTGGCTACTTCTGATCACCTTCATATGTTTAGAAATGGCTTCCAGGATTATTTGCTCCATTATTTTCCACAGAATAGAAAAGCTGGCTGTCTAGCCTATAGTGTGCCGGTCCTCCTTCTTGCCCTTCTTGAATATAGGAGTGACATTTACTTTCTTCTAGTCCTCAGGAACCTTCCTCCCATCACCATGACCTTTCAAAGGTAATCGAGAGTGGCCTAGGAGTGACAACAGCCAGTTCCCTCAGCATCTGTGGATGCATCACATTAGGGCCCTAGGACTTGTATGTGTCCAGTTTCTTTAACCGTTCTCTAATGTGATCTTCCTCCACTGAGGGTAAGTCTACTTTGCTCCGGACTTCCCCACTGCTGTCAGGGATCTGGGTTTCCTGAAGGCCAGTCTTACCACTAAATACTGAGGTTAAGAAGGCACTCAGTACCTCAGTCTTTTCTGTGTCCTTTGCAGCCAGGTTCCCATTCCCGTTTAGAAATGGGCCCACATTTTCCTTAATCTTCCTTTTGCTGCTGATGTATTTCCAGAAACCTTTTGTTGCCCTTCATGTCCCTTGCCAGATCCAAYTCCTGGTGGGCTTTGGTTTCCCTAACCCCACCCCTGCATGCTTAGACAGTGTCTCTATATTCTTCCAAGGTCACTTGTCCCTGCTTCTACTTCCTGTTGTCGGAGTGGGGGGACGGGCCCAGAGTAACGACGAGCCTCAATATGAGTATGGTCGTTCTCCCTTTATTAGAGCTCACACAAAGTATATATATCGACAAGCAATACGCATGCGCTAGCAATAGTTACATGATTGGTTACAGTTTCTGTCCACGCGCATAAAGCGGATATATGATTGGTGCAAGGTCGCTGTCCACGCTCCATCGACATTTATGGAACCTAGTTCCATCCAGACTTGTTTATCAGTTTTGTGAATACCTTCTTTTGTAGTGCTCAAGGCTGCTGCAAGGCTCGCTCGGCCGCTGCAAGGCTCGCTCGCCTTGGCCTACATTCCTTCCCTTACCCTGAGAATGGGATTGCTCATCCCAGTCAGATCATGCCCTCTCTCGCTTAACCATTCCTCCACAATTCCCCCTTCTTGTTTATGAGCAATCCAAGCGTGGTGCACTACTTTTAGCAAAGCGTTCTTCAGGTAGCGTAGTACTACACAAAAGCACAAGTGTACCACTACAAGGATGAGTAAGATGCGTATGCCTTCAGTAAGCAACCCTATTATCCACTGTGGCAGATTTCCAAACAGGTTAGTTCATACCTTCAAGATCCTCACTACCATGCCCTTGAGCTGCTAACAAAAATCAATTGCAGCCCTATTTTGCAGAAGAGCATGTCGCAAGTTATTTTGGTCCTCTAGTAGGTTAAGGCTGCGGAATTAGCTCTTGAGGATCCTAAGGCAGCGTAGCACTTAATGCATTAATAAGCGCAGCACTACAATTATTAGCAGGCATACTGCTGTTGCACCTCCCCCTGCTATACTCAGAAAATTCGCTTTTCTCATACTGCTGGGAATTCCTACTAGGCAGGTTCTAAAGGGTTGCGTAGCAGAAGCGAGTGACAGACGAAAAGCGTGTTGCCCTGTTCGCCCAGGTAACGCACAGATATTGTCTGTGTTCAATCTTGTGGAGAGTCWTTACCACTGGGAACAGCATTCCCAGAAGCAGGATCTCTGTCTGCTTATTCGCTAGATGAGTCATGGTGAGTCAAGACAGGCTTCACGTTCTTGCTGGGTACCCACACTGGACCACGATCTGTGGAGACACACATATAACCTCAACCATTAAAAACAACAGGGGCGGGCCCAATCCATATTCCGGAGACTGGGTCCCGATACATTACTTTAAACTGTGGCAATGTTGTTGTATTATTAAACTTAAGATTTTGGTGGTGAATGATTACCGGGGGTTCCTCACGGTCGCCCATGAGACAAAGATAATTCAGGGTGAAGAGCGCACRGTGCAGCCTCTGCTGTGCRTCCGTCTCCTCACCTTTTTGCTTTCTGAGATAGTCTTTTAATACTAGATGGGTACRTTCTATGAGCCCTTGCCCRGTMGGTGAGTGTGGAATCCCTGTAACATGATCAACCCCCCATCGAGATAGAAACATCCTAAGCTTTTGACTGACATAGGCAGGTCCATTATCCGTTTTTATGTGCTCAGGCACGCCCAATATGGCAAAGCAGGCCAACAGGTGCTTGCACACATGATGTGCCTTTTCTCCAGGTAATGCAGTTGCCCATATCATTTTTGAAAAGGTATCAATGGTTACATGCACATACTTTAATTGGCCGAACTCGGGAATATGTGTGACATCCATCTGCCATAATTCTAGGGCTTTTAACCCTCTTGGATTTACCCCAAGCCCAATACCTGGGCTGTGGTTCCCACATCTTGGGCAAGCCTGCACAATACCTCGGGCCTCACTCTCTGTCAGGTCAAATTGCCTTTTTAAGCCCTTGGCATTGTGATGAAACATGTCGTGACTTTGCCTAGCCTGCTGAAACTTGTCCATAGGGGGTAGATGACACACTGAGCTAACCAGGCTGTCAGCGAGCTGATTGCCTTGGCCTAGCCCCACATCCAGCTGGTGACTACGAATGTGGATAACACAACAAGCTGCTGTCCGTTGGCCAAGCACAGACCGCAATGCAATAAACAGACTTCCCAGTCTCGGGTTCGCTGTCTCCCGTATTAAAGCGTCCTCCAATCGTGGCACTATCCCTGCTACATACATTGAGTCAGTCACTACGTTTAGAGGGGTGTTTAACCAATTAGTTAGAACCCAAACTACCGCAGTCAGTTCCAGGGTCTGAAGAGAATCCCGGGCCTGTCCTTCCACAATATGTTGCTTCCATTGGTTACTTTCCCTCCATACGCACACTGCACGTCGCAAGCGCTTGCCTGCATCCGTGTAGACAGTGACACCRTCTGGAAGTGGTTTCTCACTTACTTTGGATTTTTCTAGCCACTGATTTCGCTTTAATACTTGCCACAGCTTTCCCTGCGGCTGGCACGAATGTACCTTACCACCAAAGCCCAACAGAGCATTTTGTATGGCCACAGCATTTTGGAGCCACCATTCTAGGTCAGCCATACTGACGGGTATGCTAATATCGTCCGGCTCCTGGCCACTGATCTCTATGATTCTTGATCGTCCCTTGTGTATCAAGTCACCAACTGCCTTGGTTCGGGTCTGGACACTCGTTTTTGGTTGTACACTCAGGAATACCCATTCCAAAATGTTAAATACATCTTTGTGATTTTTGCTTTTGTCAGTGGCATCGACCAGAACAGGGGAGAGAGACTCCCCGTTGCTATGTTGCCACTGGCAGATGACTGCGTATGGTGAGTCTTTCCCATTACATATGAGTAAGGATATGGGCAGGCTTAGGAGGCGGCGCGAGGACCACGATAGATGTAGTTTGTCCGTAATATGCTGCAATACCGCCTGTAGTTCAGGTGTCAGGGTAATCTTGTTAGCAGGATTTGTGCCTCGCAGCAAAGCCATCAGGGGTGCAATATCAGTGTTAGAGATACCAACACAATGCCGCACCCATTGGATATCTCCAAGTAAGGTTTGAATGTCATGCAGGGTGCACAATTGAGTTGCGAGCTCCATTTTCTGGGGTCGGATTTTTGACTCTGCAATGGACCATCCAAGATATTTCCACGGAGCCGTGCGCTGGATCTTTTCTGGTGCGATGACAAGTCCCTTTGTCGAYAGAATGTCACTTAATTGTGTTAATGACTCATCYGTAAAAGACTKTTCCTGGCAGCARAGAATGTCATCCATATAGTGATAGATTATGGTGTCTGGCCATTGGTTTCGAAGTGGCTGCAATGCCCATGCGACATAAAGTTGGCACAATGTCGGTGAGTTTTTCATTCTCTGTGGCAAAACAATCCACTCATAATGCTCTGCGGGCTCGGCCTTGTTTATTGCTGGCACAGAAAAGGCAAAGCGTTGTGTATCTTGAGGRTGTAACGGAATGGTAAAAAAGCAGTCCTTCAAGTCGACTATCAGTATGTGCCATCCGTCTGGTAGCATGCTAGGTGATGGCATCCCGGGTTGCAACGTTCCCATATGTGGAAACGGTTGTACGGGCCTGTYGTAAGATCTTCCAATCATGCGGTTCCCATTTTTTATCTCCCCCTCTGTAAATGATCGGGAAGGCCAAGGCCGACGGCTCGCCTCCTCCGGGGGCTGGCTGCCACTGTCCCTCTACAATGGCGTCCTTGATGATTCCGCTCCATCGGGGCTCCCGYGGGACGAACCCACCGGAGGTCCGCATACATGGGGGAAGATCCCTCCTCCTGTCCCTCAGTTCCAGTTTTTCCAGTTTTTCTGACAGCTGTTCAAACATTTTTAATAGCTGAGCCGTGGACGGCTTTGTCCCCATGGGGGTGGYAGGCGAGGCTGTGCCTGACGACTCCGGAGATAACGATGTCAGGGGCTCCCGCCATAGCCTCGGCGGGGCTGTGCTACCCTCCCCYGGTACGGGCGGCGACGAGGGCCCTGGGCATGGCGCACTGCCGGCTCCCTCAGGAGCGGACGGAGGCAAGGGCTGCGGGGGGGGCGGTGGCGGAGGGACCGACGGTCGAGGCGGCCCCTCTGCGGGCGGCGGAGGCGGGGCACTAGGAGCTGTCCCGCCCTCCCCCGGCCCCTGGCAGGCATCCTGCTGTACTTCCGCGTTCTCGTCAGTACTCCAGCCGACTGGCTCGGGGGTAACTTCCCCTTTTCCCGCAGAGCCGGCTGGACCCCCCCGTAGTTTTTGCAGCATCTCCGCCACGGTGCGGTACGGTTTGCCCGTGGAAACGGTTCCCCTGATGGCAAACTGGGACCCGCCGCCACGACAGGAAGAGGCACTAGGTGGCGCAGGGCGCAGCATTGCTGCAGCAGCAGCCGCGACCTCTCCCTCAGCCTTCACGGCTGCCAGGGTCTCTAGGACCGTGCTCCACAGAGCTCGCACCGCCTTAACCTCCTTCTTGTCCTTGTCTCCACCCTCGATGGTCTTATGCCACATTGTTTCTCCGAAATCTCACCATTCCGATACGGAAAATAGCATATGAGTATCAGGGAAATGTCCCCACTGTTGCCCTAGCCTGATCAACCGATGCAACTGCTTTACCGGGGCGTCAATCCCTCTCTTAGAGAGTATCCCGGCGAGCAAGGTGGCGGCAGCATCAGCTTCCATGCTGCTCCCTGAGAGGCGGGGTGCGACCCCGAGGCCTCAGTGTCTGGCTGGCTAGCAGCGTACAACCAGCACTCCTCTCAGCCGTTCAATCCCCGCTCCCGTCCTCTCGCTGCTTACCGCAGGCTCGGAGCTCTTATTGGAAATCAACCATCCTCTCATCGGCAGGCTCAGAAATCAACCATCCTCTGCTACCAGATGTCGGAGTGGGGGGAACGGGCCCGGAGTAACGACGAGTCTCAATATGAGTGTGGTCGTTCTCCCTTTATTAGAGCTCACACAAAGTATATATATCGACAAGCAATACGCATGCGCTAGCAATAGTTACATGATTGGTTACAGTTTCTGTCCACGCGCATAAAGCGGATATATGATTGGTGCAAGGTTGCTGTCCACGCTCCGCCGACATTTATGGAACCTAGTTCCGTCCAGACTTGTTTACCAGTTTTGTGAATACCTTCTTTTGTAGTGCTCAAGGCCGCTGCAAGGCTCGCTCGGCCGCTGCAAGGCTCACTTGCCTTGGCCTACATTCCTTCCCTTACCCTGAGAACGGGATTGCTCATCCCAGTCAGATCATGCCCTCTCTCGCTTAACCATTCCTCCACATCCTGTATGCTTCCTTTTTACATTTGAGTTTAGTAGGAGCTCCTTGCTCATCCATGAAGGCCCATTCTTGAGCTTTGAGGAGGCAATCCTCAAAAATCAACCAGCTTTCCTTAAGCCACTCCACAGCTAGATCCCATGAGATTCTTCTAAGCAGGTACCTGAACAGACCAAAGTCTGCTGTCCTCAAGTCTAGGGTTGTGATCCCACCTTTTGCCCTTCTCACTCCTCTCAGGATCCTGAACTCCACCATCTCATGGTCACTGCAGCCAAGGCTGCCCCTGACCTTCACACCCCTGACCAGCTCTTCCTTGTTTGTAACTATGAGGTCCAGCAGAGCCCCTCAAAAACTTCTCAATCATCTGTGTTAGGAATTGTCATCAGTGCACTCCAGAAGCCTCCTGGATTGCTTGTGCCCTCCTCTGTTACCCCTCCAGCAGATATCAAGGGGGTTAAAGTCTCCCATGAGGACCAGGGCATGTGATTGTGAGGCTTCTTTCAGTTGTCTCGTCTACTTCTTCCTGATCAGGTGGTCTGTAGCAGACACCCACAGCAATGTCACCCATTGTGTTCTGCCCTCTCATCCTGACCCATTAGATTTTGACTGGCTCATCACCCATCCCCAGGCAGAGCTCCAGGCATTCCCCCTGCTCCCTCACATAAAGGACAACTCCCCTCCTTGCTGATCTGGCCTGTCCTTCCTAAAGAGCCTGTATTCATCCACTGCAGCATTCCCGTCATGTGAGCTATCCCACCATGTCTCCATGATTCTAATGAGACCATAGCCCTGTGACTGCACACAGACCTCTAATTACTCCTGTTTGTTTCGTGCTTTGTGCATTAGCGTAAAAACACTTCAGGTGGGCACCCAGTCATCCTGATTTCCCAGAAAGCATAGGAGAGCTTTCACTATCATGCTGTTTTCTCAGCACTTCCTTATTTGTGCAGATACACTCAGTGTTGTGCCCATCCTGTCCCCTACCTCACCCTACACCCCACACCTCAACCTGGCGCACCCCTTCTTCATTTGATTGTTGRTCATCCTCTCCCTCCCCTGTTGTTCCAGTTTAAAGCTCTCCTCCCCAGGTTGACCACCCTATTGGCAAAGGTGCTTTTGCCTCACTTAGTCAGGTGGATCCTACCTACTCTAAGCAGTTCTCGATCCTCAAAGAGGTCCCTGTGGTCATAAAACCCAAAACCCTGTTGCCAACACCAGCTGCGCAACCAATTGTTGACCCATAAGTAATGTTCCACTTAGACCACATGATGAATTCTGAAGATTATATCTTCTGTCAAAACTTACTGTTGTCTATAACTGCAGGTATCTCATGATGGCATGGCATTTGTTACTAGTTGTTACCTTCCATGGAGTTCTTGAATCCCATGTGAAGACTGCACCTGCTTCTAAGCCTCTTGCATTGTGTTGTACTTTTCATACTCCTTTCATACTTTCATACTCCTTTTTGTTTCTAATCTGTGGGTTGAGGAGGAGTGTCTCCCGACATGGACAGTCAGCCTAGTGAAACTACTGATACCATCTCTTTACAATGTAAGGATTGTCTTAATTGAGAAAATACTTTAATTTCAAGGCAATTTAAAAAATACTGAGAATTCTTCAAGGTTTAAGTAGCTGTATATTTCAGAAGGGATACATACAGCACACAGCACATACTGCACTGAGTATAGCTATCACACTAGAAAAAAACACAGAACTGAGCTTACAGCGGAGAATCCATGAATTCTAAATACTCAATATCACTTCTAACCCCCTTCTCAAACATGTGTAGTCAAAAGACAACATTTTATTAGGATTTTGAGGTATGATTCTAACCTGGCGCATAAACACAATTGACTTTAATCTATCTAGTCCTAGGTATATTTTATATTACCTTTAATAATTTAAATGGTGGCCTTTGAAAAAGAATAGTGAGAGACCCAGAAAGCAAGACATTTAGCAGACAGAAAAGTCAAGTTTGCARAAAAATGTTATGATTCCATTTTAAATGAATACTTTGTAAATCTCAGAAGAATTCACCCTTTTGCATCTCCTAGTCTAGCATAGATAAAGCCTGGAGATTCTGGACAGTAGTGGGATTCTGTAAATGGAAAATATTTATTCCACACCAGTCCAATGTTTCTGGCTGACCCAACCAAAATCTCGTTCATGTCAAAGGAAATACACCTCCTCCTTTCCCTTCTCCCAGTTTCAGCAAGCACTCTGAGAGCCTGTAGTGACCTTTTCTAAAGAGCACTTGTAAGGGTCCTCCAAAAAGCAGATATAGGAGAGTGAAAAAAGTCTGATGGGGCTTGGAAAAGACCCTTTGGACCGAGTGAACATTCGTCTGGGGGAATGCATACACTGCTCGGCATAGCGCCCTCCTGACAAGCCTGTGTCCTCAGGACAACAGAGGCAGCTGGACTATCCTAACCACAGTAAATTATCTGCAATACACCTAGCACAGCTCTACTGCTTCCTGTGCCTATGCTAGCTCTGTTGTGCTTAAGGCACAGAAAATAAGTGTTCAATGCCTAAACCCAATGCTGTCTTTGGCCCTTGAATCCACATGCAGCAAGAAGCAGCACAAGGTCAGCTGGGGTCATTTTCCAAAGCCCTGGGAATCTGCTCATGTTCACAATTTCTGTGGAAGGAGGGGGGCAGCAGATTAAGCACACTGCCCTTGCGGCACTCCATCACAGTGCAAGGAGGCTTTTCAGCCCTTAGCAGAAAAGCACAAAGAAGGAAATAAAAATTTGGGGGTTGAATGAGAAGTTGAGGGCAAAGAAAGCAGCTGCCGGAACTGAGCCCAAAGGCAGGAGGTCTGCTAGTGACAGAAGGTAGTTACCAAAAGCACTGCTGGAAGGAGAGAGCATATGCAATATTTATTTGAGGCTTAACAGTTTTTACGTCTGCTCCTAAGAACCTGCCTATGACCAAGGTTCCCTTGAATATGGTTTTAATGACACCTGCCCATCTACACGGTTTTGGTAGCGTATGCAGAGTCTGGTAAATGGAAATCCTTCTTAATAAGAGCTGCTGAACAGTATCTTATATCCAGTTAGTCTTTAAGACCAGAAAAAATGGAGTCAAAATCACTGGTGCCATCATCATCTTTAGCAGTAGTATGGAAATATCCAGACATCAGATTCGCTGGCAGGAAGTCAATTGATTGTAGACTGAATAAAGTGAATGCTGTTTCCTACCCCTCTGTTGTGTAAAGCACACCGTTGTCATTGCATAAAATTATGTTTATCTTGGTCAATTTATAGTATATAAAGTGTCATTTGCAGTCTAACTCCACCTAGAATTTTCTAGGCCCATAGCTCTCTGACAAAAGCCATTTGTGGCTGGGGATGCTACACATGTTAGGGTTGGGCTGTTGGAATGGAGCAGCATGGATTTTGCTGAATCTTTGAATTGCTGTATTCTGCTCAATCCCTACAACAGGCAGAGCTAGCACATGAAGTCGTACTCTAATTGATAGGTAAGGTGATTTTAGTATGGTTGCATATGTCTGTTTTACAATTTTAACTCATTAAACAAGAATCAGTTTAAAAAAAATGAAAATTTTTATCCAGTAACCATCATCCTCTTGAAAAGAAGCATTTAAAGTGCCAGCATACCTAACGTAGCATTTGCTGGTTTCATTTTATCCAGACTTTTCACTTTTCTAATCAGTCTTTCAATTACCTCCTTTCCTTGAGGAATCTCAAATCAACATCACTAAGAAGAAAAAGAAAAAGTAATTGGTAGTTGATGGAATTGAGAAAATAGCAGTGCTAACATAGGAAATAACAATGCCATTTCATCTTTAATTTATTACTTCTCCAATGTGCTTTGGCGATAGCCTTACTTACAGATCCCACTCCAGAAATGCTTTATCTAAGTGGTGGACATGGCAACTATTTAAAGCTTGCAAAACTCAACATGAGTTCTCAGTGGGGATTCAGAATAGCTTTGCGATTCAAATGACAGGTATATTTCACATTGACAGAATGTAATTTCATTGTCTGGAATTTGGCCAAGATATCAGGGTCATGCTCTTATTCTTACAAAAAGAGTCTTGGGATTTTTAATCATTTCAAGCAGCTGGGAGTTTGGTTTTATTCCTGAATTAAATTTAAACACTTCCCTCAGGACCCTAAGGGAATGCTGAAGTACCCGTTCGGTAAAGACTCAGACGGACAAGCATAGCATCTCAATCTAACACTTCCTTCACATGCTGAATGTTCATGCATGGTGCTATTTCCTGTCTTTACCAGGTGTAACCATACTCTGTACATGATATCTGTGGGAGCAGCCCAGCATACCTGCAAGCAGAGGAAGCACATGCTGGTAAAGATTTCTCTGCTTTCCAACCTAATTAAACCTTCCTTKCAAACAGAGAAATTTTATTAGCAAGAGTCTCAAAATAAAAGCTCTACTTTCCCAGTTTGGCTAATCAGTACTAGCACAAACAAAGTAGAAATGCAGTCAGGCACAGCAGAACCAAGAAAGTACATGCAATATAATGCTGACAAATAGCACAGTGTGTCTTAGGGCAAAGAATAAAAAGAGGAAATATTTGTCAAATGGAGAGGATCTTCAGTATACTGATCAAGAGCCCTTTTTGCAGTAATACAGGGAAAGGCCCCCAAGCCTTCAGCACAATGTGCAGCTGTATGATGAAGGGAAACAGAAGGGTGGGTTGTACTGCTGGAGGAATACATTATCAATCAAAGCAAGGGCAAATCCAGGACACCTTCTGGGGAAATGCAACTGCAGAGCAAACTCTCCTCCCTTTTCCTCGAGCTCCACACCTCCTTCACTCATGAAAACCTTTATAAAAACCTTCATCTTAGGCCTATCTTTTCTTTCTGGCAACAGTGGAGGTCAGCCAATGGTTTACGGTCAGCTTCATCTCTGCTGCTAGCTATGAAGAGAGATCTGGGTTTTGGGGTATTTATTGCTCAGCCTTCTGAGGTACTGGGGGAGGGGTGGAGAATATTTCTGTTATGTTTTAAGAGGTGTTAAACTAAGCTAGTTTCAAAATCAGCCCAGATCATAGTGCAAATTTGGTTAAACCAACAAAGTCCTATTTAAAACATAGTATTCAGCAAGTAGAGCACTATTTAGGTACCTCATCCGTATGGTAATGGTGCTGGACCTTGTTAGTAGCTTACTCCCTGAGAAAAGTGGGATACTTTGATGTGACTTAATTCATATTCTTAAAGAAACAGTTGACTTTCATCCAAGCAAAAGCTCCTTATATCAAGAGCATTAAAAACTCCCAAGGGGATGTCTGTGATGTATGAGACAACCAAGGATGAATGGTTTATGTATAAGAAGTAGTAAATCTAAACACGCAGTTACTGGAAAGGGGATGGGGAGAATGACATGAATACCTGAAAGGGCAAAAGAAGGAGCTATGAAGTCTAGGTAAACGTAATAAAGGAAATAAGATACACCTCAAGACCAGCAACCTCTGTCCCTAGGACCTGATATTCTTTCACAATGAACAGGCTTAAACCTCAAGCTTTCAGAGGAAAACCCCAAACCAGATCTGCAGACCCAAAGCAGTTTCCTGGTTATTAAGTTGCCTCAGTGACACACTGATGGCACATAAGTGGGCTATTTTCCATGCTCTGCAGAAAAGCTTTGAGGAAAGAGATTGGGGAGGTGAAAAGGAAATTGACTGCTGGCACTTTTTAACTTAGCTATATAGCTACGTCGATGAGCAAAGAGGCAACCTGCCTTCACCTGCAGTGTGGGAGGTAACACTTTGTCTGATGGTGACTTGAAGAAAACGAGAACACAGGGTGAGGGAGAAAGATTTAAAAGATTGTTCTCAAGCCAGGCAGTAGCAGCTTGCACTGAACAGAGATGGACAGAAGAGAATGAATCACACGGACTTAATAAGAACATTTTGCTTGATCTATCAAAAGATCCTCCTTGCTAATACACATTAGGATGGTAAAGATAGACATTGAAGCATTCATCTCACTCACAGTTTCATGTTTAGGCAGGCCCTACTTGTCTTCAGGATGAAAAAGGTAAGGACTGACATCCTCTCAGCCCCTCAGAAGGAAAGGGAGCAGATATATTATTGAAGTTTGACTGTACAGAGTGGCTGGGGGGTAAGTTTATGCACACTGATCGACTGAGCCTCTAAGGAAAACCCCATAATGGAAGGAAAAGGGTTAATCTGGGGAAAAGAGGAGGGGAACAACAGAGGAGAAAATATGTTGTAGAGCAAATTAAACGTATAGAGGGCCAATAGAGCCCTACTGAAGTGATCTTGCAGTTCAGTTGTTTATCAAAATAAATATTTACATTATGATCTATACTGTTTATATAACTTAACATTATATACATGCATTAATCAGGATCAAAGATGATGAAAATGCAAAGAAGCTTTTCTCAAAACTGCTTTTTTTCTGGGAAACATATGCAAAGAACCCTAGCGTAATATACCAAATACTATATACATCTACTCGTTGGCTAAAAGGATACTACTGGGATGCTGGTCCAGCTGTGAATGACTAGATCTATTCTGTTATACCAACCAACCAAATAAACCATCCAAAGTTTTTAGGAGGAGTAAGCCCAGCAGTCTGAGAATTAAATTTAGAGAGGCAAGTAATGAGCTCCAGACAGTAGTACTGTCAGTTTCCATATTTTATTTTTTTTGCTGCCAACATCTTTTTTAAAGTTATGTCAATGAGTCAGGATGGAATGAATAACATTTCTGGCTCACCTAGGTTGCTTCAGACCTTCCTTCCAATCAGGGAACATCCCAACTTCTTTTAGGAAGCCCAGGAGAATGAAAGGGTTACAGTCCTAGTCTGGGCTCTGCAGTGCCTGCAGAGGAATTGAGGGGTTGTGCTCACAGTCATGTGGGCATGGGCTTGCAGTGGGTTTAGGATTCATGTCTGCCTCCTATGCTTCAATAGATGGAGCCACCATAGCCTGGCCTTCCTTGGTGTATATGGGCCAACAGCAGGACCTTCTCTGATGGCCCAAAGGTGGTTCCATGGCTGTTGCAGGTCTTCACTCACATGAGAAAGTGGGAGCCCTCATGTAGGAGATTATCTTCTTCCTAGTTCCTCAACATTTTTTTAGGCAGGTCTGCGAGACCTGACCTTACACGGTGTTTGGAGCGGTAACACAATTGGCTACACAAAGAGCTATCTGCAGAGCTGCCTTCACATTGTAAACAGCTGTTGGGTTTCAAGTTTTTTTTCCCTACATTGCTCAGTGGAATACAGGGAGTATCTTTCATTTCCTCTTTTTGACCAACTTTCTGCAAAGCTCTCTAAAGAGCTATATTCCAGGCCATACCACTGTTTAGCACTTCAGTATAAGTGGTCAGTCACTGTAATAACATTAACCATGACAAATTCTCTTAGTATTAGTGGATATAATACTGTGTACAATTCCGCAGGAATTACCCATTTGTCTTGCTGATTGACACCTTTGAAATTCTCTGTATCATGCATTTTCCATGTGTCCTGATAAGCTCTGTATATATAGAGAGAGAAACTTCTCTGTTGTAAAAGATACACACACAAAACACAAAAACACACACCCACACGTGCTCACACTCAAACACACACACACACGCGCGCGCGCACACACACACACAGAGTCACAGAAGGAAGGGAAAAAAGGATGAGCAGTGTTGCTTATTTTTCATTCCTATAAATGATTATTTTGAGCTGTCAGATCCAATAATGGGCTCTAAGCTGCTGTCTACTTCTCCATGATCCCTTCATGAATCAAAGGAAGGAGGGGGACAAGCACAAAAATGCCACAGTCCTTTGGCAGCTTTTGCTACCCACCAGCTTTTTTCTCAGAGAGGAACAATATGCACAGGAATGAACTGCCATCTCCTCTGTCTTTGAACCCCTCCACAGGCTGCTCTTCTTTCTGCAGTGTCAAATATGAGTGGTCTCTCTTTACATTCAATGTGTCTCATAGTCTCGTATGACCTTACCAGTCCCACCTCATCCAGGCTGATTCCTGCCTTTAACTGGCCTGTGACTCACCCTGATGTCACTTGGGCTACATTGTAAAATAAGCATTTTCCTACTTTTTTCCACACTGCTTCTTGCACTGGGGAGAAGTCTTTCCTTAGATGTCCATAATGTGGCTTCCTCATCACCTTTCAACTATACTCATCAGACATGGATTTGAAACTTTCTTATCTTTTGCCCTCCACAAGAGCAGAAAACAACACTTTACACTGCAGATGTGCTGAGACTGCTGCCCCTCATGCTCATTGTATCACTGCTTCCTTGTATTGTCTCATCTCTCTGTATCCATTCAGAGCGTTATAAATCCTTTGAGGCAAGAGCAGTCTCTTTGGTTTTTGTTTGTACAATGTCTGAAACAACAGAACTTCAGTCTGTGGCAGCAGGCTAATACAAATAAGCAAATAAATAATAACAATTTATAAGATGGAGGACTTCTTTCTCATCCTGCCATACCTGTGATATGTGTAAAACATGAGTAATGAATGTCACAAAGAGAAAAATGTCAGCAAAATAGTATTCCTTTTCCATGAAATCTCTTTGTGTAAAAATATTTTTTCTTTCTCTCTTCTCTTTTTTTTTTTTTTCTTTTTTCTTTTTTCTTTTTTTATGATGGATATGGTATGTTTGTCTGCTGTTTCTTCCTGGGATGCTCCCTGCATCCAGAGGAGGGTGAAGGTAGTGTGGTAAGTGGACATGGAATACATAGAGGGAACTGATCTGTTGCATAGAAAATTGCTGTTTTAGCACAGCTGCTTTTCAGAATAGAACTGAAGTAGACTGAAATCACTATTTTTATATTTTGTTCCATTCATCTCCTTCAGTACTTCACTAATATGTGTACCACTGCTGAAGATGGAAGTAAGAATTCCTGCTACAGGAATTATAGGTGCTTTAAGAATGCATTTCCTTTGACAAATTCAAATCAGCAATTAATTAGTTATATATAGTAATTTCAGTTTCTTAACCATTGTCAATATTTGGAAGYTTCTTTTATAGATTTGTGATTAACTTCTAATTATAGACTAATTACACTGTTCATTGTAATAGAGGATCTTGCGGGTTGACAGAGAATCTATAAATGATGCCCAGGAGACAGCAGCAGTTTTAATACATTGCAGTCCTGCCATCTCCTTTTACTAACCGAGAAAGCCTCAGGACACCTAGTGCTGGTTTCGGGAAGCTATTCTTGCTGCCRTTAAGGAACTGAGAAAGGATTTCAGCTGCCAGCAAGTGACATAGGTGAACTTTCTGCTTCCTTCAAGTTTAAGCAAGGTGATAAGAAAGAAAAAAAATGGGATACACTGACAGACAGCAGTAGCACAAGTGAATTGCTGCATTGTGTGGTAGGGAATGGACTCAATATGTCTGCCTGAAAAAAAGAGTCATCATTCTCCCTACTTTTTTCCTATAAAAATAAAGCTGAAGTTTCAAAAGAACTGGGGATGATGTTATCTCTAGTAAGGGTGGGATTCAATCATATTTTGTATACTATTTTCTACTTTCTTACTTGCTACCTTAGTCATTTTAACTTGTCTTCTGATATGTTCTCTTTTATTTTGTAAATATTTCCATCTACTGCTGCTCACTCTCTATTTCCCTAGAAAGTTTTGCTCTCTCTAAAACTTATATTTTGCTTCATGTTTCAATTAGCCTCCCTATAAATACTGTATCATTTTGCACTCTTATTGGATCAGAATGCAGAATCGTAGTCCTGCACTGGTGTATGAACAGTTTGCCATTTTTAGCTGTGCAGCTGGTTTTGTTCCTCTTCTATATTTGCAAAATATTGGTGTGAGTACATCCCTCTTCAAACTGCAACTAGAAAGTGTTTCTCATAGTTTGTGATGGTCTAAGGGCAAAGTCAGCAAAAGACAATGGGGATAATCATCTTTGAAAGGGGGACACCCAACAGATACCCAATATGATCGTAACAGGCTCAGATGAAGCCTTATACTGACTAGGTAATAGCTATGGACCAGCTGTAATAACAGCTTCCACAGACTAGTGTGCACACACACTGGGACACTGATAAGGAATACATTGAAATTAAAGATTTGCTGGCTATGTCTACAGATATCTTAGGAAAAAAGGGACAATCAGACTAAAAAAAAGAAAAAAGCGAACACAGAACAGAATCCTGCTCTCCATGGCCTGCTCTGCAAATCATGTGCTTCCTATAGGACAAACTCCGCCAATTTGTGGTGACAAAACTAGACGTTACTCAAACTAAAGGCAAGCTGAGAGGAAAAAGGGCAAGTTAAGGGACTAATAAAGTGTCTTGGGCCCAGGAGCCCTGCCTGGCAGGGTATGCATGTTTCCATCTGGCGCAGGAATAGGGCTCCATCTCTATAAGCCCTGCTCACCCCTGATTTAGATCAGGGCTGTACCTTGGCCACAGATTTAAAGTAAAGGGTGCACATGTTGTGGGGGGCTATCTTTTGAGCCTAGCAAAGCTCAAATCTGTGAGTTTTGAAGAAATCCCATGCCTGATGGGCTGATCACTCTGAGGTTTTGACACTTGATTCGTCACTACAGGATAAAGAACAGATGCTTCACTCCTTCTTGACAGAGAAAAATGTGGTAATACTTGTCCTGTCTGAGACATCACTAACATTGCTAAAATTTGAAGGTGCAGAGATATATCTGATACACGATCTTCTTTCTTCTATGCTTTGATCACCAACAGAGCACAAACAGTTCACTCCTCTGTGTTATATTATTTTGGCCTCTTTAAAAAAGCAAGCAGATGCTGCTATCAGTCACATTCAATTTAGATTAGTATTGCCTCTTTTTTGTTTTCTCCAGATGTCAAGACTAATGGCCAAATGTGTTTTAGGGAGAAAAAAAAAAGGTTTTTGTGCCAGAAGACTGGTTCTAATGTGGGAGACAGTGCTCAGGTGCTCCTGGGAGGGGAGCAGACTGCAAACCCCTTCAGTTTGAATACTTTGGTTCCTATGAAGTTACACACTCTAATAGAGCGTATCTAATAATAATATTTGCTAAACTTGGCATGGCCTGGGATGTGTGGTCCCAGGGGACTATCAGACCTGACCACTGCACTCTGCTCAGCCAGCTTTGGAGTTTCAGCTGGTCAACATCGCGAGAGGACTCAGGCAGTGCGAGTCCTTCACTCTTGCAAGACTAGGGAGGGAAAGCTGGCAAGAGAGCTTCATCCTAAATACTCTGCCTGGAAGCATTCTCTTTTGTCAAATTACATCCTATTTGTAGGTCTTTTTGACTCCTTCATCCCAGATCAGTTGGCTACTATCACTCTAAGTCAACCATCTGAAAGTAAAGTGACCATCCAACATTCAGGAAAAAGCTCAAAAGTAACCAGGAAGATGGAAGGAAATGTATGAGAAAATGTATAAGAAGAATTAGAGAAAAAAGAATGAGCTTTTATCTGGGGAGGAAAGAACACTATAAATATTTACTTGGGGGGGAGAGAGAAACATAACTGGTTAGGCAGTAAGAATAGATAAGTTTTGGCAAGGCAAAAAAATATCAACAGTAAAAAAAAGTAATTCTGAAGAGAAGGTTGTCCTTGATTTTTGTGTGTCTTTGTAATATCCTTATAGTGTCTAAGATGGAGGTACTTTTTAAAAACTATTGTAGGCGCAGATGTCAAAGATATTGTCACAAAGGAATTTGGAGTATATCAGCCACAAGAGCAGAACCACACCACTTCAACCACATAAAGTCTAAGATTTGTTTACGAAGTGTGATGGGTATAAGGGACAGAATGTGATTTCTGTTCTATCACATAGGCATGCACACGCAGGCATGCTCTGCACTGAGCCCATTCGCACCTACCAATATCACCAGTCCAGCCGTGACCGGTACCAGGACTTGGGGGAGCAGGACACTGGCTCCAGCCTCTCCAAACATCCGAGCCGGGCTGGCAGCCCAGCTTCCCCACAGAGCAACTCAGGCTCAGCCTTCTGCACACTGCTAGGTGTCCCTGTATTTGTTCTCCCGAGGTACTACTGTTTTCACTGTTTTTTGCTTTCTAACTCAGGTGGTCGGCACAAGCCACCAATGGCGTCATGGGTAACATCATCCCAAGACAGTTTCTGTGACTTTCTGCATAAATACAACCTATTAGTGGTTGTTACCTGGGTCATTACTTGTTCCAAGGATGTCTCTTGTTGCAAGGATGTAAAGCTGTTAATGTCCAACTGTGCTTCCTTTTTTCTCCCATGTCATACCCAACCATCACAATGGGGCAGGTGTAGTCTGGAGCAGGTGTGAGCATTCCCCGTAACAATTATCTGTACTGTCCTTGTTTTCCCCACATTTATCAAAATCATCTAATGAGTTACAGCCAGGCAGATGTAGTCAAGGTCTCATTTATCTGAGTGGGGCTTTCATTTAGACAGGTTTCACCCTGGAACAGATATCCACAGCCTTTTAAAAAAATATATCATCACCCCCATCTATGAATACCTCATATTGCAAACTTTTCCTCCTCTGAGGTTATTTCGCCATCCCACTAGTCATGCAAATTGCTCACTATTTAGAGGGGTTGTGAACTGTCAGTTGGCGCTTGCCCATTGAGCTTTGGCTCAGAGTCAGTTTGCCATAGCTGAGAGAAATCAGATGGGATCTGATTCAAACTACAGATACTCAGTTGAGGTTGAGTGCTGCACCTGTGACATGACATAATGTGTGAGGGTAAACCCAGAGAGTAATTAAAACATAAATCCATCTACAAAGTGTCTCCAGAGTTAAATAGACCGGCTGTTTGAAGTTACAGAGCATTTGAAAGCATGAGAACCAGGTGGCTTAGCACATGTATGCAAGGCGAAGAACATCATTTCAACACTCTTAAATCTTATTCTTTCAGGAGTTTGAAAAATATCTGTTCTTCTTCTAACAAAATGTTCAGAACCCTCATTGACCATCTGAACTCTCTAAAACAGCAGAATTTCAACTTTTAGTCTTCACCTAACATTACATCGGCTAAGAGGAAGCATTGATCCTTCCTTCCTAAAGGACCAATTCTCTAAGTATCACAGAATCACAGAATGGTCAAGGTTGGAAGGGATCATTAGAGATCATCTAGTCCAACCCCCCTGCTCAAGCAGGGTCACCTAGAGCACGTTGCACAGGATTGTGTCCAGATGGCTTTTGAACATCTCCAAGGAAGGAGACTCCACAACCTCTCTGGGCAACCCGTGCCAGTGCTCAGTCACCCTCATAGTAAAGTTTTTCCTCATGTTCAGATGGAACTTCCTGTGTTTCAGGTTGTGCCCGTTGCCCCTCGTCCTATCGCTGGGCACCACTGAAAAGAGTCTGGACCCATCTCTTAACACCCTCCCTTCAGACACTTATACACATTGACAAGATCCCCCCTCAGCCTTCTCTTCTCCAGGCCGAACAGTCCCAGCTCTCTCAGTCTTCCCTCRTAGGAGACAGGCTCCAGTCCCCTAATCATCTTAGTAGCCCTTCTCTGGACTCATTCCAGTAGCTCCATGTCTCTCTTGTATTGGGGAGCCCAGAACTGGACTCAGTACTCCAGATGTGGCCTCACCAGGGCTGAGTGGAGGGGGAGGATCACCTCCCTCCACCTGCTGGCAATGCTCTTCCTAATGCAATCCAGGATAGCATTGGCCTTCTTGGCCACAAGGGCACACTGATGGCTCATGGTCAGCCTGYAGTCCACCAGGACCCCCAGGTCCTTCTCTGCAGAGCTGCTTTCCAGCAGGTCAGCCCCCAGTGTTAAGAAATCTGGCATTTAGAGTTGTCAATCGTTTGCATAATGTGCTCCCTCCTTAAACTGAGCGATTGAAGCTTCAGCCCCACAGAGATGCCTGTTGCACATGACTGTGGAAGACTCTGAAAGATTTGTGCTTACCTGATAATTTCCTTTCTTTGAGAATTCACTTTTGTAAATCTGATCTGCCTAAGAGTTTCATTCTAATGTTTAAAGACATGTCTTAATGGCAACTACTTGAAAAGCCTTTTTACCAAATGGATCATAAAGCACTGGTCAACATACAGCAAGTATATTCCATACCATTATGAAAGAAGTAGAACTTTAGTTTTTGAGTGTTTGATTCTGGGATCTGTTCTTCACAGAATCACAGAATCGCTGAGGTTGGAAGGGACCTCTGGAGATCATCTAGTCCAACCCCCCTGCTCAAGCAGGGTCACCTAGAGCACATTGCACAGGATTGC